>NC_059106.1:120880222-121225639 GCF_020740685.1 Jaculus jaculus | reverse complement strand
TTTTATTGGAATGAACAAGGATCTAAAAGTTGAGATTCACTAGCCAGAGAAAGAACCATCCTGCTCCGCAGAAATCTGGAACAAGTTCTAAACAGTTTTTACATAACATGCTTAAGACACATCAAAATCTGTGCAGGGCCTTCAAAGCTGATTTCACTTTTTTTATACTTTCTTTTCTTTTCCTTATTTATTAATGAGAGAGACAGAGAGAAAGAGGGAGAGGGGGGAGAGAGAGAGAGAGTGGGAAAGCCAAGGTCTCTAACCATTGCAAACAAACTTCATATGCATGCATCACTATATGCATCTGGCTTACATGGGTACTACAGAATTGAACCTATAGCCTTAGACTTTGCAGGCAAGTGCCTTAAAAACTAAACCATCTCTACAGTCCTGATTTTTCCTTTTGAAAAAAAATAATAACTGTTTTAGAAAGATGAGCAAAGGAGATTTTCCCAGCCTACCAAGAAGCAATCCTTTGGAAAGAAGTAACAATGGACCAGTGGGAAGAAGGAAGGACAGACATGTCAAGTAGCATATCATGAATACGGAAATAGATAGCAACCTTCACAAAATTAATGTTAGTATTAATAATATATAAAACATACAAAATGAAATAGAATGAGGGGACCGAGCCCACATTTGTTAGCCTTGTTGGCAGTGCTATAATTTGAACAATTCTGAGCAAAGAATTAATGAGACTAGAATATCTGGCAACTATGGTGTAGAAGGACTGGTGCTGCACAGTTGATAAGAGCTTGTAGGGCTAATAGAAGACCCCCAGGGAAGAGACACCAAAGGTGAGTTAGCAGTGAAGTTAAAGAACAAACTGGGAGCATACAGAACATCTCAGAATCTCAGACTGAGTCAAGCTGGCCTCCTCCTGAAACAGCATGTTATGTGTTTCTTGTAGGAGCTGACAGTCTGTGATAGGTCTGTGGAGGTGACCACAGTGGCATTTTTTTTAAAAATCTGAGACTGGACTTAAATTGCTTTGAAATGTCAACTTCCTTCTAAGACACATAATTTACAGGCTGTCCATCCTTTGCAGCAGTCCTCAACTTTCCTGTGCAAGACAGAATTTTCCAAATGCAGTTACTTCAGCAGGAGTTGCGTTTTTGTAGGTCCTGAGTGTGAAATCTGGACCATGTTCTCATTCTCTCTCTCATTGCATGCAATCCACACTGTGGTTATTGTTTTTCCAATTTTCCCTGTGATAAGAGAGAACACACACAGAGATGTCTGTGGGTGTGTTTTCCTGTTTCTTTGTTCATGGTCTGGTAATGCTATTGAAATAAACAAAGATCTATAGGAGATATTAAGATGAGCTTTTCCCTTTCAATTAAATAGTGATCCAGACCAATGGCTTCAGGGATTCTTTGATCAGTCATTTAAATTCAACTTAGCTGTGCCATATGTATTTGCTGATGTTATTCAATGAGCAAATATGTTTGGGTTCTCTCTTCTATGAATCAAGCTTTAGTAGTTACATGACTGTACCACATATATGACTCAACCTCTCCAGCTTTCAGCTCAGCCTCTATAAAACAGGGATAAAAAGAGCTAATGTAGAAAACACCACATATAGCAGAAATGATTAGCTAGCTCTATATCTAAAGTTGCAACCCTGGGCAGTCAAAGTTCTGAAAAGATGATTGATTTAAATATTCATGTGCAGAAGTGGGATTAGGAGATAATTGATAAAGCTTTCCTTGCAAACATGGTAATCTGAGTGAGATCCCTAGAACCTGGTGTCTGGGTGGATCTAGGTTCATGACATCTGACTCAGAGAATTGAAGAAAGATACATGCAAGCAGTGAAGCAGCGAGAACATGTTATTAAGAGCAAAGCAATAGTAAATGTTTGACTATATTTTCAAAGGGTCAGCAGGCCACTCAAGTGAAGAGTACTCAAGGACTGGAAATGATCTGGAACTTGTCTTTGTGGGACTTTTACAGGAGGATGGATGGATTGCTAGGGGTGTAGTTTTGGTGGCCCTCTGGATTGACAGGTTTGTGTTCTATATTATTTTCTCTACTTTATATGTTCCTTACCATGATACAATCTGATTTCAATCATATGTATGTCCAATTATGCATAGGCATAATATGGTAAATAAAGATGTCTCCCTAAAAGTTTACTTAGAGACAGTGTGGTAGTTTGAATAGATGGCCCCCAATATATTCAGTGAAGGAGGTGTCACTAGGCGCATCTTAGGGTCCAGCCCTAAGGTGTACTGATGAATTTGAAAGTCCAATCTAAAATTATGTAAAATGTCTAATTCCTGCTAGAGTTCCTGAAATGTGCTATGTGATGTGGCTTTTCTCTCTCTCTCTCTCTCTCTTTCTCTCTCTCTCTCTCTCTCTCTCTCTCTCTCTCTCTCTCTTTCTCTCTCTCTCTCACACTCTTTGTTCCTTTAAGAGGGGGGCAAATTCTCCTGCCATTATGGAACTTCTCCTGGATCTGTAAGCTTCAATAAATATCCTTCTCTCCATAATCTGCCTGGTCTGGAGGTTCATCTCAGTGATCTAAAGCTGTCTACTACAGAGTTTCCCTTACTGTTCATGCATCATTTGTTTCAATCCACATCTCTCTAAGAACATACTTGAATAGATACTGATCACAATTAGTGGCCAGTTGCTAAGAGAAAAATAGTTCGTTTTTCTGAGCCATACATGAAGTTTATTACAGGTGGTATTCCAAGTTCCACAGATTTCTTGGCACATTGTTGAGGAGAATGTGTTTACTGCTCCAGCTGAGCAGTGTGTAGGTTGGCTAAACTACTCCCAATGCTTGTCGGCCACATATGGTGATACATGCTTAAAATCCAATCACTGGGGAGGGAAGACAGGTGGATCCATGGGGCTCACTGGCCAGCCAATCTAGCTCACTAGGTAAGACCTAGGCCAATGGGTGAAAGGTCTTAAACACAAAAGGCAGATATTGCCTGTCATAGTCAGTTTCACATGGCTGGGATGAACTTCCAAACCAGGCAGAGTTTCTGGGAGAAAGGGATTTATTGATGCTAACAGATCCAGGAGATTTTGATAATAGTGGAAGAAGCTGGCCACTTTTACACACAGAGTGAAAGACCACCAAAAGCAAACACCAAAATCAACAGCTAAACAGCAGGGACCAAGGCAGAGCTCACTCTTTGCATCTTAGTCTTGACTAAAAGAACATTCCATAAGTCTGCAAGTTTCCTAGACTGCTAAATGAAGAAAAGGGGCCTAAAGAGCTCTTTACTTTGCATAACATACTGATAAACCATTCAGAAATGAGGAAAGCTAAATTCATGCAAACAAAATAAACAATAAGCAATGTATTGAATACAGCACTACACAGGCTTAAAGAGTAATAGAGAGGGCCTGTGCATGACTGGATTTTGATAGTGCTGAGGCAGGAAGCAGTCATGGGATTTTCCAGTGCTATGATTCCATTAAGATTGGTATCTCAAATCTGATGCATTGAATGTTAAATATACATGATGCAGAGACAAGCAACTTTGATTTTTATTCTGCTCAAGCATTATTTATAATGAACTCTAGCTACTATACCCTTGCTATAATTAAATTCATATATTTACTTTGATAGAATGCTTAATGAACTCAATTTTACATTGTTTACCATGCTGTAAATTAAAACCCAATCACTGTTCCAAATCTTGTGAATGTCTTCTTTATACACACAAATGTCCTTAAGAGCAATCGTAGAAGACTTGCCTTCCACTCATAGGTGAATGAGGAGAGAGCAGACATGAGACAGGAACATTAATGCTAGCAAAAATCTTGGATCGATTTCATCAACATCTTTGAGGATAGATGACTGCAATTGGAATTGGTGCTCCAAGTTCCTTATAACGAAATGACTAAGTTGCATGATAATACTTTAGAATCACCAAATCATTCCTTTGACAACTTTTTAAAATTCTAAGCAGATAGAAATTTCCAGAAAGTATTCCATGCAGTTATCCGAAAGTAAATTGACTCAGTGCAATGTATAAGAGAAAGGCCTTTGTAGTCAGGCAGCCCAGGGCTTGGAGCTGAGCCTTTCTGCTGGCTCACCCTGTAACCTGGGGCGAGTTATTGAACTTTTCTAAATGCTGCTTTCTCACTGGGAAAATTAGGTTAGCTGTACTTCTCCTAAGAGGTTGTAGTGTGAGTTAAATGGCATGCTGTGGACTGCTTACTTTAGAACCAAACTCACTGAAGGCATTTGTCCTCAGGAAGGACATGAGGGAAGTCTGATACAGAGATTTGAAAAAACTGAATTAGCAGTCCCCCAAACAAAATGTCCCTGGAGCCAGCTGGTATGCTCATGAAACTAACATCCAAAAGGGCCCAAGGGACATTGTTTGTGAGAGAGTCCTTTATCTCTACTAAAACACTATTGGTTGTAATGCTTTTCTTTTCTTACCAACCCTGAGCTAAACATTATAAATACTTTGAGGCCTACAGCCATAGCTGTTCACCATGAAATGTATATCCAGGGCTAGAGAGATGGCTTAGTGGTTAAGGCATTTGCCTGTAAAACCAAAGGATCCCTGTTCGATTCTCTGGGACCCAAGTAAGCCAGATGAACAAGGGGGCACATGTATCTGGAGTTTGTCTGCAGTGGCTGGATGGCCTGGTACATCCTATCTCTCTCTCCCCCTTTCTCTCTCTCAAATAAACAAATAAAAATGTGTTTTAAAAAATGTATATCCAGTTATTAACTGCTCATAAAATAAATACCACCTAATTGAATGACACTAAAAATATTCTTTTGTAGACAACTTTAAAGACTCTCCCTTGAACTCCTGAAGACCTGAATACGTGTGTGTGTGTGTGTGTGTGTGTGTGTGTGTGTGTGTGTGTATTTACCATACTTTTCAGAGAATGAATGAGAAAGCTTCAGATAGATCAGAAAACTTGGACCAGTGGGAGCACTACCAATATGAGAGGCTCATTAATGAGCCCATGGTCCCATTGGCACAGCATCACATGTCACAGGGGATATCATGAATCATAAAATACAGGCATTTGTATTTCTCCTCTGGGGTTGCATTTGTCTTGAATTATTCACTACCAGATTTCCTGACAGTGGGAATAGACTAATAATGTGGATTCTGAATTGGAGGGGTAGGGGGTCCTCAAACTGTAATTAATCCATCTCCAGGAGATCAAAGGGTCTAGAAAGCTGGAGTCATAAATTATTACAATTAATATATTTATGGCATCATACAAGTTGCATGGCATGAGAAGCCACATTTCCAGAAATAACTGCAAGTGGAAATGCTTGGGAGCAGCTTGACTCATGCACAGTGGCAATTCTTTCAGGCTACATTAGGTCCAATCATTAGGGTGAATGCTACCCACTGGGGAAAAGGAGACAATCTTAAAGTAGGCAAGACTGAGATGATTTTTTCATAAAAAAGTGTGTTCCAGCTCAAAAAATACATAGTGAGTGAAAACTACTTGAGAAGTAATTATGATCTGAGTGTGTAGCATCAGTCACTCATGACCTTCTCAGGATTCTCTGCCACCTTTGGAATGGAGTCCAAAGACTTCACCAGACAGGAAGGAATGTGGGCTCCTCCCTGAGCAGGCTCCTGCCTGCTTCTCTAGCAGTTTCTCCTATTTTCACTTAGATCTCATACTGTGGGTTGTTTCACTCTTTTCAGTTCTCTCACCACTCCATGTTTTATTTTGAGAACTATTTTTCTTTCTGTCTTCTTTGCCCAAAAACACTTCCTTCACTTTCTGCCTGGAAAAGTTGAATCCGTAATGATTCAATTAAACTTCCTCTTTGTTTGCTCATTCTGTTCTACCTGCCACTCATTTTCTTTAAACTCACTATTCATAACTCATAGTCCCATGCACTGAAAATACTAATGTCCTTATGTGTCTCCTGAATAGCTTGTGAGTACCTTTGAGACAAGGAAGATATCTTATTCCTCCATTTTTCCAAAGCCTGCCTGAGGGACAAGAGCATGGTAGCCATTCTGGTGGTGTGGTTTGGATGGGGAAGGAGCATCCATAAATCCTTGCAACTCTCCAATAAGACATAGCAAGTAAAACAGACACAAATCCCAAAGTCATGTGAAAGCATGAAACTGACTTTGCTAAATATCAGCATACCATAGAAATGCTAATTTTAGCTCTATGTTTTTATCTGGCCAGTGCTTTTCCTCTATGTTTTTATCTGGTAATTGTGCTATATAAATGTATTATTTATTGAATTCATTCCACTGTTTTTCCTTTTATCTGGAATTTTCTTCTAGTGTCTAAATTCTAGCCTTAAGTTAAGGTTCAGTTAAATCACATGTTCCCCATTGGCTTAAAATGCTGGCGTCAGAGAACCTCATTTCACATTTCTGGGTTAAGATGGTACTTTAACTGCTTTCTTTCTGTGCCGCTTATAGCTGTCTTCTACATGTCATAATGACTTATGTAATTTAGGTAAAACATTATGACTGATATCTACCAGTAAATCAGTATAAACCTAAAGTGTCTCTAGGTACCTACAACCCCAAATAATTGTCTAAAACATGCATTTAGCCACACATGATTTTCTGGGTGAGAAATTTGTGAGGCCCTGGCAGTTTCACATTTTAGTCTGAAGCAGACAGTGGCTGGAGCTCATGCAGTGGAAACTAGGCTAGAGCAGTAAAGGACTGACTGGGCATCCATTCCTTCTCCCCATGAACTTTCATTGTTCTCCATAGTTCCAGCCCATGAACTAGTTTGGGCTTCTTCATAAGATGGCAGCCACGGATTTCACAAATGGCAACTTAGAGCTCATTAGGCAAGTTTCCCAAGAGACCCAGAAGCTTTATTTCCTTTAATACCTGGCCTCAGAAGTTATAGTTGTGATACTCCATCTGTTTAGTCAGTAGCAGAAAACTAAAGTCAAGGGAAGAGGACATACTCTATTGCAGGACAAAAGGGAAAAATATCTCTGAAAGGATATGAGAAACAAGAAATCTGTCCATGATTATTTTTGAAATACTCATTCTTTCTCACATGTATTTTCTATCCTTTTTTTCAAGCTTTTGTTCTATATTCCTGGTTTTAGACCAGTAACTCTTTGGGAATGGATAAATTAATAATTTCTGAGTTGTGACAATCTTACCTCTTAATAAATATTTAAATCAACATACTTCCTTTAAGTATCTTTCAACTTTTTTGTCCAGAAGAAGGAAAAGGGAGAGGATGCATTTTATTTATTTATTTATTTATTGGTTTTTCAGGGTCTCACTGTAGTCCAGATGAGCACTGGGATTAAAGACAAACTCCACCATGCTGAGGAGTGGGAGGTGGGGGAGAGGGAGAGAGTGAACACACCAGAGCCTCTAACAGCTGCAAATTAACTCTGTTTGTACGCACCACTTGTGCATCTGGCTTTATGTGTGTATTGAGAGATCAAACTTGGGTCACTAGGCTTTATAGGTAAGCAACTTAACCACTGAGGTCTCTTTCCCACCTCAGAGGATGCATTTTTATTGACCTTAATGATTGGGAAAATTTGAGGGTACAATATTATTATTCCCAAAGAAATTGAAATCAGACTGAGCAAATGTTAAGGACATCAAAACAAGAGAGGAACTAGTTACAAAAGTGATCAGTGAAGGAGAGCGAGGGAAGGAGGACATAAAAGAGGACAGCAGTAAGTTATTGCAATCAAAACACATTATGTGTATATGTAACAAGTATCAGTAAAACACATTTAAAGAAAAAACACTTGGTCTGAAAAATGGAGCAAAGTATATTCATTCACCAGTTCAGTCAGTGAGAGAAACAACTCTAGGACTTGTAGGAAATGAATGAATTTAACAAAGTTTTTATACTCAAAGAGATCTGTGTCTTTAAAGAAAGGAAGATAGTTAAGCTCACAATAATACCAGTGAGTCCTGGGTGTACCAGGCTAGGAAAGGCCTGCCAGATTGTTAACAGAAATAGGTGTCTTAATTATAAGGTGGATCTGTACTGTACATACCTACAAGTAATGAATGTTTGTACAAACATGGAATGCATGAATTCTCTTGCTATAAAATGATCATCTGCATAGGCACACATGTAAAGGTTGTAACAAGCTCCTTCAGCTCTGTGTAGTGTATTAAACACTCTTGTATTAAACACATCTGCACAAAGGTGGTATACAAGGGGTTCTGAAGGAAGAGGTGAAGAAGAGTCAAAACCATAGGCATTCTGTTCCCTTGGATAATGGAAACAGTAATCATGTTCACTTCCCACTGTGGAAAGAGAACACAGAGTGGGTAATTTACCTTATTTTAATGCAATCAGGTGACAAGGTCAAGGAAACTTATTTAAAGCATTAGTGAACTGTCTCTTCAAATTAAGGACCTTTGAAAACTGAGAGAGTCCTTTGAAACTCTGATGGCTTTCAAGATTGTCTGTTTCTCACTGGATGACGGGGCATCTAACTTCCCTGAACATTAAACCATAAGCATTCACTGCATGGGGTGGGGGGATTGCTTTAATGAAATGCAATTATGGAGATTCAAAGTGAAGTGGGGGAGCAAACATGGCCAAGGATAGCAACCATCTTCTGCTGAGTTGCTCCTGACATAATACAATAAAAGACATTAGAAAAATATTGGACTTCTGGTAGAGATAAAACAGCAATTTCATTGAAAAGAAAGGTTTGTATATGTGAGTGGGTATGAGTGATCTTTTAAAGTTTCTTGCATTATGTTCAAAACTATAAATATACACATACATTGGGATTATTGAGCTTTACCTGATTTATGTAAGAAGTTTTTATGTTGGCCATCAAAGCCTAATATAAAAAAAAAAAAAGTCAAGTTAAAAAAGCCATTGGACAGGATTTATTTCAGAGTCAGCTTGTTACAGATGATAAAATGAAGCCAGATACAGAAAGCAGATTTTTGTAGGTTCTGCAGTCAGGACATGTGGGAACTAGAGCAGATGTCAGGAATAAAGGGATAAAACTGATCCAAAGTCTGTTCTGATAGTATCCAGCTCAAACTGCATAACTTTGAGGACTCTCAATTACCATCTTCTATAAGATGTAGCTAATAACGTACACACTGAATAACAAAGTAGAAGAAAAGAGAAATTAAAAAAAAAACTATCTTTACTGAAAACATAAAACTAAAGCTGGTTAAAATTATCCTAAAACAAAAATATTTCAGTATAAGTATAATATCAGAATTAAATTTTGGTATAATCCAAATGCTATTATCATAATCTTACTATCTGGGACAACATTCTCTACAAAACTAGAGAATGTTACCATGAAACTGAAAGTTCTATGGAAAATACAGTAGTTATTTCTTCCCTCCGAAAATGTAAATCAAAAGCATGACTATATTATATTTTAATGGAAAATTATTCTTTTAAAAACATATTTACTTATTTGCAAGAAGAAAGAGAGAGAGAGAGAGAGAGAGAGAGAAACAATGGTCACATCAGGGCTTCTTGCCACTGCAAACAAGCTCCAGATGCATCACTTTGTGCATCTGGCTTTACATGGTACTAGGGAATTAAACCCAGGCTAGCAGTCTTTTAGGCAAGTGTTTGTTACTATTATTTTTTATTTACTTGACAGAAAAAGAGGGAGGGAGAGAGCGAGAGAGAGAGAGAGAGAGCGAGAGAGAGAGAGAGAGAGAGAGAGAGAGAGAAAGAAAATAGGTGTGCCAGGGCCTCCAGTCACTGCAAACGAATTCTAGACACACATGTCCCCATGTGCATCTAGCTAATGTGGGTCCTGGGGAAGCAAACCTGGGTCCTTTGGCTTTGCAGGCAAACATCTTAACTGCTCAGCCATCCTGCCAGCCCTGGGCAAATGCTTTAACCATTAAGATATCTTTCCATCTACTGGCAAAATAATTTGTGATCTTAAAATCATTGGAGAATTAAATCACACTGGTTAAAATATCCCAGAGTTTAAATTGATCAATTAAAGAGGCTGAGTATTCTGAAATCTTGAAATCTTTAATGAAGGTGCAACCTCTTAAAACAGAGGCACAGGCTACCTGAGAAGAGTTTGTGCATCAGTAGTGGACAGCCCCATGGAAGAAAGAGGAGTCACAGAGAAAGGCAGCTTTTTTTTTTTTTTTTTCCAAAAGATTACAGTGTGCAAAGTGCTAGAAAATAAAAAGCACATGTGCAACAAATATGTATTCTGCAGGTTCCAGCTCACACACAAACTTAAGTATCAAAAGGCCACTGAGGAGAGCAGTAAGGACTCCACTGTGGATAGTTTCCACTTCCAACAGCATTACTGATAAATAGGTTCTGGATCCAGCATTTGGTGTGAGGATTCAGAGGTGTGTTTAGCTCCAGCCAAGGAGCATAAGAACCAGAATAGAAATCATCAGGACCAGGACCGGAAGGCTTCCCTTAAGAGAAATAAGGTATGCTGCAGAAAAGTTACAGGTATGTAGGATGGAAATAGAAGGATCTATTTCTTTGAAGTTGCTAGACTCTTTAGAGAAAGTAAGAAAGAGAGTAAGAGGTAAAGAAACTCAAAAAATATATATATAAAAGCATAAAAGAAAAGAGGAAGAAAAAATTAGTGACAAGAGAAAAAAAGTAAAAGTCAGGCAAGGGCAAAGAAGTCTGTAGCAGGCATGGAAAGACAGATGTTCAGGCATGGAAGGTACATGTGCCCTTCAACATATGTGCTGGTAAAGTGGATATGCCTGGAAATTTTCATGACCAAGCCCTTTCTATGACTGACTAGGTGGGTAACATTGAACAAATCACCTTAGCTTTATGCGTTAGATTTTCTTTTCTATAAAATGGCTTGAAAACTTTTCATCCATAGGTTAATTGTGAAACTAATATACCACTATTTTGTGGTGTTGGAGAGTATGTCAAGAGAAATCCATGTTTTATTTCATTTAGTACCATGCTGTAAATTTATATATGGTAGGTTCTACAATCTGTTAATAGACTCATCTTACATGCAGGTGTTCCTTAAGCCATGGACTGTCCACTAGTGTGTGGCTGGCACCTTGTGTAATGGCCATTGACGGTTTCCTTCTGTGTACTTCCTAAAGCCCAGTGGTTCAGAGCTTGTTAATAGATAACAATACTTTTTACAGCTCTTCACCTGAGCAGGTCACCCTTTCTCATGTCTTCATGACAATGTCACATTTGTATTAAATCTAAATAATATTGTTTCAATCCACTGATCCCTTGCTCTGGGCTAGTGAGTGTCAAAACCTTCAAGTTTTGCCCCTTTAATTCCTCTTTGAAGCCTTAGAATGTAAATAATTATTCCATATACCAACAGAGCAATATCATTCTGACTCTTCTAGTGATTAAACCCTTTCTTCCAGGCCATCTAGATCTGGCCAGGAGCTTGGAGATCATATGGACTGGGCTATGCTTGATCCTCTATCTGATAGCACCATGGTAAACTGGCAGAATTCTTGTACCAAAGCAGAAATCATCACAGCTTGCTGATACATATTTTTTCACTTTTGCTAATGTCCTGCTTCACAGTCATAATATATCAAGTCAGATGATCTTCACATGTGAATCTATCCACTAATAAAGATCTTGAATTTATAAGAGATGTAAGATACTGCCGGTAAGATATTACTGACCTTTTGCCTAGAATCTCATGAAAACAAGGCCAGTATGAAGAATCTATGTTGTGTATGTGCTTTTTACTCCACTATTTTCTCCATTTGACTCAGTTGACTACACTAGGGGTCAAGTTTACCTAGCCCATGTCTACTCACTTCATCTTGACCTCACTTCTTCTGGTACTCTCTAGTACTCAGCATGCAGCTCTGATCTGCTGCTCCTTCCAAAGTCAAACTGAAGGAGGATAGAAATTACATGGGGTGAGAAACAGCACTCTCTCAGAGTTATTTTAGGATTGTTTTTGTAAACATGAAGCCAAGGGCAAATTTTAGAGGTCTTACTTATCCTTACACGATGTTTAAAAAGTCTTACTATCATTGCCACATATTTAAAAATTAAAAGTAGTACATTCTGAATTGTTTGTGTGATCATTTTATTTCCAGATCCTTTCTCACAGCACCAGTGTCCAAGTTTGTAATTATATTTATAAACGAGTTCTCACCAGTCAAATAGTGCTGCTTTAATTGTCCCAGGCTAATGAGAAAAGAACAGAGGCAGATTTAGGAGGCAAATGATGCATTCCTGCAGCGTGAACTCCAAGTGACATCACTGTGAACTGCAGGGAGGAAAGTTCTGAGGGAATAAAGTGGTGAGAAAATCAACTTTAATCCAATAAAGTCAGATAGCCATGCTAAAATCAAAGGGAGACTCCATGTCATAGCACCACAAACATGTTGTTTCAGCCGCATGAGTTAGTTCTGACCATTTATTATTTTTTTTTGTAATTGATTGACTTTAGTTTGCAAATTTGTTTTGAATTCAGAGTTCTATAAATTAAAATGAAAGTGTATGTATCTAGCTTTTGGTTTATGCATATTTAACATAGGGATAAAATGTCTAATTTTATATTGCTTAGGCTGTTAAGTTATGTCCCTATGAGATTCTGTGTGCTAGAGTTAGCGTCTGACTGGCAAGGGAGTTTCATCCTCATGGTGTTCCAGTTCTCCTGAGGCATCTGGAGAGCTAGTGCCACCTCACCATGGACCAAGAATGGTAGTGTATGATATTCAGACTAATTCCAACTCATTTCACTTGAAAGAATTTGTAAGTTTTTAATTCAAATGTTTTCTAGACTTGGACTCATGTTGGTATTCTAATTAGATTGAAAATGAGAACATGAAGCAAGAATTGGTTTTTAATAAATCAAATTTCCATTTGAGTCTTAATAAAATTAGCATGGAAATTATCATGGCAAAGTTAGTCTCTGAAAATAATGGTGAAATCAATTCTTTCTATTCTTGTGACACATAAAGGTGCTATTAAGTGGCATGCTGGGATAATATTCACAATAAGTAAATCTTAATATGAGGCAACTAGACCACCTAAGGTAATCGTGTAGATAAGAGGTGTGCTTAGATATACCTTAGTTCAAAGGATACTATGAATAGCATTGTCATTCTTAGCATTATTAACTATTGTGTAAACTTATTATGGAGAGCAGTTATCAACAGACTCTATTTCATTAAATTGGAACATTATAACTTACTCTTATTTAACATGTTAATGGCTTTAAATTTTTGACTTTCCCAGTAATTTTACTATCAATGGAAATTTCTGTTGAAATCATCTTAAATCAAGTTCTCACTTGATCTTGAAATAAATCTTAATGACTTTTATTCATTTCCATCATCATAGATTGTGTGTTTTTGATCTAAAATTATGTTTTATAATCATAGTCACTTATTTGTAATATTTATAAGACATCCTAAATGATCACAAATGAAAAAAAAACTAACACGTAAAAATAAGACAGTTTCTGATATTTAAAAAATCTTACTGAAAAGTTATAGAAGATAATACAAGCCTATTTTATAATTTGCTCACTTAGAATGCACAATTACTTTTTTTTATTTTTATTTATTTATTTGAGAGCGACAGACACAGAGAGAAAGACAGATAGAGGGAGAGAGAGAGAGAAAATGGGCGTGCCAGGGCTTCCAGCCTCTGCAAACGAACTCCAGACACGTGCACCCCCTTGTGCATCTGGCTAACGTGGGACCTGGGGAACCGAGCCTCAAACCGGGGTCCTTAGGCTTCACAGGCAAGCGCTTAACCGCTATGCCATCTCTCCAGCCCGCACAATTACTTTTAACATGTCATATTGAAAATGGTTTTGACTTAAAGATTTTGAAAACAAACAACATATTTTCTCAGATGCACTAATTTTTTTATATATAAAATTATGGGTAAATGTGGTTCTATATCACTAAATCATTTTTAAAGTTTGCAGTTTTATGCTGTGGTCAAATGGTAAGCAAAGCACATTTTAAAATATATATGCAAAAATAGTATTTTATAGGTAGTTGTTAATGAACTAAGGCATAATTCTAAAACATATTATTTCCATAGAGGATCATCTGTAAGTCAATATATAAGCTGTGACCTTCTTATCAGTCACATGTGATGTGTGATATATGACTTTCATATAGTTATATTTGATATGTGACTATCATATAGTCGCATGTGTTTGACATATTGAGGATAGGACAGTATCCAGGGTAGATCAAACCTACTTCTGTGTTTCCAGACTAAAGTCTTCTGCAGGGAGAACTTGTTAACTGAACTAAACTTAATATTTATTTAATGAAATTGAAATGGCTTAAGATAAAGTCAACACCTTTAAATCACTTGTAATGATTTAAATTGGTAGAATCAGCCTTATACAAGTTGTGTCCAATGGCCACTATCAGACTTGTCCTCCCTCTCTCTGCTACTAGAATGTATGTCTCTGTACTCCTCTTGTCAAACATTTTAGAAACTTAGAGACAAATGGCATAGCAATTATAAGAAAATTCAGCTGGATTGCAGCCAATGTCTTTGTAATATTTATTGCCTCTTCTTATTACCATGCCACAACAGAGAAATTAGAAAATCTGACTATTAAATCTGACAATGCATTCATAATTATAAGCATGGAGTAGGTTCTCTCTACAAGCCTGCTTACCATTTACCACACCAGAAGCTACACCACTGATGGTCATGGGCTGGGTCACCACTGTGTCTCCAGGTTCTGTAGACTGTTTAAATTGCTGGGATGATCTGGCAGCCTAATACTTTCTCTCACAGGAAAAATTAGGAAGTGTTACACACCACACATTGTATAACCAGTTCCACTGAACTTTAATGTTGAATTCAGTGATTTTAAAAAGAAAATAAAAACCTTTAGGCCCTAGGGAGATGGTTCAGTCTATAAAACATTTGACATGCACATATTAAGGACATGAGTTCTGATTCCAAGCACCCATGTAAATCCTGGGCATGTATGGGGCCTGTTTATAATACCAGTTTTTGTGATCTTGAGGCAGGAGGTTCCTGGAACAAGCTAGCTAGCTATACGAGTCAAATCTGCAAGCTTTGGGTTCTTGTGAGTGATCCTGTCTCAATAAAATGAGGAGAGTGATAAAGGTAGACAGCAGTGCAAACCTCCATATGCATGTGCATTCATGTAAACACCCACTCACACATATTCCAACATGCATAGACACATTCATGTATGCCACATACAAATTTTAAAAAGCTCTATACTTTAAGTTAATATTTTAAATTTATTGTAACTGAGAAAAACTCCCATGATTTCCCATGCTCATTTAAGGTTGTAAGGAGTAACACTTGTCAACTAAAACTCTTGAATTTCACATTAAGGACAGGATCATTAGGACACATGTCTGTCAACCTAAATAATGACAGAGACAGTAGCTCCCCTTCCAGTTGATTTTATTTGGGAATGAGAAGAACGTTGCCATCTGCAAGATATGTTCTATGATAGATCACAGAGATAGTCATAGTAGCTGAGTAGTACAAAGATTTCATTTTTTATTTATTTATTTGAGAAAGAGAGACACAGAGAGAAAGGGAGAGAGAGAGAGAGAGAGAGAGAGAGAGAGAGAGAGAGAGAGAGAGAGAGAGAGAATGGGTGTGCCAGGGCTTCCAGCCACTGCAAATGAACTCCAGATGCGTGTGCCCCCTTGTACATCTGGCTAATGTGGGTTATCGAACCTCAAACCGGGGTCCTTACGCTTCACAGGCAAGCGCTTAACCACTAAGCCATCTCTCCAGCCTGAGTACAAAGATTTCAAAGGCAAACTGAGGAAGGTTCACATAAGTTGTTCTAGAACAATGATGCTTGACTACTAGGATCAAAAACAAGGTTGGTATCACTGCAAGGCTGAACAGGCACTTACTGGGTAGACATCTTCACTAAGTGTTATCTGTGAGATTGAAGTGGCCTGTATGCAAAGTGTGGTTTTCAGATAATTGCTATAATAGTTCTTATTAATAAACATGTGCATCTGTAAGCCCTTCATTTTCTGCCTAACATAAATATAAAATATTAATTTCATGTGTAGTAGGTACTTCAATTCTATTGTATTTTCCTCTTTTTCCATTGCTGTGTTAAGCAGCCCAGACTTCCTTCCATAGTACAGTTTGTCATGGAAAGCTTAATTGATTAGCTATAGTAAGTAAGGCCATCTTATCAATCTCTATAAGGAGGTTTTAAAATACTATTTTTTAAAAAAATTAAGATCATTATTCCCATGGTACACTTAATAATGCTTTGTTGTAAAATATTTGGTTTCTGTGTGGTTAAAATGCATATCTGATCCACATTTATAGTGAAGAGCCAATAGCATCAGTTACCTGGGAACCATTTCAGGGTGCAAGCATCTTCTGCTCCCCTGTGAATTCCTCAACTCCTGAATAAGTCCTCACTCATGACAGGTAAGTGCTTGTTAATTAATTTTCCTGCCTTGCTTGGCATGCTGCCCTGCAGTGATAAGCTGGTGTCCTCCCCTGGAGCTCCTGAGTTTAGTTTTCTGTGAAGCCAATTGCAGCCATAAGACCAGCTCCCAGGCTCCAGACAGCCTGAGTGCCCATGCCACTCTTTGTTCTGCTGCCTGGTTTTCCTGTTTCTAATCTACGGTTGAGGGATAAGAGACCCCAGAGACAGATAGGCATTCCTCCTAAGAATGTACACACTAGGCAGGTCCTCACAGGTCTTCCAGATGGTAGATGACTGCCTGCTTCAATCTCTGCCCACATAGTTGCAGACTGTGTCATTGCTGGGGGAGGAGGTGTAGATATGGAGATTGAGCCTGTGGGCTGAGCATACACTCAGTGTGTGTCTACAGCACGAAGATAGCAGATGTACTATTTATTTTATTCTCTCCTCATTCTGGTCAACTTACTCACTATACTATAGCTTTGACTTCTTTAATGCTAAGATGGATGTATATAAATACATTTTATAATATAGTTATGAGAGAGGAATAAGTGAATTAATTATTACCAAGTGTTTAAAATATCACTTGAATAATAGTGAGCTCTCAATGATGTTGGCTCAAACACCATACCCATGTCAAATTTCTCTGGTAACCTGTCACCCTGGTAACCTCTCCAGCCACTGAATTCTGGTTTTCTAACATCCTGTGCTTCCTTTGCTCAGAACCATGCACTTTCATTCAAGTGCCCCCTCCCCTCCCACCACATCAACAGCTGATTCATTAATTGAGATGCAGCATTCTCAGGGCAAAATACCTAACCAGAAGCAAACTACTAAAGGAAAAAGGTGTACTTTGTCTTACTGTTTTTTTGGGGGTGGGATTTCATCACAGCTGGGAAGACATGGAAGGTAGTAGCAGAAACCATGAGTCACATAATCACGTCAGTTGGGAGAAGAACAAGGAGAAAGAGGCATGTGTGGCCAGGCTGTACCACTGCAAAGCTTGCTCCCAGTAACATACTTCCTCTAGCAAGGTTCTGCTTCTTGAGGATTCTATAACCTTCTCAAACACCACAAGCATTCCAAACCATGAGCCTGTGGGGAGCATTGTATATTCAATCCACTAAAAGTTCTATTTACTCTTTCATAGTCTTTAATGTTGTCATGTCCAGAGCTTGATGTGTCCTTTCCCTGAGCAAACTTCACTCTGAAATGTGCTCAGATTTAGAAGTTATACATTCCTACAAAAGAATACACCCCACAACTTGTTGTGGATCAAACCCAGTGGGCTCTACGGGCACACATTGCTTCACTGGTCTCTAAAAATCAAGAATAGGATTTAGGTGGAATTTGCTAGTTACTTTCTCTGAGATTAAGGCATTTGGTAGGAGACAAGAGAGGTGGAGCTTAAAAGCTTTAAAGAATTAGGTTCATGGCTAGAGAAATGGCTTAGCAGCAAAACCAAAGGACCCAAGTTCAATACCCCACATAAGCCAAATGCACAAGTGGTGCATGCATCTGGAGTATTTCTTTTTGCAGTGGCTAGAAGCCATAGAACATCCATTCTCCCTCTCTCTCTCTCTCTCTCTCTTAGTTTCTTGTTCTCTCTCAAATAAATAAATAAAATATTAGAAAAAAAAAACTAGGATCAGTACATATATCTTCCCAAAGGCACAATGAAAATGCAAACTGTGTGAACGGCTAGGACAATGATGTGCACAATTTTTCTAGGTGTAATTGTATGCCTACAAAACATGTTCAAGATTAATAAATTGACTAGCAAAGACATCAAGGGATATTTACCTTATGACTATAATCCTCTCTGCTGACAATTTTTGACTGCAAAATTCAGTTTCTTATTTTCTGATCATTCATTTCACCAATTTCCATTTCAAATTTTTACAAGATGGACAATATTTTTCTTAGAACTCCATTTCTATAATATCCTCTTTTCACTGCTGACATCACAACTACTTTGTCATGAAATCCTTCTACAAAGAGATAATCTCCTTGAATCTCAATGATTAATCTTCCATGTTCATGCATCTCATAAAGTCTACCTTTGTGAGGAGGGATGACCTGTGACTTACTTCCAAAAGTCAGTATTGCACAGTAGAATATGGCAAAGGAATTTTGTCAATGAAATTAAGTTCTCAAATGAGATCACTTGGAGATTAATACAAAGTAAATATATTCTTTGATAGCCTGGCTTAATGAAAACCTGAAAAAGGGGACCCATCTACCTGTAAAGTAAGAACTTATCATAGCTGGATTGACAGTAGAATGACCACATTGAAGATAATTACTCATTGAGAAATGTGGGCAACCTTGGGATCTAAGATGAGCCTTGAGCCAGTAAAATACACCCTGGGCATGACATTTGCCTAGAAGATGAATTAACCTGGAAAAATGACTCCTCTCCATCTGAGCCTTCAGATGAGAACAGGCTTGCTCACACATTTATAGCTTCCTTGTGAGAAATAGAATGAAAGATCCAAGACATCTATACCTGGACACTTGACCCATCAGAGCTGGCTATATTCATATGAGCCAAACAACCAGATCACACCTTCTTATTAAACTACAAAATCATATCAAGTTACAACAACCAAAAAGATGAGTTGTAAGGCAAGAAGTCAAATGGAATGAGAATGAAAACATATAAAATAACAAAATGAAGCCATAATCTAAACTAAATATAGAAAGATCAATTTTCAATGAGTTTAACTGGAGCTTTGGACCATTTACTATTTTCAGCTAGTCCTCTGATTGCTTTCCAAAATTCATTGCTGTCTGCAGCCTTTTAGACAAACAAGTTGGAGCAGTAGTGAAGACATTATTGAACTCTGGGGGATTGCAATGTGTGTAGGAATCCAAAAGCTTGAGTAAGTCTACTAAAGATAAACAGATACAAGCCCATGGAGTCTCCTAGTACAGCCCGATAGCCCAACATTTCAACAGAAGACAGGATTTGGGTGCTTGCAATGAGGCAAAGAAAATGGGAAAATATCCAAAAGCCCTGTGACCCTACACACAGAAAAAACAAAACTGCACAACTACAATTTCTCCTTTTCATTATTTTGCAAAAAAGGAAAACAAAATCTTGATGTGAAGATGTAATTCACTTATGGAGCAGGTGACTGACATGCATATGGACCAAAGTCCTCAAAACAATGCACACACACACAACAACAACAACAACAAAACATACTCATATCAGGACAAAGGAAAGGAAAAGTAACCAAATATGTACTTAATACAGCACATAAGGAACACTGATTTAGGGCTGGGGAGATGGTTCTGTGGATAAAACATTTATCGCTCAAGGTGAAGGACTGAGGTTTAGATCCCCAGCAACCATTTAAATGCTCTATTGGCACAGTATCCCAACTTTAATTTTAGCATTCAGAAAGTGAGACAGGGAATCTCTGAGGTTAGCTGGCTACTGGGAAACTTCCTTCTCCTCCAGGACAGATTCATAAGCAGCAAGAGAGAAGAGACATGCTGAGGATCAGGCATCTATCACAGAAGACCCATATGTGCATTCAGCATTCACAGAACTGAGCCAGAGGGAATAGCATGTTCTATACTTGGACAAAGAGGAAAATCTATCTCAAGCATTTTCAAAAACAATGAACACTACCTTCTTCTTGTTTTGATAATTTTTGTTGCCCTTCTTCACTCTGATTCTATATCTATCTTATGGAATGATTTTGCAATATTCTTATTAGCTGCAATGGGATATTCAAATGGGAATGCAGAAGTTGTCATCATCCATAAGTGTTTGCGCCTCCATATGTGAGGTCAGAGCAGTGAGGGATACAGTAGGAAACCTCTGTGTGACATCAGAGTCCTGTCCAAGTGTGCCTCTGCTTCTTTCTTGTCCCAGAACTGAGTTGATGGCCCAGGACTTAGCATTGCTCTCAGGTCAGTTCCAGCCTAATTTCATGTCACCCAGACTGATACTGCAAATGATACTGCAGGGTTTCTACTTGGAAGTCAAAGAAGAAATGCTGGTTTGTGTGTTTACATTCTGAGTTTCTATTGGAGGCTGAATTTGAAAAAGAGTCTCCTACTTAAAAAAAAAAAAGGAAAATAACCCCTTTTATATATTTGTAATTTCTTCAAGTTAATAAATTTTTACCTGACTTGTGTCTACATTTTGCAAGCTTGATTCGGAACATAGAAATCAGGAAATTTGGAGGAGGGAGGACAGGGAGTAGGCTAATGATGGTACCAACATGACTCTTTAAACTGTGTACACAGATAATAAAAAAAAAACCATGTTAGACAGTAGCTGCTTTATACTTAATATCACATATCAACCAAGTCAAATCACTTTGGACTTTTAAGTGCATAGTATATATAATAAAATCCTTTACTTTGAAATCTCAAAAATAAAACAGGTAATCTGCATGGAGGACATCATTGCCCATGTCTTTAATCCCAGCACTCTAGAGGCAGAGGTAGGAGGATTGTGATGAGTTAGAGGCCAGCCTGAAACTATATATTGATTTCCAGGCCAGCCTGGGCAAATGGGAGACCTTCCCTCAAACAACCAAACCAGAACAAAAAAATAGGAAATCTGCATATCTGAGCAATACAATAAGATTTTGATGGGCTGTATGTATAATATAAAGGAATTGCACCTGAAACACAGCATGGCAGAAAAATCAAAATAAAAAATTAAAAAACCAAAATTAAAACCAGGAGGGCAGGGAAAGAATGTAGAATGTAGAATATAGATTGAATATAGAATGTAGAATAACACTGGAAATCCAAAAATAAGTGGCTTGAATATAAAAATATAGTTCAATAGAATTTCATTCACTGAAATTAAAAACACATCTGTTGTTTTATTGTCTATGATTCTATTTACTTAATATTCTTGGAAAAGCACCAATTTGGGGATAGAAAATAGATCACATTAGCTCAGGGAATAACTTGGTATGACAGAACTATTTGCCTGGTCATTACTGTGATAAATACATGAAAGTTTGTCAATTTGAAAGCACTTCATTCTTTTAAAAAAAATGAATTTTACTGAATGCAACAATACCTGTCTGGTGACATAATTGTATATTTAGAAAATATACAATTTTGACTTCACCAAAGTTAAAGTTAAAAACTTTTCTACCACAAATTTCACAATTCAGAAGTAAAGACACATATAAAATGCACACAAATTTTAAATCAACTCTCTGATAAACTTTCCTATTAAATATATGTGTGTGTGTGTGTGTGTGTGTGTGTGTGTGTGTGTGTGTATGGAATGCTTATAACTCAATAAGATAAGTAGCCCAGTTTATAGTTCAAGATTATATGTCTAGACATTTCTCCAAATGGATAAGCACATAAAAAGGATGACTGCTGTGACTGCTGTCATCAGACATCGGGGAAGTTCAACTCAAATTCATTATGGATACGAGCTAAGATGGCCACAATCAAAAGAACAAAAGAATAAAACATTATTGATGATGAGGAGGAATTAGGCCCCACATATTTCATTTGGAATGTAAGATGGTGCCATGACTTTGGAAAATAGGTTGGAGTTTCCTCAAAATGTCAAACAGTATTTACCTAATATTCACCAAGAAAACCACCAATATAAACGGAAATGTGCACACATGTCAGTGGTAGCATTATTCATATAAGACAAAAGTAGCAGCAATTTACATGCCTGTCAATTAATAAATGGCCAAATAAGATATAAAATATTTATTGTAAAGGGGTATTTCAACTATTATTGAGAATTAAATATGGATATAGGCAACAATATAAAGAAACAATAAAAATGTGCTTCAACATACTTAAGGTAGGCAGTTACAAAACACAGTATATTCCATTATATGAAATATAAACAGGTAAGCAGTCATATAGAGGAATAAATTATATAAATGCTTGTCAGAGCCTACAGACAAGGAAAGTAATGACCTGCATCTTCTCATAAGCACTATTTTAGTGGGAAGTGAAAAAAAATCCCTGAAATTAGGTTATAATGGTGGTTGCACAAATTTGTAAATGTACTAAAATCTTGAGCTTTCTATTTTGAGTTATAAGTTGTATCATATGTGAATTATTATAAATAAAAATGCTAATTATGACTTAATAACTTAACATGGAAACAAAATACACACACACACGCGCGCGCACACACACACACACACACACACACACATAATTGACCAACATGGGGTAAGGTGTGGCTCAGTGTTAGAGGGCTTGTCTGGTATGTACAAAACCTTGGTTAGTTAGATCCCCATCTCTACAATAAAAAAGGAAAAAAAGGGGGTGTTGCAGTCAGGTTCACATTGCTGGTAGAAATTGCCCAACCAAGAGCAGCTTCTGGGTAAAAGGTTTATTTTGGTTTACAAGCTCAAGGGGAAGCTCAACAATGACAGGGGAAAATGATGGCATGAACAGAAGGTGGACATCACGCCCTGGCCAACATAAGATGGACCATAGCAACAGGAGAGTGTGCCAAATACTGGCTTGACTAAACTGGCTATAATACCCATAAGCCCGCCCCCAACAAAATACTCCCTCCAGGAGGTGTTAATTCCAAAATATCCATCATCTAGGAACCTAGCCTTCAGGGAACCTAAGTTTATGGGGGACACCTGAATCAAACTGCCATACTCTGCCCCTGGCCCCACAAACTGATAACTATACATGATGTAAAATGCAGTGCATTCATCCAACTGTAAAAGTCCCTATAGCTTTTATCAATTCCAATGATGTTCCAATATCCTCATAGTCCAAGATCTTTTAACTGAGCCATAATAACAACAACAAAAAAATAGCCTCAAAAAAAAAAAAAAAAAAAACACATGGCACATAAAGATTATACCTTTGAGATTGGACCAGCTGACCTGCGCTGGGGCAACAGGAAGAATGTAGAATCTTTTGAAGGGGGCCTGAGTGCTCAAGGAGTGTCCTCTTCTCCAAAGTCTGCTTTATTCACCCCTGGATTAACAAATTGGCACCCTACCTGGTATTGTGGAGTATGAGAAATGCAGGAAAGAGAGAGTAATTCAGTTTGCAACATGGTCTTGTGTTTTGGAAATGACCATGGGCAGTGTGAAGCAGGTTTGCTGGATGCCATCATCTAGCCCCCATGGGGCCATGAGGAAGAACTGTGGATTGCAGTGGAGAACCGGTGGAGATGCCACAACCATGAGATGGCTGCCAAGGAGAGTTTCCCGTCCCGATGAAGTTTTCCAGGACTGTGAGTATCCTTGCTGGAGAGGCAGAATTGGAATACCAGAGACTTGTTGCTAGTTAGAGTTATCAGAGTTATCAGACTTGGAGATTTGCCACTACCTAGAGTTTTTGGACTTGGAGCTACAGAGTTTGGTATTTTCCCTGTTTAAATCATGTATTGCTTGAGTATTTCTTTGCTGTGCCCAATACTATCTTTTGCAATGTTAATGTTTATTCTGTGCCAGTATGGTTGGGGGGGGAGGGGGTGGTATTATGGCTCAGTTAAAAGACCTTAGACTATGGGGATGTTTGAACACCATTGGAATTGATAAAAACTATGGGAACTTTTAAAGTTAGATGAATGCATTGCATTTTACATCATGTGTTGTTATCAATTTATGGGGGTCAGGGGTGGAATGTGGTGGTTGGATTCAGGTGTCCCCCATAAAATGAGGTGTTCTGAATGCTAGGTTTCCAGCTGATAGAGATTTGAGAATTAATGCCTCCTGGAGGGAGTGTATCATTAGCGGTGGGCTTAGGGGTGTTATAGCCAGTTTCTCCATGCCAGTGTTTGACACACTCTCCTGTTGCTATTGTCCACCTCATGTTGGCCCGGGGGTGATACCCACCCTTTGCTCAAGGCAATGTTTTCTCCTGCCATGGTGGAGCTTCCCCTCAAGCCTGTAAGCCAAAATAAACATCTTTTTCCCAGAAGCTCCTCTTGGTTGGGTGATTTCTACCAGCAATGTGAACCTGACTGCAACAGGGGATAAATGACTGATAAAAACAGAATCATGAATTCACAGCCAGCGTAGGCTATATTGTGTAATGTTTTGTGAGGGCATGGAATTCAAGGTAGGGTCTCGTACTAGTCCAGGCTAATGTGGAATTTACTATGTAGTCTCAGGGTGGCCTCAAATTCACAATAATCCTCCTACCTCTACCTTCTGAGTGCTAGGATTAAAGGCATACAACACCACATCCAGCTACATTGTGTGATTTTTGTCTCAAAACTAACAACACAATGATTGATAAATGTAAAAGTTCATTCAATATACCAATTATCAAATTAATGTATTTAAAACTCAAAGGTGATTTATTCACCCCATAATGCTCAGAATTAAAAGACTTGTGGTACATAATGTTGGAGAAGTAACAATTAAATATTCTTCTTACCCTAGTGGCTAACAAAAATTAGCTGAAACAGAGTTGTAAAGAGAATGCTTTGTAAAATGTATTCAAATGAGGGATATGTATGACTTTTAAATCTAACCTCCAGGTAAAGAGAGTACAGATTTTTATATTCAAACAGTCAGTGTGAGTGAGACTTTTAATATATATATTTTTTCTTTTTTTAATTTCTTTTTTTATTTTTCAAAGCAAGGTCTCATTCTAATTTCAGCTCAGGCTGACTGGAACTCATTCCATAGCTCCAGGCTGGCCTTCGAACTCAAGGTGATCCTCCTATCTCTGTCTCCTGAGTGCTGGAACTAAAGGTGCATCACCTTACCAGTCAGGGAAAGTGAGACTTCAAAGTCAAGATGACCTTCACCTCAGGCTGTGATGGTATGAGAGGTTCTGAGCATAGAAACCGGGGCAGCCAGGAAAGCTGACACATGAGGCAATATAGTGATCCAATGACCAGAACAAGTTAGCAGGTTATGGACAATTGTGAACAAACTTCATTGACCTCCTCAAATTGCTTGACTTTACTGTACATACTGAACAAATCAATCCTATAAATCTGCAAATGTTAGCAATTTGTAGGCTTGATCACAATGCATTTATGCATTTATATCAGAAGACTAAATGGTCTTCTTTATAGAAACCTATTAAGAAACTCATGGTTTGTGAAAAAATAAGAACAGCCTATGTCAATTATCACTAACTTGAACATATATGTGTGTTAACACACACAAAAAAATCATCTGAGATGTGAGCTTGAATGAAAATACAGATACTGGAAGTATAAAACTAAAAATACACCTTACCAAGATTGAAGAATGGGGAGACAGAACACATAACAGACCAATACTGAGTCATAAATAACAAGAGTGAATTTGAATAGTCTTCTTTTTTTTTTAATTTTTATTTATTTATTTATTAGAGAGCGACAGACACAGAGAGAAAGACAGATAGAGGGAAAGAGAGAGAATGGGCGCACCAGGGCTTCCAGCCTCTGCAAACGAACTCCAGACGCGTGCGCCCCCTTGTGCATCTGGCTAACGTGGGACCTGGGGAACCGAGCCTTCAACCAGGGTCCTTAGGCTTCACAGGCAAGCGCTTAACCGCTAAGCCATCTCTCCAGCCCTTGAATAGTCTTCTATCAAAGAAAACAGAATTTACTACTGAGCTCTACCAAATATTTACAGAGGAGCCAAGGGCTGAAGTGTCATTTAGCAGTAAGTAAGAGAATACTCAGTATGCAATGATCCTGGGTTGAATTCCCAAAAGAGGAGGATTGAGGGTGAAGAGAGTAAGGGGAAAAATAAATTAAAATATTCTTAAATTATCCCAAAAATTAGAGAGAAAGGAATTCAGAAATTATGAACACTCGCTTACTCATTTACCAAAATGAGGCAATGCCATGATAACAAAGGGAAGATGTAAGTGACCATCCTTTAAGAGCATAGATACTAAAATTCTCAACAAAATACTACTAAACAAAATTTAAAAGCCTGTTAAAGAGATTATTTGCTGTAATCAAATGGAAGCCATTTGATTGCATGATTCAAAGAAGGCTCAATATATGCAAGTCAATAAAAATGTAAAACATTTCCATAGAATTAAGGACAAAACATATTGTCATCATAATAAATGCAGAAAAAGGTATTTCAGAAAATCCAGCATTTTTACTGATAAAATGTCAGAATATTAGATATAGATATAATGTAGATAATTATAATAAGGTTCATAAAAACTAACACCATAGAAAATGTTCAAAATCTCTTTAAGATCTGAAATACATAAGCATGCATAAGCATATGCACACATGGACACATATGTACACTTATACATATATACACATACATGTGTGTACATATATACATGTAATATAATTAAAAAATTGCAAAATGTGGCTGCAAGTATGGCTCAGTGGTTAAGGCACTTGCCTGCAAAGCCTAATGACCCAGGTTCGATTCCCCAGTACTCACATAAAGCCAGAGGCACAAAGTGATGTATCTATCTGGAGTTTGTTTTCAGTGGCTGGAGGCCCTGGTGTGTCACCCATTCCCACCCCCCCCTTCTCTGATTTCTCTGCTTACACATGAACAGATAAAATATTTTTGAAAATGAGCAAAATATCTGAATATATAAAATATACAAATTCCTTGAGATGGCATACCGATGTCCAAGAGACATGTTCAAAACTGTTCTTTATTCTGCAAATCATCAGAGAAATGCAAATCAAAACCACAGTGAGATAACACCTTACTCCAGTAATAAAATCTATTATCAATATGACAAAAGATAGCAAGTTCTGGTAAGGATGCAAAGAAAGGAGAAAATCCTTTTACCTTGTTCATGAGAATGCAAATTAATGAAGCCATTATGCAAAATAGTACAGAGTTCTGTAAAACATTAAAAATAGAACTACCATCTCATCTAGAAGTTCCACTTCTGGGTATATAGTCAAAGGAAATGAAATTAGAATCAGTTTGTGGAGAAGATATTGGCATTCACATAATTTGGGGGAGGTTAGAGTTCAAGGTAGAGTCTCACTCTAACCCAGGCTGACCTGAAATTCACTATGTATTGTCAGGATGGTCTTGACCTCACCTACCCAGCTTAACATTCACATATTTATTACAGCAGTAGTCACAGTAGTAGAGAGAAATAATCCATATGCCTATCAACTGATGAATGAAGAATATTTGGTATGCATACACAATGGAACAGTCTTCAGCCATGAGATGCAACGAAGTCTGTGCAACTACGTGGATTAAAGTGGAGATTGTTGTGTTAAGGGAAGTATGTCAGATTAGGAAGTCAAATATCATAGTGCTTCACTGAAATGTGAAGTGTAAAACTGTTGAGTTCATGAAGGATGGTACAGCGATGGTCACTAGAAGCTGTGTGAATAAGGAGAAGGGAAGGTTAGTCAGTGGATACTAAGATACATAGCTATGATGGTGCATTGCTGTATCATGGAGTGATTATGAATAATGATAATTTCTGTGTATTTCAAAAACTAGAAAAAAGGATTTTCAATATAAAGACATAATAAATGTTTGAGGAGATAGATATATAAACAGTATGCATTGACTCTATGTATCAAAATATCATATGATATCCCATAAGTTTATATAATTTCTTGCTTTTATGTATAATTAAAAGAAATTTAATTTAAATTAAATAATACCCATGGACATATGCTTATGTGCATGAATAAATTATAGACAAGAAGCTTACAGAAATGGCTATGATTTGGCTTGAGTGACATAATTTGTAATCATTTTGATTTCATATGTATAATTGAGTGGTGTGAAGTGTTTTTGTTGTTTTGCTTATCGTTGCTATCTATAAGATATTCCAAAATGACAAAATGATTTAAATACACATTTGATCTGTAAATCTCATGACAAAAGTTTAGAAATCATTTATTAGGCTTGAAAAATCAGTTTGATAACATATTGGACATTTAAGAAAATGAATAACTTATTTATTAAGAAGAGCAAAATCATCAAAAACAATGTTTTTAATATTTATTTGAGAGAGAAAGATATGAAGAAACAAGCAGATAGAGAGAGAGCATGGATGTACCAGGGTCTCTTGCCACTCCAAACAAACTCCAGACACATGAGCCACCCTGTGCATTTGGCTTGCATGGTTACTAGGAAATTGAACCTGGCTCCGTAGGCTTTGCAGGCTATCATCTTAACAGCTAAGCCATCTTTCTAGCCTCCCTTTTTTCTTACTTTTGATGGAATTATTGCTGAGTCAAATATTTATTTTCTAGCAATCAAAATCAAAATCAAAAATTCCTTGAAATTAATTTGTCAGTGATAGTTTTCCATGCCTGTTAAATGTAGTAGAGTGTATAATTCTCCCCATCCTCTCCTAAGAAGGTCAGGGGAATATATTTTGCCAACAGGAAAACTGTGGCTAAGAGAAATTGACTTTTCCAAACTTACCTGCTTAGTTTTAATAAAGTTAAAATTGAAACTAGATGTTTTGTTTTCTAACCTATGGGTGTTTATTCTTCAACTTGGTTGTCTCCATAAAACTTGAAAACTTGAATAAAGAAACCTTTCTACTATAACTGATGTAAGAAATCACTGCAAACACTATGCTTAAAACACATAAGTCTATTATCTTACAAGCCGAAGGTCAGAAATCTGAAATGGTGTCTGTGTGCTGAAAGGAGGATTTTGCCTCAGCTCTATGCTAGAGGAGGATCCCTCACCTTGCACCATCGGGTTCTCTGAGCTGCCTGAGTTCTTTGGTTCATATCCCCAGGGAGCAGCTTGCACCATTCTAGGCTTCAGCTTCTACAACCACATCTCACTCCCTGTCCCCTGGTTACAATTTGCTTACCTGCCAAATCTAGGATGGCCTATCTTCTAAAGATCCTTATCACACCTGCAAAGGCCTTTTGCCCTGTGAAGTAAGAGTATTTCAGGTTAGGCGATTAGGGTAAGGGCATTTTCAGGGTGTTATATTCTGCCCTGAAGCATTCCACACTCATAGTCTTCAGTTATTCCTGTAAGGAACGCAGGATTTGGTTGACCATTAATAAAACATGATGAAGGCAATTTAGATGGCCACCTTGAAGAAGCAGAGCAAATTTCTCTCTGAGATAAGATGAAACATGAGGATAAAGAGGCAGGATTGTGATAAATCCTGCCTCCAAATGTAGACTAAACAAAGAGATGTGGGGAGCCATTTTTAGGTCTCTGTTTTCCTGCAAACATTCAACACAATTTACTTGGCATCTGGTATTGTGAGGATTCAATGAGTTAATACATGTAAAATGCTTTGAGGACCGTCTGCTGCAACTTCAAGCATTCAGTCTGTGTTAGTTAGTGCACTGACTGCTAGCCAGACCATGTGCCAGGGCCAGGGAGCAGCAACCTGTTCTTAACATTGGGAAGTGCAGGGCAAGAGCATAAATGAAGGAATACACATCCTAAAAGTTATAAATCATGAAAAGGACCTTTCCCTGTGTCCCATTCTCCTACTTGACAAGGAACATTTGTGCAGTGACCTGACAGACCGAGATTGAATTTACTAGAGGAGGCAGGAAATGCCAGCCCACGACTCCCAGGCCCCACCTGCTGTCCACAACTCTCTCCACCTCTGGCCTGAAAGAGCTCCTGAGAGGCAGCAAGTGGGCTAGTGCAGCTTACATGCTCTAGTCCAACTCACTCCCTGCCAGTTGCCAACCCTTGGATCACCAATCAGAGGAGAGAAGCTTGCTTTAATACATGGTGCACTTAAGTAGAATGAATGTGGAGAAGAGACATCTATTGGTCCAGAAAGAGGCAAAATTTGAATATTTGGGCATAAAAATCTCAGTCAATCACTCTGAATGCATTCTAGAAAAGAGAAGACACAGAGATGGCTTTATCTTACTTCCCTGAAAGATTACTTACCCATGAGGACAGTCACAGCCAGGAGAAGACCAAAGAGTAAACTATGAAGCAAACGCCCTTGTCAGGGCCTCCTCTGTCATGGTCAAAAGCAGAAAGCTGACCAGACAGAAACAAATAAATGCCAGTTATTCCCTCAGAGGTTTCTGAGAGTTCTTTTTCAGAACCTTTTCCCTGTATCTCTAATATCTTTCTATACCTTCATTAGTCTCCACTTCTGGCTATTGTTTGCTACCCCTGAAGACTGAGAGATCACCCAAAAAGTGTCGTTTTTGCCTGTTCCACAAAATCCTTCTTTGTCTAAACCAAGTATGCCATCACATCACTTCCACTCCAGTGTTTCTGCAGAGAGAAAAGTGAGTTATATGGAAATAGTAAGCAGTGATGAAGTGTGATAAGTTCAGAAAACAACAACAAAGACTAAACTGAGTTATGAAAAAGGAGAGATGAGAGCATGGGACAAGGTTATTTAGCAAAGATGGTGAGAGGGGAACTCTCTGAAGAGGAAGCATTTAAAATGACAGCATAATTAAAGCAAGGTGTCAAAATGTGAAGATATTAATTTAAAATCCCATGCAAATGGAATGAAATCTACCAAGGCTCCAGAGATAGGGATGTAATCCACACAGTCTAGCCCACAGAGAGAAGGCCAGGGAAGCAAAAATGCAATGACAATTTTTTGGGAATGTTAAATTTTGGATTTACCACATGGATTAATAATCCAACTATTGGTGTTAAAGAAGCTGCTTGATCTTTCTATGTGAAGTTCAGAGGCAGGTGTCAGAATTATTAATATAAATTTGAGTGTCATCCACAAGGAAACAGTAGAAAACACTGGGAATTTGTGAGGGTCATTGAAAGAATATGGGTAGAAAAGATGACTACAAACATGAATCCCGAGGCCCTCTACAGCTAGAAGTCCAATGAAGTAGGTAGACCAAGATATGGGAAACATTTCCTAAGAAGACAGGCAACAGACAGGTTTTTGGAATGTCATGTATATATATATATATGTATATGTTGGTGTGTGTGTATGAATGCATACATGTGCCCACAGAGATCAATGTCAGGTATCATCCTCAATTGCTCTCTGCCTTATATTTTATGTAATGTGTCTCACCGAACCTAGAGTTCACCAATTCAGCCAGACAAGCCTTCCAGCAAGCCAAAAGGATCCTACTGTCCCTATTTCTTAAACTCTGGAATAATAGATGTATGTCACCATGCCTGGATTTTATGTGGGTACTGGGGTCTGTTGTGGTCTGAATGTGGAAAATTCTCTGTAGGTTCATGTGATTGAACACGTTTTCCACAGTTGGTGGTGCTATTTGGGATGGTCGTGGAACCCTCAGAAGATTGAGCCTTGTGGGAAGAAGCGGGTCACTGGGGGATAGGCCTTGTGTTTTATAGCCTGGTCCAACTTCCTGTATTATTTCTTTTGTTATTCCTGATTGCAATATACAAATGGCCAGTTCTTCTTCTGATCCTTCCACCATCCTTCCCCCTGCATGAAACTTCCCAGTGAATTTGTAATCCAAGAATAAGTGGGAAAGAAAATGAGGAGACATGGTATCAGGCAATCCTGCAAATAGTGCTCTCAGAGGGAAAGAACAGGGGACCTCCTCAAGTCATACACCAAAATGAGCTATTGCTCTCTGAAGTTTCTTTTGTCAAACATTTTGCTGAATAAACAGGAAAATAACAAATGCAAGACTGACTTTGGTTATCTAGACAGGCCCAGTGTCATTGCAAGAATTATTGTTATAGTTTGCATTACACTTCTCCAAAGTTTCATTGCTGAACCCTTAACCCTCATATCTCAGAATGTGACCTTATTTGGAAGAGGGGGATTGCTAATGGAATTTAGAATGAGATAATACTGGAGTGTGATCCAGTATAATATGTATCCTTATGAAAAGGGAATATTTGCTCACAAGCACACACAGGGGAAGTGCCTTTAAGGAAGAGACCAGGGTGATGCTTCTACTAGACATGAATGGCAAAACCTGCCAGAAAACCATGGTAAGTCAGGGGATAGAATATCCTTGTTTGCTTTCAGAAGAAGCTAATCCTGTCCACACTGTGCTCTTCTTGAGCTCCACTCCTAGCCCTGAGGTTGTTACTTCTGTTACTTAAGCCAAACATATTTGTTGCTTTTTTATAAGTGCTGGTATTGTTTTGAATCTTAAGCCCCCCATAAACTCATGTGTTCTGAGTGCTTCAACCCAAGCTGGTAGTAATTTCAGAGTTTTTTACCATCTGCTATGGCAGAGGTGCTGTCTAGTCTCTGTTCTACCATGCTATCCCTTGCCATCATTAAATTTCCCCTCCAGAATGTAAGCCAGAATTAAAAAGAAAATTTAAAAAAAAAATTCCTTTCATTAGCTACTGGTGATCAGGTACTTTGTCCCAACAATGAGAATGTAACTACAATACTACCCTAGAAAATTGTTGCAATTTTTTTTTCAATTGAAAATAAATGGGGGATGATAACAGGAACTTGTAGAAGGAGCATTCAATCTGAACTCTGAAAATCAGGGTCAACTGTCAAGGGATGGGGGATTCTCTAGGACCTCCAGAAGAAATGAATCCCCGCCCATACTTGGATTTTAGCCCAGAGATTAGTGTCAGTCTTCTGAACTAAGAACTGCATGGTGACACATTGCACTGTTTTAAACCAATAAGTTTGTGATAATTTGCAGCCATAGAAAATGAATACTCCTGTCTCACCTCACATTCTCCATGTTCAGTTCTCTCATAGGACTGATTTCTGTCACTCTTGTTAAAGACATGTGCTTGCTTTCACTCTCATTCTAGTCTTTAGCCTTGTAAGTGACCACTACATAAATGTGGGGAACTGTCTGCCCAGAGAGGATTCTTACCTGTCTCTTCAATGCTTTGTCAACCAGACTATGGGCAAAATCACTGCTTGAGTTTCTGGACCAGAAGCTCATACCTTATCAACTTAATTTTATTTTATTGACCTATTTTATTATTTCCTAAGTGCTCTGGAAATTCAAACCATAAAAAGCGGGGAGACTTTAGAGGAGCAACGAGAATTAAGACTTATTGAAAAGTGTCTTGGGCAGAACACTATCACGTTGTCACTTGAGCAAATCTGCTGCAAATCATTCCTGAATACATTGACATGGTCAGGTATGAGTGGGCAATTTCACAAAAGGAGATGAGCTAAGCTGATCCTTATCCATCTGCAAGTCCATCTAGCTTGATAGGTGGAATGATAATAAATATCATTATGTTTTATTGAAAATATCTCAATTACTATAGACCTGTTTATGAGGGAATTGACTTTTTTTTAAAAAATCATGGAATTGCATGTCCTTGTGCTAAATATTTCAAAGTATGAATGTGATTCTACCAAACACTGAGTTGATTATGGATCCTCTAGGATGCCTTTAGTGGCAAGCTCAGCAGCAGCTTTGCCACCAAGTTTGTGTATTAAAATCTATCTCTGTAGTGGAAGAAGGGTTCATTTCAGATAACAGAGTCCAATGGTAGTTAAAGCAATGTCAAATCCAACTTGATAAACCTTTGATTGTTACAAGTGCTGAGCATCCTTTTTGTGCATCTATAAATCAATGTCTTTTTGAGTTTTCACATATTCCACACAGTTACATGTTTTCTTGCTTAATTCTCTCTGTTCTAGGTGAGATATGTATTCTTCTCTGTGGTTTGTAAATGCAGAAATCCAGGCTAAACATGCTCAATAGACCCAGAAAAGGTCATGCATAAAATTAATAGGAATGGTGAAACTAATAAAAGCTTATATAAGGTTTGTGTTGAGGTCTCTTTCCACTTGGTTATTTCAACTCCACTATAGGACCCAGCACAGACTCTAATGGAAATGGTCACACATTCTCTGAGAGGATGTCTAGCTGTCAAACCTTAGTCTCTGGCCTTTTAGATTTGGTCTGGGTGAGAAAGTTGATATAACCCTCTACTTCTTATTGGCTGAGCTACCTTATAAAGAAAGAAACACAGACCTGTCATGAGTGAATGAGAACAGGGTTGTAACTATAATTCACGTGTCCCTTTGCCTTGTGTGACTTTTTTCTGTATACACATAGATGATAATGTCCACAGTAGTGCAGAAAACAGTATGAAAGGTGTGCTCGGGGTGGAGAAATGGTTCTAAAGTTAAAGACACTTGCTTTCAATGCCTGACAGCTTAGGAATGCCAGTACCCACATAAATCCAGATATAGAAAGTGGTGCACACATCTGGAGTTTGCAGTGGCAGGAGGCTCTGGTATGACAATACTCTTTTTTTTCTGTTTGCCTCTTTATCTCACTTTCTCTCTCTCTCTCTCAAATAAATAAACAAAACATTTATAATAAATAAAATTATGCGTATTGCAGGCTGGAGTAGATTCAGAAAGGATTCCTAGGAATGGCAGATTCAAATGCAATCAAACAAAACATAGAAAGAAAGCTACCAGAGTACAGGATGTCCATGACTAAGCTGCAAAAAGTTGTCACTGAAGCATCATAGTTGGCTAGACATGTGGGTGAGTGTGGCCCTGGCACTGTGTCCTGAGAGGAATGACAGGAATTGAAACTTATGAGCTAGAAGGAGGCTATTGCCAGCTCTAAATTTAAAACAACTGACAATCATATTCTGTTCCCACACATCCGCCCTGTGCCTTCTCTTACTCCATTAGCTTCCACAGCTAAAGTAACCAGCGCATTTCCTCTATAGGACAGGGAGTGGTGGAGTGTGCCAATCACTGACAAATTCCCTTATGCATTGGTCATGCAACCATAAAATGCTCTTCCACTTGTACCTATTCTGATTGTTAAATATCATGATGAATTTACCACTAGTGGTGGTATGTCCAGCATTCCTCAGTGGGAGTGATTCTTTGGACTTTCTCAGAATATGGACAGGATAGTTTCTGTATTCTTGATACAACAGCTTAACCAAAGATGTGCAGAACCTGGGAATCATGGATTTAGGTATGTTCTGAAAACACTTTCTGTGAGATTATTCCACAACCAGTTGCCAGAGAACCAATGTCTTATCCTAGATGTGGTGCCAACTTGCCTGGGGACTATAAACTAATTACCTGCGTCTCTGGATTTCCTTTTGTCCCCTTTGAAGAGAAGGCTATCCACAGCCTTTAAGGCTTCTTTTCCACCTCTCTATATGATTCTAACATTCTTTTCTCAGTCTTCCCTTATGCAGGACAGTTTCCTATTTCTAATATTTTAAAGTCATAGAAGTAACACATGGAAAGTTTTTTGTGTGTGTGTGAATTAAATCAAATATGGGTTCCTGGCAAAAAGCAAATATTAATGAATGTCAAATTTGTATCATATTGGTTTTTCAATTCCCCTAAGCTCATTCACATCACATGACCCAATTCCCATTATCAAAACATACATTTCATTCAGCTGATATATATTCTATAACTCATCCTTTGGTACTCCTTGTAACACCCACATGGCCACATTTTCATAGCACTTCTGAGGCTACTGTCATTCTAGACATCTCAAATGCAGCAGGCCCACTTCTATCCACTTCTTGTTTTACAATTAGTGCACCATTACCTGAATGCCTAGCCTATGTCTTGTTCCTTCACTTCCATCATGTCCCCACAAATACCATTTTACCAGTGAGATTTTCCCTGATCAACAATAGAATAAAAAAAATAACTTTTCTGGATATATCTTAATATACTCTTTCCATCCTTCTTACCTTGCTTCTCCAAAGTCATTTTTCTTCTGACATCATAAATGCTTTCTTGTTTATTGATTCCATTCTGTTGCTTACCTTCTGCTGTGTATAAGCTCTCTGAAGGTGGGATGCATGGTATGTTCCCCCCCCCCCGGTGTATCTAAAACACATATGCCAATGTTTGTATCACAGCACATATTAAATCAGTACATTGAATGAGAAAAACAGAAAGTTCTAACATTTTTAGACATACCAAAGTCACTGTACATAAAACACATGTCACCTGGTTCCAACCACCTCCAGTTCTTTAATACCACTAGCAATATTAATAAAATTTGCTGCCTGTTTAATACTGAGTGAGTTTAAATACTGATATAACCTTCAATCACTTCTGATCTCCAAATTTTCTGTCTTCCTAGCATGTACTAGTGCTTGGCCTACTCTAGGTATCACACAATTTTGAATCTGTTGTCCAACATCATTCTCCCTGTTGCAGTCAGGTTCATGTTGCTGGTAGAAAGCACCCAACCAAGAGCAGCTCATGGGAGAAGGAGGTTTATTTTGGCTTACAGGCTCAAGGGGAAGTCCACGATGACAGGGGAAAATGATGGCATGAGCATACAGTGGACAGCACCCCCTGGCCAACTCAAGGTAGATAACAGGAACTGGAGACTGTGCCAAACATTGGCAAGGGGAAACTGGCTATAATGCCCATAAGCCTACCCTCAATAATACACTGCCTCCCATAGGCATCAATTCCCAAATCTCCATCAGTTGATAGTCTAGCATTCAGTACACCTCAGTTTATGGGGGACACCTGAATCAAACCACCACATTCCACCCTTGACCTCCATAAACTGATATCCATACATGATGCAAAATACAATGCATTCAGTCAACTTTATAAGTCTCCATAGATTTTATCAATTCCAATGATGTTCAAACATCCCCATAATCCAAAATCTTTTAACTGAGCCATAATACCAAAAAGTCCCCCAAAAAACATATAATGGCAGAGAAAAAACATTCACACTGCAAAAGATGTCATTGGGCATAGCAAATAAATATTTAACCAATAGAAAATTTAAAACAACCATGGCAAACATCAAACTCTGTAGCTTCAAGTCCAACAACTCTTTCCAGTGACAACTCTCCAAGTCTGATAGTTCTATCAACAAGTCTCTGGCATTTCAATTCTTCCCCTCCAGCTAGGCTACTCACAGTCCTGGAAAACTTCATCCAGGGCTGGCAGCTTTCATTAACAGCCATCTCATGATACCAGAATCTCCACTGGATCTCCACTGCAATTCACAGTTCATCCTCATGGCTCCATTGGGTCTCCATGAAGGCATCCAATAAAACTGCTTCACACTGCCCATGGCCATTTCCAAAACACAAGACCATGTTGCAAAATCAATGGCCCTCTCTTCCCAACATTTTTGTAGTCCACAAGACCAGGTAGGGTGCCAATCTGTTGATCCAAGAGGGAATAAAACAGACTTTGAAGAACAGGACACTCCTTGAGCCCTCAGACCCCTCCAAAAGGCTAGATTCTTCCTATTGCCCCAGTGCATGTCATGCAGCCCAGTCTCAAAGGTTGTAATCTCTCAATTGCAGCTGAATGAACAACAGTTCACCCAAAGATTTTTCTTTCTGTGCCATATCCCTCTGCTCACTCTAGTTCATTTCTATGCAAAGCAACCCTGCACAACTTCTAAGGATACGGGAATAACAGCAAGCTTCTCACACATACTGCTAGCCCAGTCCAAGCAAAGTTTTCTCACCTTCATAATCCAAACCTCATAGTCCATAGTTCTTACTGTATTCAGTCTTGTAGCTCTGACCAGAATCGCCAATCAAGCTGTATTTACAGCACTGCAAGGCATCTCTTAGGCAAAAGTTTCATATCCTTCCACATTCCTCTTGAAAATTAGCTCCAAAAGGCCAAAGCACACAGTCAGGTATCTAGCAGCAACCCCACTCCTGGTACCACTTTACTGTTGCAGCCTGGTTCACATTGCTGGTAGAAATCACCCAACCAAGAACAGCTTGTGGGGAAAAGTGGTTTATTTTGGCATACGGGCTGGGGAGGAATTTCCACAATGGCAGGGCGAAATGGTGGCATGAGCAGAGGGTGGACATCACCATCACCCCCTGGCTCACATAAGGTGGACAATAGGAACAGGAGAGTATGCCAAACACTGGCATGTGGAAACTGGCTATAACACCCATAAGCCCACCTCCAACCATACACTCCCTCCAGGGGGAGTTAATTCCCAAATCTCCATCAGTTGTGAACCTAGCATTCACAACACCTCACTTTATGGTGTACACCTGAATCAAACCACTGCACTCCCCACAAAGGAATTGCCATAATGTAACACAAAACACAGGCAGAATCTTCTCCCTGTACCACACCAGCTCTTTTGAGTGGGAGCTGATAAAGATTGACTACCGTTATGTGATAGCAGTTCATCATGCTTAAAGTCTCATCTGAGCATTAATCTGAATTTGTGGGGAGATTCATAGCGTCTGTATATTATTTATAAACTGGAGTGAATCCTCACTCACCATCAGAACCATCTTGATAATAAATCATAACATGTATATCTTTTTCCTTCTTTGTACTTTTTATTTGGAGATTCAAAAAAACACATCTGTATATGACATAGAGCAGCAAAAATAGTCTCCAAGAAACTCATAAAACTGGATTAAATGCACTAACATTTGGAACATGGTTGAGCTGACTTTTCAGAGTAGGCAAAGAACTGTAGACTCTTTATTAATATGTAGTTGGCTGTGATAAGATCTATAGTTATGAGCATGCTACTCACAATCTCTCAAATGCTTAGAAAATAGTCAAATACTTATAAAATGGGTCCATTTACTTAATAAAAGCTAAAAAGAAAGAAGTATTTTATTAAGGGAGATTTGGGTCATATAGTGCAGGAATGAAGCACTTATCCTGTGGTTAGCAGAATCAAGCTTACAGTTATTTTCTAAAGCCTGTTGTGGTCAGCAGAATATCAAAATATTTACTTTCTCTCCCATATCATCTAATACTCATACTATATTTATTCCTGAATCACAAGGTATACTGAGCTAAATGATGGGCATGTACATTTTTATCAAAGTAGAATGCAAATATACACATCTTGTTATAATACCATTCCAAACTTATATAAATTTAACTTGATTTACAACATATCTTAGAACAATTTGGAAAGAGATACCACAAAATAGAAACTTCAGATGAACTACATTGATAATAGAGAAAAGAAAAAAAAATCCCATGAATATGCCTGGGGTAGGCATATTCCATGTTTTTCTTGGATTATAGCTCACATTAGAATTCAGAAACCGTCAAAAAATCCAAATCCATTTTCCCAATACCCATAGTTCATATGCATATCAGAATATCATACTGGAGTCATTTGTTACATTGTGTAGCACTGCTGCGCTGCTCAGAAATCTGTTTAAAGACAATACATTATGTCACCAGAATTCAAGAACTCTCTTTTGTCTATGAACTGAAGAGAGTGTTAGAATTATGACAAGAAAATCTTTGTCTCGGTATGTCTTGATGTGTACAAGGGAATGTAATAGTAATAAATCCAAATTGTAAAGTCCGACTACATTGTTGTCTCATTCCTGTTACTTTTATTAACCAATTCTCCTTCCAAAAGATTATGCAACCATGGAGGTATAGAACTAAGTGAAGAAATTATTGACACAGTTTCCAAGGTGCTAAAAGAAAATCCATCACTTACTATTCTTATGAAGTTGGACAAATAACTGAATCTTTCTGAAACTAAATTTTTAGCTATAAAACTGGGTTAGTAAAATTAAAATCTATACCATTGTATTTTTTCCATCTATTATTTATAGTTACCATGGTAATATAAAATGGCCCAATATTGGAAAGTGATATATGCATGATATTACTGATCATGTTCTGTGTTGGCATACACAGAAAGAAACTAAATAAAGAAGACAAACTTGGATTTAGAATAACTGATTGTTTTTAAAGCACAATTATCATAACATTACATTCATAATTTACTCACTTATAATTTCTAGTGGTAAAGTGTGCCTTCAAACAATTGGTAAGCAACCCAAGCCTGACTGAGTCACAGAATGGTTGGAAAGTTAAAATAGTACCATGTTGAATTTCTAAAACTGCTGTATAAACTGTAATGAGTTTGACAGAGTGGTTACTATTGCAATCTATCCCCACAGACATGACCTGAAGCCGTTGTGTTATCTAGGCATTATAGATCCAGAAGTGCCCAATCAGAGCACTGTCCATGTCCCCATTCATCACTTATTTTCTGTCCTCTTTCTGCATAGTTAATTGAAAGCAATATAGACAGGAGGTAGACCAGAAGGAAATGGAACTGTGAGACAAACAGAACATAATACTTTACAGAAGAAAAGATAAAATAGAAGGAAATTAACAAAGTCCTCATGTGTCACACATGTTTAACAGTAAGTCCTAGGGTCAAAACACAAGATCAAATTTGTCTCTATGGTGCCCATAGCTTGAAAAATACTATGAATATCAATTTATGATACCCTATTTTAAAGGTCATGAAATTGAAGATGATAAAAAGAAACTGACTTGCAAAAATCATCATAAGTAGCATAAACTACAGCAATAATATTCTCATCCATCTGCTAACATAGCCAGTTCTCTTCTGGCCCTCTGTATTTAGAATCTAACTTTGGGCACTGAAGAAAAGGCTTAGACATTGATAGTGGTTATTTGCAGCATCAAGACACCCTGGCATAATATCCCCACCCACACACAAATGCATAAAAATATTTTTAAAGTTTTCTAAATTGCATTTATTTATCATAGTCTAATACATAAATTGGAACCTGGGTATTTTCTACTTTTAACTTATTTTTTTGGCTGTTTTTTGTTTGTTTTTTTTTTCAAAGTTGATTCAGACATTCACTATCAGAGCTAATAATCATAAGCTGTGTTTATTAACACATATTACTATTATCCTTTTGCCACTTCTCATCAGTTGGTCTCATCTATTTGGTTACACTGTGTCCTAGAACTAGATATAACCTTTTTCAGTCTGCCATACAAAATTATAATAAGAAAACAATTGTGCATGAAACCAAGGAGACTCCCACCAGATATTGTTTGCTCAGATTAAGATCTTTTTAAAAATTATTTTTGTACTCAGTGTATACAGTCAATTTGGTACCATTGATAGCCTCCTCCCTGTCCTCCCCCCTCCACAGGAACCCTTCTCACTGCAGCATATGGGCTGTGCATTGTGAGGTTAGACATCAGTTATAGGTAGGAGGTAATGTCTCTGTGTATCATGACCCCACATATGACTCTGACAGTCTTTCAGCCCCCTCTTCTGCAAAATTACCTGAGCCATGTTGGGTTCATTTTAGGTCTGCTTCAGTGATGAGGTCTTGGGAGACTCTATGTCTCTGGATATCTGGTTTGGTAGGAGTTAAGAATTCTCTGTGTCAATCTCCTTCACCCTTGTGCTGGTACCAAGTTCACCAAGACAACACAACAGCATTCCTGTTTATTTTCACAATTACCCATTTTTTCATCTGGGGCCCTTTTGAGGTGTGATAGACTGGTTCTCTCATTAGGATCTGCACCTATCTGTAAAAGAGAAGCCTTTGATTCCTAACTTTCAGATATATGAGAAATAAAGTTCTGCTGTTTATGAGCAAATTATGATATCTTGTGATAGCATCCTTTGTGGACTAAAAGATAAAAATAGAATGCTCAAATCCAACAGTTTTTCAAGTTACTTAAGTCTCACTCTCACAGTAGCATCTGAATACTTTATATAGTATCTATGAACCTTTTAGAGATTAGTTCATATTCAACATGATATATAATTTTCCTGAATCTTGTGTCTGAGGACCTTGAGGACCGTCAACAGGTGGGGTAAATGAAAAACTAAGTAAGTATGTAAGGAACACCTTCTTACAAGGACCATGGATTCACTTGATTGGAAATATTCTCTGAGATTTGAGAAGGCCAGGGTTCAAGAAATGGGAGTTATGGAGCATTGGTGTATATAGAAGAACTAGGAAGGAAACTGGGTTATAATTAGTATATACTATATGATGGGTATATCCTGTGCACTTGGTCTTTAGAACGTATAGAAACCGAAAGATAAAGGAATAATAATCTCCCTCATGTAAATAATAAAAGCAGGATTTAGAGTGGGGAAAGTATCTGCTACTTCCTTTAGAGCAGTAGAACATCTGATCTTGAATTTGAAACAACCCACCTGTCCATTCTGAAACTGGTGATTTTCAATATTATGCTAACTCCCGACTTTGATCCTCTCCTTACCCTCAGGGAAGGAGCAAGTCTGTGCAATATCCAAAACCAGAATGACTTGCTTTGCAGGAAAATTATTAAAGTGAGAAACCAGAGCTGTGTCTTACAGTTGTTATCTGGTTAATGGAGCCATGGAAACTGAAGTGGCAAGTAAGGATCCCAGCTCATCTTCACTCCTTTTAAGGCAGCAAGTTGTCACCATTTACTCTATGATCACATAGAGATTATAACTGTACTTAAAAAGCCAGAGGTGGCTTATCCAGGGTGATCAAATATAGTCTTTATGATTTGATGTTGTTCCAAAAGCTAAGGAGTGGCCCTAATTAAGGAGTATAACTTTAAACACCCAGAAAGAAAGACTTTGAAAGTCTATGAGGCATTTCTCATTGTCATCCTTGGTTTCAAAAGAACAAACCTCTACTTGCTAAGTGCCCACTGTGTTCCCAGCACTGCAGTGGGCTTTTCACATGCTGCCTAGTAAAGGTACAGGAAGAATATCTAGTTGTTGGTGATGTGTGTTTCTATTGACGGGTATCATTGAACTGCTTGAAAAGAATTTTCCGAATATCTCTAGCCCTTCCTCAAGACATTTCTAATTCTCTGACTGAATTAAAAATAAATAAATAAATAAACAAACATTCTCAAAATTTAAAATCTGAGCTTGCATGTCACAAATCTGTCTCATTTCCACATGATTAAAATTAGGCCCAAACTGAGAAATAATCTAGGATTAGGTGTTGGACAGAATTTATAAGCAAAATTCCAGTGTGGGAATCAAAGGAGATAAATTTGGAAATTTGTACAGTCTGATATGTGCTTTCATCCTGAGAGACCAGGGCAGAACTTGAATGAAGGTCAAGAGGAAAGGCCTGAGCTCAAAGTGGAGCAAAAAGTAAAGAATGCTGTAATATAAGCTGCCTGTCAGAAATAGATGTGGGGAATGGGATGACTTTAAGGGAAAAAAGAACTACCATCTATTTCCCCCAAAGTGTCCTGATATTATTAGATATAGTCACAGGTGCCAGACATTAATTTAATAGAGATAAGATAAATATCACTATTTAAAACAAAACTGAGATTGAAGGATAGAAAATGGTGCTTTTGTCTAAAAACCAGCTGAGTAGACATCTATGAACCAAGTAGCCTTAGTTTTATGATTTGTAGGATGAACTGCCTCTAACCACAAGTGGTTATAACATTGAAAAGGAGACAATACAAGAAGTGCAACAGTGAAAAAGATATACATGAGAATGCTCACTTTCACATGCAGCTCACCAATCTCTTCGAGTTCAGAAAGACAAGCATTAGAGAGCATGGACAAACAAACACAATAAAACTGGGCCCACAAATGTTAGGAGGAGCTGAGGCTTGAAAACAATACCTGTGGCCTAAGAAAAACAATTTAAGTTTAGAATAAGACAAGCTAAACATAAAGAAGGGTGGAGCTGCCTTTGACTAGGGTGTTGTGCTAGACATGACGAAGTGGTAGAACAAGGTAGAGCCTGTACTATCCTTGGGAGCTGTCAGCTTGCCACTGGAATTGCCAAAGAGGTGTTAAGGCATACCACTCTTAAGTTGTCCTCTAATTTTAAGATTTGATGAAAGGCCACAGAGCATGACAAGATCAATTGCTAAATAAATGACCAGTGGCCTAGATAAAAAGTTACATAAACATGTAACTGGATCAGTAATACCCTTCATGATATAGAAGCATGTTCAACTGTATGGTATGTGTTAAGAGAACAAAAGGCGAGACATTCAATACTACCTGGTTTTGACTTTGAAACTCTATTAGACATCAGTGGCCTCATCTCTAAGAAAAGTTGGATTATTTAGGGTACCCCCCAAGCTAACTCTAGCTCTGGCAATCTAAAATCCTATTCTTTCACAAAGAGGAGAGTTTTCCTGAAAATAGAATATTTCTTTGAATGAAGGGAGTTCTCTGTGTTGAAGAAAGGTCACCCTACATTGGGGGCAAGAAAAGAGTTATCAAATCCTGTTTGAAAACAACCTGAAGTATTACATATGGAGAGAAATTGAGCTGAATATAGTGAAGGACTTTCATTTATACATTATTTACCCCATGGCAAAAGCAGGTCATGTTAACTGTCATTACCTTGACGTTGTCTTTAAAATTACAAGATGCTAAATTATAGAGTGTGTTATACGTTAAACCACCTACAAGCATTACAAGATTTCTTTCCTAACCACTACCTTTCATTTAAGACCCTGATTTCTCTACATGCACACACTTTAGAGTTTGACTTCTCTCTCCTTGATTTTTTCTCTTTCTTCCAAAATGTCCTTTATAAAAATATGAGTATATGTGTATTTATTCAAAACATCAATATCCCTTCTATTTTTTTTTTCCTTTTGTGTGTGGTAACTGAGAGTGTGTGTGTGCATGTTTTTATGTGTGGGCCCTTATAGAGGTCAGAAGTTAAGGTTGAGTATCTTCCTTTCTTGCTCTTTACCTTATTTGTTGGGACATGTTTTCCTTCTGAACCCAGAACTCACTAATTCATCTAGTCAAGCCAGCTAGCAAGTCTCAGAGATCTTTCTATCTAGTGCTGAGATCATTGACACCTATCACTATACTGGGCATTTACAGAGGTGCTGGGGATCCCACCTGAGATGCTCATACTTGCTCTGCAAGCACTTCACTAAGTGAGATCTTTCCACAGCCCCAATAGTACATCTTCCATGCTATCAGACAGATAGGATGTCTTATTTCTTTTTTCACTCAAACATCATGAACATGGCTTATTTTTACATGGCTCTTAGAGAAAATGGCTACTAGAGTTTAAAGGCCATTGTCAGAATAAATTTCAAATTCTTTCAAATTCTTTGGAATGAATTTACTTTCAGCACAAAAATAAACAGCACCCAATGTAAGATTTGACTTTTTGTTGTTGTTGATTTTTTGTTTTTTGAGGTAGGGTCTCACTCTAGCCTAGGATGACCTGGAATTCACTATGTAGTCTCAGAGTGGCCTCCTATTTCTGCCTCTTGAGTGCTGGGATTAAAGGCATGCAGCACCACGACTGGCTCAATGTAAGATTTGAATCAGACACTGAGAGGAGACAATGAGAAAAATGATTCATGGCTGAATTTCCTAGTGAAAGCAAAGGAAGACCAAGAGAAGGAAGGGGGCTGGAGACACAGCTTACCAGATAAGGTGCCTGCCTGCAAAACTGAGGACCCATCCTTGACTCTCCAGGTCCCACATAAGCCAGATGCACAAGGTGCTGAATGTGCACAAATCACACATGGGCACAAGGTAGAGTTCTATTACATTGGCTGGAGGCTGTGGCATGCCAATTCTCTCTTTCCCTCTCTCTGTCTCTCTTGCATAAAAAAGGCCAGTCTGTTAGGCTGGCCTCAAAAAAATAAAAAATAAAAAAGAAGAGGAAGAAAGAAAGAGAAAGAAGGAAAAAGAGAGAAGGGGGCTGGAGAGATGGCTTAGAGATTAAGCGCTTGCCTGTGAAGCCTAAGGACCCCGGTTCGAGGCTCGGTTCCCCAGGTCCCACGTTAGCCAGATGCACAAGAGGGTGCACGAGTCTGGAGTTCGTTTGCAGAGGCTGGAAGCCCTGGCGCACCCATTCTCTCTCTCTCCCTCTATCTGTCTTTCTCTCTGTGTCTGTCGCTCTCAAATAAATAAATAAAAAATGACCAAAAAATAAAAGGGCTTGTTATTTAAAAAAAAGAGAGAGAGAAGGAAGGATAAAAGAAACAGCTAACTTTCACTGGATGCCCCCAGGTTATAAACAATGACAGGCCTTTCAAAATATCATTCCATGTTCTGGTCATCTTGTGACTGTATTATTGAATCAGCTTAACAGTATAGCAGCTGCAGGTTGAGTAACCTTTTTCCAAAATGCTTGGCGGGGGGCAGAAGTGCTTCAGATTTATAGATATCCACATATACATCATGAAAGATCTTGAAATCAAAACATAAATCTTATGTTTCTTATACAACTTAACCACATTGCCCACGATAATTTCCATAATATTTTCAGTGTGTCTTGTTTAGACTGTGACATGTCAATGAGATCATCTCTACAATTCCTTGCTTTTTGTGAGTCTTACATATTGGAGCACTTTGGAGTTTAGAGTTTTATTAGGATTTCTTGACATATTTCATATGTGTATTAGGCTCTTTAAAGCCTTTTACATCCAATTTAGAAACATTAAAATAAATATCTTATGGTTGCCCAGCACAGGACGTGATGAAGCCCCTCCACAAAAGGAGAGACTTAGGATAGTCTTACATACCTAGAAGATAGGAGGAGAAAGTATATTATGTGTCTCTTGTAATTTCCTGAGAAGAGGGGAGCAGGTACAGAGAGTACTGTGGTCTCCTTCTAGTTGAGGATGAGGCAAGTGATTCAAGTTTCACTTCCATTAGGATTAGGGACAAAGTGAAGATACCTGCATACACAGTCCAAAGATGCCATGTTTTGAACTTCCCCTAGTTCAAATGGTGGCTGCACTGAGCTTTCTAGACAACTTTCTCAGAGTTAAGAAAACAAAGAAAGGGAGACTAATAGATCCAGAACGCTGTCAGTAGTGGTCACACATGGAAAATGTCAACTATCTCTGCCACTGTGAATGAGCTGAATGGAGAGACACTGTGTTTGGGCCAATATTCATAAGATTGCTCAAGCAGATTTGTTTGCACCCGAAGGTACTTTCCCTTTACCCAAGCAAGAGTGACAAGGAGGAAAGCTCTATTTGGTACTCACACACCACCGAACAGCACCTGCTTCATTCTCTGTGTCTAATGAAGTCTTCTCAGATGAAAGCACAACATTCAATTGTAAACAATAATCAACCCCAATGCACCAGCAGCAAATTATATGTTTAGTTTGGAAGGATTGAGAGTACCCTCTTGCAAGTGGCTGTGCAAAATATTCTCAAGACCAGTGTTTCTGAGAACATCCCAGAAATTAGCTGCAAACCACAAAATGCACTAACATATTGTGACCTTGTTATATACCAAGCATTTAAAATAGATCAGTTTCAAGCCATCTCTAGAACCAGCATGTGGGGGAGGACCGTTGTTAAAGACTATGTTGTACAGTCTAGTGGAGCTCAGATGGGGCTACTGCAGTGCAAGAGTGTAGCAGGGGATGTTTTTAACAGGTATTAATGTGAATAGCATCTACTGTGACTGCACAATGACTAGTCATAAGTGCTGTAGGTTGAAGTAACTTTTCTACATTTTCTGGTTCTAAAATCCATGTGTTAGTTGTTCTATAAGATATCAGAAATAAAGCTGAGAGCTGCCTCAATGAGGAAATTGTTAGCAGGGCAACCATGAGGATCTGAGGTCAGATCCCCAACACATACATAAGTTTAGAGTATTGAGGGGCCTGCCCATAACCCCAGCACTGAGAATATGATGACAGAAGGATCTCCAGGGCTTACTATAAGGCAAGCTATTGTTGCTAAATTGGTCAGTTCTAGGTTTAGCAAGAAATCCCATCTCAAAGAATATGCTATTGAGAGAGACCAATATCAAATTCTGGTCTCCACACACATGTGCACATGCACCCCCTCTATAAACACACACACACACACACACACACACACACACACACACACACACACACAAAACTACATGTATTCAGGCCCACCACATACATACTTGTGTCCACTTTTGGGTTGCAATCAGGTTCGCATTTCTGGAAGAAATAACATGGCCAAGATCAGCTTCTGGGAAAAAGTGGTTTATTTTGGCTTACAGACTCGAGGGGAAGCTCCATAATGGCAGGGAAAATGATGGCATGAAAGAAGGTGGACATCAACCCTTGACCAACATAAGGTGGACAACAGCAACAGGAGAGTTTGCAAAACACTGGCTTGGGTAAACTGGCTATAGCACCCATAAGCCTACCCCGAAAAATACACTGCCTCCAGGAGGTATGAATTCCCAAATCTCCATCAGCTGGGAATCTAGCATTCAGTTCAGAACAGGTATTTTATGGGGGACACCTGAATCAAAGTACCACATTCTGCCCCTGGCCCCCATAAATTATAAACCATCCTTGATGTAAAATGCAATGCATTTAGTCCAACTTTCAATGTCCCCATAGTTTTTATCAATTCCAATGATGTTCATAAATCCCCATAGTCCAAGATCTTCTAACTGAGTAATAATATCAAACCTCCCCCCCAAAAGATGCAGAAAAGGCCTTTGACAAAATACAACAACACTTCATGATCAAAACATTGGAGTGAATTTGCATGGTTTGTTCATATCTTAACATAATAATGGCTGTATATAAAGATCCTAAATCCCAAAAAATACTTAATGAAGAGAGATTGAAGGAATTCCAATTGATATCAGGAGTTTCCACTCTCACCTCTGCTCTTCAATATAGTACTAATAGTCCTAGCTCAAGCAATAAGACAGGAGATACAAATAAAAGGGATACAATTTTAAAAGGAAGAAGGTAAGTTAAATCTATTCACAGATGACAAGATTCTATATGGAAGATACCTAAGAGACTCTACCTTAAAACTCTTGAAAGTGATTAGTTCCTTTAGGAAAGTAGCAGGATACAAAATAAACACACAAAAATCAGTAGCCATTCTATACACAAATGACAAAGATACAGAGAAAGAAATAAAGGACATTGTCCCATTTTCAATAGCAACAACAACAACAAAATACCTTGGTATAACATTAACCAAGGAAGTGAAAGGTTTAACCAAGGAAGTGAAAGGTCTATACAATGAAAATATAAAAACATTTAAAACAGAAATTGAAGAGGACTTGAGAAAATGGAAAGACCTCCCATGCTCATAGATAGGCAGAATTAACATTGTAAAAATGGCAGTCTTACCAAAGGCAGTATGCAGATTTTATGCAATTCAAATTAAAATCACAACATTGTTCATCACAGAGATAGAAAAAATTATGTTCTCAAAATTCATATGTCAAGGTAGAAGGCCTCCAATATCCAAACATACAAACTTGATAACCATATGCAGGAAATTGAAACTTGATCCACACATCTCCCCAAGTCCAAATGGATCAAAGACCTCAATATAAGGCCAGAAACTCAGATACTACTGGAAGAAAATATAGGAGGAATTTTCTATGATATTGGAATGGAAAAAGACTTCCTGAACAAAACAACAGTAGCACAGGATCTTAAGCAATAACTCAACCAATGGGATCACATAAAGCTAAAAAGTTTCTTCAAAGACAAACATACAATAAGCAAAGCCAATAGATTACCCACAGAATGGGAGAACATATTTGCTGAATATCCAATTGACAGAGGCATAATCTCTAGAATCTACAAAGAACTCAAAAACCTAAACAATAAAAAGCCAAACAACCCACTCACAAAATGGGGCAAAGAGCTGAACAGGCAGTTCACAGAGGAAGAAATACAAAGGCAGACACACATTTAAGAAAATGTTCATCATCTCTAATCATCAGGAAAATGCAAATTAAAACAACTATGAGATTCCACCTCACCCCAATAAGGATATCAAACATTAAAAAATCAAATGAAAATAAATGCTGGTGAGGATGTGGAGAAATCCACTGTTGGTGGGAATGTAAAATGGTACAACAACTTTGGAAAGCAATATGGAGACTCCTAGAAAAGCTGACTATAGAGTTACCAACAAACCCAGTTATTCCTTTACTGGAAATGTACCCTGAGAGACTTCATCCCAAAACTCTTGACAGTGATTAATTCCTTTAGGAAAGTAGCAGGTTACAAAATCAATGCACATAAATTAGTAGCCTTGTTATATGCAAATGACAATGATACAGAGAAAGAAATAAGGGACATGGTCCCATTTTCAATAAACAACAAAAAAATAAAATACCTTGGAATAATGTTAACCAAGGAAGTGAAATATCTATACAATGAAAACATAAAAACACACAAAAATGTACTTAAAGAGGACTTGAGAAAATGGAAAGACCTCCCATGCTCCTGAATAGGCAGAATTAACATCATGAAGATGATAATCCTACCAAAGGCAATATACAGGTTTAATGCAAATCTAATTAAGATCCCAACATTGTTCTTCACAGAGATAGAAAAAATGATCTCAAAGTTCATATGGAAATGCAGAAGGCCTCAGATATCCAAGAATATCTTCAGCAAAAGAAATACTTCTGGAAGCATCACCATTCCTGATCGAAAGCTATATTACAAAGCCATAGTAATAAAAGCAGCATGGTACTGGCATAAAAACAGGAGTATAGCCCAGTGGAATAGAATTGAGAACCTGGACTTTCGGACAAGCAACTACAGCTACTTGATAATTGACAAAGGCCCTAACAATATAGGCTGGAAAAATAGACAGCATTTCCAACAAATGGTGCTGGACCAACTTGATAACCTTGTGCAGGAAATTGAAACTTGATCCACACATCTTGCAAATATATATATATATGCAAAATAAATATATATGCAAAATACTGAAATCCAAATGGATCGAAGACCTCAATATAAGGCCAGAAACTCAGCTACTACTGGAAGAATATGTAGGAGGAATTTTCTATGATATAGGAATGGAAAAAGACTTCCTGAACAAAACCCCAGTAGGTCACAATCTTAAACAGTCACTCAACCAATGGGATCACATGAAGCTGAAGAGTTTCTTTACAGACAAGCATACAATAAGAAAAGCCAATATATTACCCACAGAATGGGCTAAAATATTTGCTGATTTTCCAACTGACAGAGGCATAATCACTAGAATCCACAAAGAACTCAAAAACCTAAACAATAAAAACCCAAACAACCCACTCACAAAATGGGGCAAAGGGCTGAACAGGCAGTTCACAGAGGAAGAAATACAAAGGCAAATACACATTTAAGAAAATGTTCATCATCTCTAATCATCAGGGAAATGCAAATTAAAACAACTATGAGATTCCACCTCACCCCAGTAATGATAGCAAACATTTTAAAAAGTCAGATGAAAATAAATGCTGGCCAGGCTGTGGAGAAATAGGAATCCTCATTCACTGGGAATGTAAGATGGTACAACCACTTTGGAAAGCAATATGGAGAATCCTAAAAAGCTGACTATAGAGTTACCAACAGAATCAGTTATTCCCTTACTTGGCATGTACCCTAAAAGCTCCAAGCCTCAGTCCAGAGTGATCTGCTCAACCATGTTTATACCTGCTCAATTTGTACGAGCTAGGAGCTGGAATCAACCCTGATGTCCATCACTAAACAAATGGATAACTAAGATATGGTATATCTACATGATGGGATTCTACACAGTAGTAAGAAAAAAGAACACGATGAAATTTGAAGAAAAATAGTCAAACTTTGCACAGATCATTCTTATTGAACTCACCCAGTCCCAGAAAGATAATCACCGCATAGTCTCACTCATCTACCTCACCTAACTTGAATCTATCCAAGATGCCAACATACCCAGCAAGCATCTCAAGGACAAGACAATAGGGTGGGATGGGAATGGAGGTGGGGAGGAAAGGGGTTGGACCAAAACAGCAATGATATCATAAATTTCGACATCCTAAAAGACAGACCAAATATTTGAATCTTCACCAGACCAAAGATAAGGCAGCACACACAAAACCATCTGAGCCTAACTAGAACTCTAGGTATTCTTTAAAGTGCAAAATTCAGTAAGATGCTTTGTTAATGGCACAAGTAGCCAGATAAATATTGTTTGCATTCACTGGGATAAGACAGCTGCCTCTGGGCTCATAATGTTTGTTCATATTCCATCTACTCCTATTTTTGTTTTTGTGCCCCTAAGAGGGTTACTAGATAATGAAAAAAAAAATTGCATAACTTTCTGAAACTTCACTTTTTACCTGGAAAGCATGAATTATTAGGGCTCTTAAATGATTTTATCTCTCAATAATCATTTAACACCCCATGTTGATATATGTTATACATTATGTTGAAGGCAGAAAAATGGTGCCAAAAGACATTCATATTCAAATCCATGGAATTTATATCTCTGTAATCTTGCACCAAAAGAAACATTAAGGCTGCAGATGAAATTAGGTTGTTTATCTACTGGGTTATTCAGGTAAATATTTATATAAACAGAAGAGGGAGGGAGAAGAGATAGTACAGAAGGACTAGCGTAAGCACATGCATTTTCTTATATTGTCACTGAATCTGGAATAAGAAATCCATGATCCAAGGAATGTTGGTAGTCTCTAAAAACTTAAAGGGGTATGTAGTGGTTTGAATATATATGGCCCCACATCATCAAGTATTTTTGATTAAGCTTCCTACTTAAACTCCAGTAGGCAGAGCCTGCTAGAGGAGGTATGTCAGTGGGGACAGATCTTGAGTCCAGTCCTAAGTGGTTCAAAATCAGCTCATGCTTGCTGGTGCTAGCTATTTTCTCTCTGCTATGGATGTATGACAAAGTGAGCCACTTTCTACCACTATGACAAAACTTCCTCTGCAATGTGTAACTCTAAAATAAACCCTTTCCTCCCACAAACTGCTTCTGTTATGGTGTGTGTTCTGGCAACAAGGAGATAACTGATACAAGGTGCTCCTCCACTGTAGCCTGAAGAATGAAACAGTCCTATCAAAACCTTGATGTGTGTCCAACAAACCCAAATTTAAGATTGGTTGCATTATTTTAGAGCTTTAAAGTTCATAGAAAATTAAAATAAAAAATTACCACACACTGTAATTAATCTTATTATTCAATTTCTTTTAAAGTATAGAAGCTATACAGAGTTGACTGAGAGAGAAGTGAAAGAAAGGCAGGAGACAGAGAAGAAAACAAGTTAACTTTTGTTGAGAGTGAGCACTACCTATCAGGGAAGGATGAAAAAATGCCAGATATGGTCAAGAAACAGTGAATGGTGGCATTGACTAAAATCTAAAACCAAGCAGTCTTTAGTTCCAAGCTGAGCTAATGTAATTTCAAATATAGTACAGAGTTACAGACCAAATAACCAGTGTCAATTCGGCCTCTTCCTGTCCTTACCACTACCCCAATTTCACTCCCCTGTATGTTACAAATCCTTTCCAGAATATTTCAGTGAAAATTTATGAAACTTACAATCTTTGGAAAGATTCCTCAAGAAGTCAGACATCAAGAATGAGTACCACTAACCACGACTCAAATGTGTGTGAGCTACTCAACAAGCTGTCCCAGCAGTGGAACGATGGCTTTATTTATGAGGATGGCAGACGTTCAGTGAAAACTGTTCATGGGAGCCTTCGCTTATTGGCAAGAAGTGTGTCTATCTTGGCTATCTTAAAAACAAAATGAATTTCCTTGGCTCTAAATACTTCTCATGTCTGTGAGATGGGAATTGCAGACCTAGCCTAGCTGATCAAACAGATTGCTGAGATCAAAGGAGGGAATTCAAGTGAAAGAACTTTGCAAGCAGAAAAGCACAATACATCTGACATCAGTACACATTAGTTCACCAGCTTCTAGCAGCAGAGAAAGAAGTTACCAATCTTGCTTGGGCCTGGGCACTCTATTAGCAGGTTTGATTACATATATCATAAAGACTTCACTTCTTCCTCATCTCCCTATTGTTTGTTTTCCATTTTCAATCAAGTGAATACGTTGGTGACTATTTTTACTTCTTGTTAAACAAATCTCTGAAATTCATTTATTTGTGAACCAGGTCTACAAGCCAACTTGATGTAATATTGAATCATGTCAAAGAAAGCCCAGGTTTAAGAACTTACTTGGGAAATAAATGAGCAACAAAACTGTTCCTCAAACCAGAGACATATAAACTGAATTTCATTATGAAATGATACCATATAAATATATACATATATATGCTTCATTTCATTTCTCAACTCAAAAATTTCATTTCATAACTCAAAACTAAGGAAGATCCAAAAGTTTTAAATTGTTTGGAGGCAATTTCATTGTTTATTTACCAGTAATAATTCCATAATTAATCTAGATGACTGTTCCTAAAATTATAGGTTCAAATGAGTTTTAAACATTTGATTTTTACTGAGTTCATCTTCTCTTTTCATAGTTTCATTTTGAGGTTTGAATTGTTATTTGTAGTCCATAAAATACCCAGTACTTTGACTATGAAACTACTTCTGTCACATGAAAATAAAGAGCTTCCTTTTAAAATTATACCTCCTCTGTTTTCCATACCAGAGTCCCAGTAAGATCGTATGTTGACCCATTCACAGAAGAAAAAGCAGGTGAAGTGTAAGAGAAATGGTAATACTAAAGGATGGCAATTAAATATGCTCAATTAAGCTATACACACACACACAAACACACACACACAAGCATGAGCAAATACATATGCTCACTGAGTTTGGGGTTGGGGGATATTGACCTATAGAAATGATGAATTCAAGAGCATTCCCGAGCAAGAGGATGGAACTCTCCAGAAGGTGTAGGCATGTAAGGTTTGTCAATTATAATACCAGCATCTCACCTGTCATTGGGCTACATTGTTTGGTGGAGCTCAGCCCTAAGCATCTATGCAGAGGGATCTGTTCCCTAGCAGAAACATCTATGGATAGTAGTGCTCCCATTTTGACCCATTCCTACCCATCACATGCACCTGCTCTCTGATATCTACACTGTACTAAAAGTTTCCCAAGAAGAAAGAACTGTATTAGCTATACCTCAAACTAAAACATAAAATCTGGAATTAGCATACTATTTCATGAAAATGACCATGTAATTTCTAAGATCCCAATGATTCTGCCAGTAAATGGAAGGACCCCTGGCATAAGTATACAGCCTATCTGAGAAATGGTGGTAGTGCCAGCTCTTCTTGAGACTCAAGTTCTCTGCCCTTGTCTATTTGAAAATCAAGGCTTTGCATCCCACAGAGGGAAAAATGGGGGACAGGGAGTATGACATCTTCTAAGATCTTGCTACAACTAGCTCCCATTGTAACCCATGGTAGATTTCATGCACATTTAACCAAATGTAGAAAGTAATCAGAAAGACTTTCAGATTACTCTTATAAGCCAAACACCAAGAAATGTTGTCATTTCTCAGAATTCACTATCTTGGAGGAATTTTTCACTGACTTGGTAAGTGTTTGACATCCCAGGTCTCTGTCCTATATGTCTCTCAAGATTCAGGCATGGGTCCAGGTGGGTTCAGAACACACTCTTAGAGCTCAGAAAATAAGTTCATGTACGAGAGATTCAATACCTCAAGGAAAAAAATGTAGTGCAGAAATTGCATTCTATTTTCCTTATTCTTTCAGGACAAGGTAGCTCTCTTCAATCTTCTGATGCAGCCTTAGTTTGCACAGGTACTGGTAAAGGCATGGTATCCAGATAGGTAAAGTGATAAAACAAGCAACTACAACAATTACCATTCTCACCACACTGAATAGGCTGTTTTCCCTACCAAGAAAAGCTTTCTCAATTCTTTCCCATCTCCTTTCTTGTATTCTTGGCAGACTCATCCTTCAGTGGCTCATTTGCTGTGAGGACTGTTCTGCCCTCAGTGAAAGGCTTTCCTTGTGCTCCTACCACAGCTCATACGGTTTTCCTTCATGCTAGTCTCTCAGTCTGTGCACTGATGCTGTTCCTGGAACTCCTCACACACAGAGATCTTCTGATATTTATCACAACCCAGAGACTGCCAGAGTCAACCCTTTGTACAAAGTTATCAACTTATAGAATGCAAAAATGAGAGAGTGAGTGGTTCAAACTGTGATATTCTTATAGGCAGCCAAGGCTAGCTATGAGCACATGAATTCTACTAGCTTCAGAATTAGAGGAAAGGTTTCTTAAACTAACCATTATGCCTCAAAAATTCTCCAAACACAGTCTGGTGTGGTGGCACATGCCTTGAATCCTAGCACTCAGGAGGCAGAGGTAGGAGTATCTCCATGAGTTCAAGGCTACCCCAGGACTACATAGTGAATTCCAAGTCATCCTGAGCTGCAGCAAGACCCTATCTTGATAAACCAAAAGAAAAAAATTTCCAAACACAACAGAGAGGGGGGGGGGGGAGAGAGGCTTCTTCCTTAAAAATCTCACACTCAGGGTTAAAAGGATTAGAAGTGCAGGCTAATTCCATTCTAAGGTAGTTCAACCATAAATCAGGAATAAGAGTTGTTTGCAGAACATTATGTGGCTAGCTTTGTGATTAACACATATTTAGGTCAAATAAATTCCTAATATAGACATTAAATATTTTTTTCAACCAAGATGTCATTGTCATTATATTAAACAAGTATACCAATTGAGACATGACTGTGTGATTGGTTCTTGAATTTTAAACACCTTCAGACTCCAAAATATAATAGACAGTATCATTTCCAAGGTGTATAAAGTGAATGTCATGCCTGATGTTACAGGAAAGAGGAGTCCTGCTTCCATGTAAGCATTCCCTGATCACTGGGTTTTGAGTTTCTGTCATAGGAGGAACATCTGATGTTTGGACTCTGGAATTCTTCTGTTCCAGTACACCTTTTATATAAAGTCAGTTGCCCAAAAGAACAGGATTTACTTCTCCAAAGTGAGGGAAACATACTATGAAGAACCAGAGATAAACAATATAAACAGTGGAAAACCTCACTTTTTTTCTACCTGTGTGTGCTGTGTGTGTGTGTGTTGTAGTATGTGTGGTGTGGCATGTGTGTGATGTATCCTGCATGTGCCAAGACCATAGGAATTTCAGCTGTCCCCCTCCTTTGCTCATCCATGTGTCCCTGTGAGACCAAGTCTCTCACTGATTTCTGAGATTGCCATTCTCATAAATTCCAGTGATTCTCTCGTTTACCCGGTGATTCTCCAGTCTCTGATTCCCACAAGACTAGAGTTGCAGATGCATATATCTATACCCAGTTTCTATATGGGTGCTGGGGAACTGAACTCAGGCAGTCTTAAGTCCTCATGCTTGCAGGGGATGTACTCTTACCACCTTAGCCACCTCTCCAGCACCTGGACTTTTCCTTGATAGTATACTTGCAAGACACAGCATAAATACATCAGGAACCATGAATTCTAGCCACTCCATCTCTAACTAGCAATATGGACTGAATAATTCTTTTCCTAAGATATAACTCTAATATCTTAGCTTCTTCTATAAAAGGGAGACATTGCATACCTTTTAGTTTTGATAACAGTTTACATATCCAAAACTCTGACAAATACTCTCTGATTATGATGAATTGTCATCATCAAATTATTATTGCTATGAGAAAACAGAATAAAATAATAGAAATGGGAATAGATGGGCTCCTAAAGATGACAGAAATTAGGAACAGGAAGGAGAGTGAGAAGACCAGCAAAGAAGATTCACAGATGTACTAATGGAACTGTCATTGTTGGCGGGAACAAAACTCCAGGGATTTTTTTCACCATCACTGAATCTAATCTTTAGAGGAAGAAGGACCCTTGGATTTAACCCAGGGAAAGACAAAAATGACCTGAAGCAGTTCTTCTGATATAGATAAAGATGGGGTAGAGACAGCTTAGTTATCAAACATGGAAATGTGCCATCATCCCAGCCCCAAGCTTTCTGTACATTCGACTATGAAAAGGACCTGGTCTGCTAGAGCAGGTGGAAAATGCAGGGAAGCTGAAGGAGAGTTTCTACATGCTCTGCTGTGAGGAGCCTCTGTCTAGAATCACAAAACACAGGCTTGGGTGCTCTTATCCTGTGCCAGAAGAAGGCTCATTCTCTCCAGGTGACTTCAGGGTTTAACATAAGTCAGTTCTTGGAAACTTCCCCTGCCATTTCCATTTTCTAAATCATAACCGCGCCCATGCACCTTGCACATGTTATGGATTACCTCTCTGCTAGTTCTTTCTCAGAGCAGAGCTATCTGGAAGTGGTGCTGAAAGGTCCTCTAGGAGACATGTGATAATATCCATAGTGACTATGCATAGCAGTGAATATTTCCATAGGTGTTTATAATTTGTAAGCATTGTGAATCTGTCATCTCGTTTGGATTTCACAATGACTCAGAGAAGCACGTAGGACAAGAGGGGGTAATTTCATAAGTAGAACCCAGTAACTCAAACAAGTTTGTCAAAGCTAAGAAGATAAGGAAGCCTGCCTCCAATATGTTGGGGTCTACACAGGTATTGCTGTTTTTAGAGGAGACCAATGTTCTATGACTGATTCCACCTAAAGGATACATTATTCCCTAAAGTTCATTCTCTGCTTTACATGGAGTTTGTGCTTTAATGATCAAGATAGTTCACCTTTTTGTTGTTGTTGCTGTTGTTTAACCTGAAAAAGCTTAAGTTACGTTTGCCTCAAAATTACTGGGCTGGAGAGATAGGTTAGTGGTTAAGGCACTTCCCTGCAAAGCCAAGGACCGTGGTTAGATTCCCCTGGACCCACATAAGCTAGATGCCCAAAGGGAAGTGGTGCATGCATCTGGAGTTCATTTTCAGTGGCTACAGGCACTGGCACACCCATTCTCTTACTCTCTTTTCCCTCTCTCCCTCTCTGTCTGTACCTCTCTCTTGCTCCCAAATAAATGAAAATAAAATAGTTTTTAAAAAATTACTTTTTTCTTGATAAGCAAATGATCACTAGCTGTTATTAAAGCACTTGATGGCAATTAATACTTCCTTAATGTGGAATTATTTAATAAATGTCAACAATCAATGCCAATGACAATACATGGCAACATACCTGACTATTCATCTGAACCTGCAGAATGGGGCTTAGACAACTCCTAGAGACTTGTCAAGATATTCTGGGAACCTGATCCATGGTATTTTCAGAAACATGATGGAGAATATTTGAGTCTGTCTTGTATAGCCTGTTTCCCATAAGTGTGTAATAATCAGCACTTGTCAACAAGTCAGGGAAGCACTTCTGCTGCAACATTGGTTATGGTGTGAAGTCCATATATCTGCAGTATGGTGTGCTCCCTAGACTCCAGCTAATGTCATCATGTTCAGGCTCATGAAGCAGTGAGTGAGTGACCTGGCTGGGTCATAAAGTTACTTCATGATGAAACCTGGACTGGAGCAATGGTCTACAGCTCGAGTTTCATTTTTCTTGCTAATCCACTCTGGTAAAATTCAGATGAACACACTTAAAATTGCCATTTTGTATTTTTTACTAAAGAATCTACAGTTGAAAACTTCTCTTTTGAAATCTTTGCTTGTGCCATACTTTGATCTGGAATGCTAAGGCAGCAGAACACAGTGGAGGTTGGGGGGCACATGCCATAAGGTTTTGGGAAATAAATGAAGTTCACTCACATTTGTTTCAAATAATGGATAAAGTGTACATATGAGTAGCTTCTAGGATATAGCGTCATTAGGCAACTAGAAGAATAAAGTGCCCTGGCCTGAAGTTTAAAGACACAAAACACCAGTAGAAAACAGAGCTAGAGCAATTTCTGGGTGATGCTGGCACTAGACCAGGTGAAGAGGTAGGGCAACACGCAAGATCTGCAAGGCTCAGCATGACAAAAACCAAGCCTGCCTCAGCTTAGGGGTGCTTACTTGATGGAGTCCAAGACCAGACTAGAATCTTAGTATTTCTTTTTTATTTATGTTTTGTTTTGTTTTATTTTATTTTTTATTTTTTTGTCTTTTGAGGTAGGGTCTCACTCTAGCCCAGGCTGATCTGGAATTATCTATGTAGCCTCAGGGTGGCATTAAACTCACAGTGATACTCCAACCTCTGCCTCCCAAGTGCTGGGATTAAAGGCATGCACTACCATGCCTGCCTAAAAATATTTTTTATTATTTATTTATTTGCAAGAAGAAAAAGTGGGGGGAGAAAGAAAAAAAATGAGAATAAATGGGAGCTCCAGGGCCTCTTGCCACTGCAAACAAACTCCAGACATGTGATACTTTGTGTATCTTGATTTACATGGGAAGAAGGAAATCAAATCTGGGCCATCAGGCTTTGTAAGCAAGCACATTTAAATGCTGAGCCATTTCTTCAACCCCTTAGTATTTCTTAGTATCAGCCCAATTTGTTATACCTTTATAATTACTTATTTAAATATTTATATCATATTACTTTTTGGTTCTCTAAGAGTTAAGCAATGCTGGTATGACTGATACACTTTGTAAAATGTAAGCAACTTGGCAAAGTAACAAAATGGGCTGCGTCAGAAAGAACAGTCACTTGGAAGTCAATAGGAATGACTACCCACTCCTGGGGTTGTGTCTAGACTGAATTGGGAAACCCCTTAACTTCACATCATCATTTGAAAGATCCTACTTCCAAGAGGTGACAGAACTGAGGGGAAATTAAGTCATCTTTCAAATGCTGACTATGTGAATGGTGAGATGCAAGCATCTCCTGATGCACTGGATAGTAGCAGGTTTATTTGATTCAGACTATAACAACCTCAGTGAATCTGAAGTAATCTGGCACTACTTTGGTTCCATTCGAACCATTGTCTCCAGAGTGGCTTAGAGCAAGTCACTTGACGGCTTTGAAGTCCACTTCTCCCACATGCAGGCATAAGGCATCAATTCTAATTTCTTGTTACTCAATTTTTGTATCTCCTTGTAAGTGCCATTTGCAGAAAGGGTAGGCATCACGGGAAACATCTATCTGTTCCCACTACCAGCCTCCAAAATACCTACTTTCTAGAGATCCTGGGAATGTTCAATGTAGACTAAAGAGTTAGTCCCCCCTTAGGTCCAGTTAATTTTGTCATATCTGGCTGCTGAATTCCACATTTTGTTATGCTGGTAGCAGATTGCTCTATATTATGCAAATGTGCTTGCTTCTTGCACGCTGGCTGTAATTACAAGTTGAAAAATCACTGCAGTGCTCATATTTCCTGAGAGCACAATGTATCAGCAGGTTGGATAGTGACCTTTTCATTGTCTGAATAAATAAAAATAAAAAAGTATTGGCTTGTCTTTTAAGAAAATATTTACTTGTCTCATTTTCAAAATAAACAACAATAGGCATATCATGTGTTTGTCTTGATAGAGTGTTTTGAAATTTCACACTCTTTACTACTCAAGGCAATTGTTTTTTGCTAGTCTCCAACTGTTTTATTTTTTGCCATCATAAAATGTAATTTGTATTTAAGATGTTCCCCTCAATTGGCACCATACCGATGAGTGAACCTTCTCAACATTACCAGTGAAAGTGGTGCCCCCCCCCATGAATTTCCCACAACTCCTTTGAGACAGGGTTATATTTGCCTTCATTTTAAATGATCAAATGATTTTTAAATAAACTTTCCTGCACATAATAGTCCTCAGGTGGACCTTATCAATACACAGGGAAGGCATGTAATAAGGGTTATTAATCAATCGAGCCTGCTGTGATTAGATAATTAATAAAAGCAAAAGTACTTGACAAAAGGGATAGATTTTAAATTTTTAATGCCTTATCATGAATTAGTGAGGAGAATTTTAATGGCACTTCAGCTTCCCACTGTTCGATTTGGCAAGGAAAATTCTCTGCTTCCTGTGGTAACATGGAAAGCAGTTAGAACTGGCTGGATTCAGGGGACCCCTGCTTCTAAGCATTGACCTAGTGCTGATCTTTGAAGCCCTCTGGCTGCATCCTACCTGTAATGCATTCAGGGGTACTAGTAGTGGACCAGATTCCTGGGTCTCAACTTTCTTTTATTTTTTATGCAGAGCAAGATATTACATTCACATGCTAAGCAAACATTCTACCTCTTAACTGCATTCACCCCAACCCCTCAGATTGTTGGTCATTATAAAATTCCACACCAACAAATTCATATCAATGGCAAGGGAAGCTAAGAAAAGAGCTTACTTTTTTTTTTTCTTAATATAAACACAGAAAGAAGTACATTTCAATTTTTTAAGGAAAAATGAAAGAAGGACTGGAAAGATAGCTCAGTAGTTAAGTGTCGTGTCTTTCTGAGGACCTGAGACAGAGTAAACAGGTGTTTGTGGTCACCCATGCCTGTTAACCCAGTCCCACAAAGTGGAGCAGGGAACTGAGAATCACCCAGGCTCACAAAAATCAGCAAGCTAGGTATCAGTTAAGATATTTTCAAATAAGACAGAGCAGAAGAGCAATGAAAAAGCCACAGTGAAGTTCTGCTCCACCCAGTATAGGACAGCAACCCCTTGCTACAATCAAGCCCACAAGGTGCTTCAGGGATACATATAATAAGAATACACCACACACACACACACACACACACACACACACACACACACACACAGCAATAACAGCAACCAAAATCTTGGAAAAAATGAAAAACTATTTTAAAGGGCTAGAGAGATGGCACAGCAGTTGAAAGCACTTACTTTCAAAGCCTGAAGGCCTGTGTTCAATACCATGTAGAGCCAAACACACAAGTGGAGTATGCATCCAGAGTTTGTCTACAGTGGCAGGAGGCTTTATTGTGCCCATATTAACCTACTTTATCTCTCTTTTACCTCTCTCTCCCCCTTTCTGACTCTTTGTCTATCTTGAATAAATAGTCTCAGGAAAAAAAATTAAAGTATTATAATTGAATTTATGAAAAACTTACAAGTTTTTCTCACTTATTGAAGCTTGATATCATCATCAGAACCCAAATGTGGAGCTGAACATGGGAGTTCCTAAACTGGAACATATCTAAGCATCACTGAAACACTGCAGTTCTTTTGTATTATTAACAAATATAAAAAATCACATTTTTTTTTGCCTTAAAATACTCTGAAATTATATAACTCGAGATTATCCAAGTCCATATTTTTTATTTTTATTGTTTTTATCATATACTTCTTAAAAATGGATTTCCTTAAGTGAGGAATCCTTTTACATAAGGTTGGTAATATGAGCTTTAAGACTGAGGGCTGGAGAGATGGCTTAGCGGTTAAGCGCTTGCCTGTGAAGCCTAAGGACCCCACTACAAGGCTCGGCTCCCCAGGTCCCACATTAGCCAGATGCACAAGGGGGCGCACGCGTCTGGAGTTAGTTTGCAGAGCCTGGAAGCCCTGGCGGGCCCATTCTCTCTCTCTCCCTCTATCTGTCTTTCTCTGTGTCTGTCACTCTCAAATAAATAAATAAAAAATAAAAAAAAAAAAAGACTGAGGGTTGCCACACATATTTTTCTAATTTAGTCACATGATTAACTTGATGACAAAAGAAGGTAAATTTTAGTACATTATACTCTAGAGGAGTTTCCTATTATGTCCTAAAGTTTTATTTCTCTTTGCTAAATGTGCTTTATAAAGCTATCTTCTCCAAAGTGTTTACTTATTCAGTTGTTATTTACTTAAAATTTAGTTGCTATATTTTTCTTTCAGATTTTGAATTTTACTGGAATACATATACATATACATATACATATACATATACATATACATGTATATATATATATATATATATATATATATATATATATATATATATATATGCACTTAGGGATGGCATACAAGTCTAAACATAAAATCTATCTATATTCCATATGCATCTTGTACATGTAGCTGGAAGATAGTGTTATATAATATTTTTGATAATTTTGTACATTAAACAAGATTTAATGGTGTGAAGTTTTCCACTAGTTATTTTAATGTGTTCTTTATGCAAAAATACAAGTACTAGCAAACGATGAGATCTCATGCATTTCTGCATATCTCACAAATAAAGTGACAAATGTGTGCCTAGTGCCAAAGCTGCATCCTACTCTGTTGTCTTCTGAAAAAAATGGAATAAAAGCAATTTTATTCCCCTGTTGTTTGAGGTAGCTATAAGGCAGATTTGAAATAGACAGCTGAAATGATTTTATGACCTAAAGAATTTTAAAGATTTCCATTTCATGAGAAATCTTTATACTCTTAGACAACTTGGAAATTGAAAGAATAAATGATATTACAATATTATTTGATGAATTTTAACCATAAAACATTTTAAATACTTAATAAAAGAATTTTACAAAGAAGGGTGGGGTTATGATTAGTCTATCCTAAATTTATATTTTTATTTATTTGAGAACTATGTATAGAAAGAGAGTGAATGAGAAAGGGAGAGAGAGAGAGAGAGAGAGAGAGAGAGAGAATGAGCACACCAGGGCCTTTTGCCACTAAAACCATACCCAGATGCATGTGCTACTTTGTGAACCTGGATTTACTTGGGTACTGGGGAATTAAATCCCCCAGACTGGCAGATTTTGCCAGTAAGTGTTTTAACCACTGAGCAATTCTCCAGCCCATCTATTCTTAAATATATAAAAATTAGTTCTTTATGGCAATGTCCCCAAGCTTTAAGCTTATGTAAGACTGTATGTTATGTCAAGGAAAATTAATTGAATAACGTGAAATAAAACAGAATATGAATTGACTCCATTTAGGCAAATATGAAACAAAATTTATGCTACATAGATTTGCTGAATTTAGTAATTTGTATGTTTCTTATAACCTGGATTAAATTAGGATGTCCTAGGAAAATGAGTTAATGTAACAGAAAGACCTAAATATTGTGTCTTTCCTTTTCTTGAAAACCAAGAAATAGTAAATTGTTCATTTGTTATTTTGTATATTGTGTTGGGAATGTTATTAAATCTTAAAAAACATGGGCTAATATCACAAATATTCAGCTAGTAAAAAAATGGCAGAAAACTTAGAAAACATTTTTTGTTGTTGTTGTTGGGAAGTAAGGAAATCCTCCAATAATTGACAACCCTACCTGATTCAACACTAAAGAGCATCTCAGAAAGAGGTCTTGGACTTGCTTTGCATTTTAAGGGCAGACATTTAGTGATTTTTATGGCACCAGGACTATACTTGACACAACATTTGTAGCTGCAAGGTAAAAAATTTCCTGCCCTGAGTTTATTGTAATTAGATCTTTCCCATGGGAAGGGAAATATGACATTTTTTAAAGATACATTTCCAGTTGCAGCCAAAAGCAAAATATCAGGAATACCTATATAAAGGAATTTATTTAAAAGCTGGCTTTCCAGATGTGGTAACTATGGAAGAGATTGGTGATAAAGTCACCAGGGAACACAAGATCCCCCTTTTATTTTTATTTTTTTTTTTTAATTTATTTTTTTTTTTAAATTTAATTTATTAGTTTTCTTTTCAGTAAATACAGGCAGTTTGGTACCATTGTTTAGGCTCATCTGTGATCTACCCCCTCCCATTAGACCCTCCTTATTATTGAAAATGGGTCATGCATTGTGGAGTTAGCCCCCAGTTATTAGTATGATAAATGTCTCTGAAAATCATGACCCAACATGTAACTCCCCCTTTTAAAGGTTCTTTGTCTCATAGCATAATTTATAAATGGTACCAGAAGTCAACTCAAAGATAAGATTATTGGAGTTGAGAGGGAAAAAAGGCAACAAAAGGCACAAACGGGAGATTTGGCAACTCTCTGATGGGGGAGTGGAGAAAACCAGTGAATGATGTGCTTTCTGACTCAGAGGTCAAGGAAGCAGCGGGCTCAGTGTTGGAGGTCTAGAGCTGCATAGGGGAGGAGGTATCCTCAGCAAGACTGTGAAAATGCTCAGAGTCTAAAGGCAAGCAGGCTTAGGATTTTGGCAAGTGTCCAACACACACACACACACACACACAAAAAAAAAAAAAAAAAAAAAAAAGGAAAGAAGGGATAAAAAGTCACACTTTATAAACTGGAACTCAGAAAGCAGACAAGCTTAACAGGCAGATCGGTAAGGACCTGCATGGCTCTGGGCTTTGTATGTTCATATCTCACTTAGGAGATAGTTATCCCTCCAATAGTCTCATCATGTTTTCAGGCACATCATGTGTCTCTTACGTTTAAGCTTCAGACTGTCCTCTACAGGTTGCAAGATGCAATTTTCTCTTTATCACAAAGGATCTTTCCCTTGTCTGGGCAAGGAAAGCAGCTGCTGACTACATCCAAGGTTCCCACTGATCAGTGACTATGCCATTTGTAAAGAGGGTTACTGATGACTATCCACTCTGTTTGTATCAGAGGATATCATAAAGTATTCATATGTCTCAAAGAGGTCTACAAACATGGGAGACACACCATTGCCTTCATCAAAAAAAATTCTCCTAATTGCCATTTTTATCAAAGGATGCTGAGGTAAAAAACCCATTATATCCCAAATGGTACCTGTGAGGCAGCTAACTGCAAATGGCCATGTTAATTCCCTTCTTTCATCCTAGCTTTCTCATTCAGCAAGGTGGTCCAAGAAATAAAGAAAATATATACAGACTAAGAGGACCATGGCAGGAAATTTTCTAAGTATCATTTAGGATGCTTAAATCAAAGAATGAGAGGAAGGTGGTGGCCAAGTATGAAAGAGCTGTATATACTTCCATAGATTTACTTTCATTGTGACTTTATTTTATTATTATTTTTATTGACAACTTCCATAATAAACAATATCACATGGTCATCCCCTCCCTTCCCCCACTTTGGCCTTTGAAATTCCACTCTCCATCATATCAATGATACTTATTTAGAAATACAACGTGCTAGCAGACTTTGAAATTTCTTGCATTTTCTACTATCATACAAAGAAAATGACTTGTACTAAAGTTGCATCTTACTCTGTTGTCCTCTGAAAAATGTGGAAAAAAGTGAATTCACTGCCCTGTTATTTGAGGTAGCTATGAGGCTGATATGACATACTCATTGGAAATAATTCTGTGGCCACAAGTTGAGATTTAATTAGCAACATCTTTTCTATAGCTACTGCTTCTTCACATGAATAGCATAGCAGATTGTTTGTTGAAAAAAACAAAGTGATGAGTTTACTGATCGAGATAGGAGAGAAATAGTGGTGATATCCCAAGGTATAAGGACAAGATTAGCAAAGACACAAATTATTGTCTATAATAGAGAAGATTCTGTGTTTCAAAAGACAGTCCAGGTGAAATGGTGAGGAAGACAATTAAAACATTCCATAAAGGTAAAATAGAGAAAAGTCTATTGTAGAGAAATTAAGAATGAGGCCAAATAACTTTTATCAGTGAATGTCAGTCACAGCCTTCTATTGAAGCCATTTTTGATGATTACAAAAAAAAAAAAAAAAAAACTGAAGGAGGTCTTTTAGGCTGAAGTTCAGTGTGTAGGAAGTAGACGACAATTATGTGGTATGAAGTAGAAAAATCAGGAAATCAATGGGAGGGGACTAGGGAAGCAGACTCACTATGCACAGGTGACCACTTCTGTTTTATTAGTTAATTTCTCATTGCTGTAACTAAATACATGACAAGAAGAAGCTTAATGGAAGGAGAGCTTTTTGCCTCATAGTTTAAAGTGAGATAAAGTCCATTAATGGGTGGAGAAGTAAAGCAGTCACAAGCATGAGGCAGTTGCTCAGATTGTGCCTGCAGTTAGGAAGCAGGCAGAAATGTATACCATTGTTCAGTTTACTTTCTCCTCTTTATTCATTCCATGGAATGGTGCTGCCCACATCCAAGATGGGTCTTCTCTATTCAGTTAAACATTCTCATAGACTCATAGGCTCATAGGCATGTTCCATGTTGATTTAAATTCCACCATGTTTAGGACAATCAAGATTAATTATCAGTATTCCTCTGCCCATGGGTCTGCACCCTTCCTGTTTGCTTGACTGTGGTGAAACTGTACACTCACATGCACGTCATATGAAGTATATTTGTTACTTACAGCTAAGGAGCAAGGGCAATGGAGGAAAACTCATCTGCCAAGGTTCAAAAAACCATGTTAGGTCAGATGCAACCTCTGTGGTTTCTATGCATAGCACGTGGTATGGACTCAAGAAAATAGCCTATCATGCTGCAGCCCCCAGAGGAGCATGACACACTGAACAAATACATTAAGGGTGATCTTGTTTCCAGAAGAGGTTAGAACAAATTCTGAGCTATTTCAGTTAGTTCCCTCTGGGAAGTGTGTCATTCAAAGTATTCTGCATATGCTACAGTTATTCTTGATAACCACAGGTTAGAAAGGAAAGCAGAATCCAGACAGGGCCATGCCATACAAAGACCTGTCCTGAAGTGCTCACATGATCAAACTGTGCAACTTTCCCAAGGACTTTCAGAACTAAGAGAACAAAGACAGGTGCCCTTGGAAGGGGGAGAAATCTATGCTATTTACAAATATGAGACAAAACCCCAAAACGGAGAACATCTTTTAAATCGAAGATTTAGATTCATTGGCTGATAGAAGAAAAACAAAGTTCATAATGAAGTGTACAAATATGAATGTTCTAAGGCATGGAGTATAGAGATGTGGGATCATAACAACTAACAACTAATTATAATTAGTAATTCTGTATGATTTAGCTAATCTGGTTAAGGTAGATATTTGAAGCTGTCAAATTACACCTGAAACAGTAGACTGGAGCATATGGTATTAGGATGAATGTCAGGAGATTTTTTTACTTGGAGACAGAAGTGCTACATCTGCTAAAAGCTTCACCAACATCTCCCTAGTCTGCCTCTGTCTTCTCTACTTCTGAGCTTTCACTATCCCATCACCTGGTAGAGAAGCACTCTAGTTATAGAATTAAAATTACTTGAAATACAATTCTGACTGAATACCTATAAGCAGGAGAAGCCACAAGCAGAGGTCATGAGTTAGGTGTACATACCAATCAGCAAAGCTGTCTCATGTATGATGTTCTCTCCATAATTAACATCTATTAATGTTACTTTCACTATTTTCTACTGTGTCTGGATTGTTTGCATGTCAAGGAGGTCTTGACCCTCTCTAACTGCAATGAAATCTCAAGTAGTGTATGGTCAGATTTATGAACTCATAACCTCAGTTCTGTATTACAAAGGCTGTCAGTGTTACATGCGATGGTTATAATGAACACCTGCCAAGAAAGATGGGGCTGCTAAGAGGATCAAAGAGAGGGAAGGAGGAGGAAAGAGAGACATAAGTTGAGCATACCCAGGCTGGAGATATGAATGCTTAAAAATTCAAAGTGTATTAGTACCAGTAAGATGCTACAACTGGACATTGTCATGCCTGACTTCATGGCATTTGTTGAAATCAAGAAAAATATTTAGTCACACTTAAAATTTAGTGACACTTAAAAATACCAGATCAATTTACCTTCAAGCAATATATATATATATATATATATATATCCTATTTCCATATTTAATTATATATGTAAATATTCTAAAATAAAATAAATTTGACATACTTCTGATGAAGCATTTTAGTAAAGCATACTTGATATGTATGACACCTGTTAAACACTTTAAAATTACAAGAAAATATGAACTAAAGACTGATATTGGAGAAAAACTTCAAAAATGGATGTAAGTACCTGACAACCACTAGTAACACATTTTTCAAAGCAAATGTTGATTAATAACCAATGTTAGAGCAGACTTTATTAAATTACAACCTCACTTTTCATTGAACCTAAATACAAGATAATTAAAATCTATTGGTGAGAATTTATCCCATGTAATATGGTCTAGTATGTATTCCTGGAGAAGTGCAAAGAACTGAAGACAATTGCTAAGAATGTCCATCCTCTGCTCCTTAACAGTAACAAATATCTAGAAATAAACTAAAAAAAGTGGTGAAACATATGTCATTGCTTGCCCTCAACTTTGACTTCTAATTTATCACCTCACAGTGGGACTTTCAGCACAGACAAATCTTCCTTCTGACTTGAGAGATAATTTATGTTGAATTTATCTGGTAGAAAAAAATAATATTTCAATTTCTCACTTCGACCCAGTTTATTAGGCCTCAGAGCTAAGGCAAAAATTTCTAAGGTAACCTAGGGTAGATAGTTCTGTGAAGCAAACAGAGCTAGGTAAAACTTCTAGATCTATGTGTGCTAATCATGTAGAGTGAAAAATTACAATGTCAGCCTGGCCTGTGGGAGTTCAGATCAAATAATATGTGACCCACATAGATCTATGATTTTCCTGGTGGGCTCCAAATATCCACTATGCAATAACAATTGTTCCACCAAGAAAACTATTCATTACAGAACTATAATTTTAGATAAGGGGGTCTCAAGCAGAAATATCAGCAGCAAATAAGATACTAAAACATTTGTTCAATGTTAGTTGCAGGAGGTAGGGCTCTGGGTCTAGTTTGTTCTATCCTCTATCTCCAGGACTAGAACATTCCTGACTCAGCAAAAGGGCTTAATAAACACTGACTGAAACAGCTCTAGGAAACTGCACTCTAACAAGGTCCCTTCAGAAAGAGCATCATGTCTCTTTTTCTTCCCCATCCAAGAAGCCATTTCTACAGCTTACATTTGTCAAACATGAAGATGAATTTCCTGTGTGGTGAAAGCTCTCCAGTCAAGGATTTTTTTGTGTGTATTTCCTTAGTCACCAAAATGGAAACTATTTTAGTCTTCTTGGATAGAAAGTGAATCAGTGCCAAAAGCTACTATACTAAATATTTGGCACCAGTGTTGGACCTGCTATTCACCAGCTGTGTGGCCTTAAAGGTCACTGTAAAAACCAACAACTAATGTATCTCAAAGGTTTTTGTGGTTATGAGAAGCCAGAGATACATTCAGCAAAAAAAGAAAAAGGAGTTATAAAAAGGTATATGAGAAGCTTTTTTTCTCAATATAGGAAGAAATAACCTCTAATTTGTCTATACTCTAGGGTTCCTAAAAAGATGCAATCAAAGCTCTTGAAAATGATTGCTACACAAAATAACATGAATGTCCAGTATAATGCACTGAATTTCAGCAATACCTTATGGTAAAGAATTTGTAAAACCTTTGAAAAGAAAGGGATCGAAATACTTGCATAATAATACAAAAAATGAAAAATAAAATTAATGTGAATTGAAAAAAATTTAAATATGTTTCATAAGAATATCATTTCAGGGCTGGAGAGATGGCTTAGCAGTTAAGCGCTTGCCTGTGAAGCCTAAGGACCCCGGTTTGAGGCTCGGTTCCCCAGGTCCCACGTTAGCCAGATGCACAAGGGGGCGCACGCAACTGGAGTTCGTTTGCAGAGGCTGGAAGCCCTGGCACACCCATTCTCTCTCTTCCTCTATCTGTCTTTCTCTCTGTGTCTGTCGCTCTCAAATAAATAAATAAATAATTTAAGAAAAAAGGAATATCATTTCAAAGTTCAGCTGCTGCAAAATCTACCTTTTCATATTTGAACCCTTAAACTACTGTATACACACACACACACACACACACACACACACACACACACACACACATCCTTGATCATTTATCACATATAGTGAAAAAAAACACACAATAGTGATGAAGGAGGGGAGGGAAAGTGTTGTTTATACTTTTTGTAGGAAAAAAGGATTAAAAAATATTAATTTAGTCTCCACAAACAAAGATAAAAGTTTCATAAAGTATTAAACATCTTACTTTATCAGGAAGAGAAACAGTAAGAAAAAAATATGCTAAATAAAGACAGTAACACAATTTAATACTCAGTAGGTCAACAAGGTTGAGTCCTCCCCCTGATATCTCATCTCATTGCAAAGTGGCCCTGTGGTCAAGGTCACCTGGCCCAAGAGATGCCCAAGAGTGTAATAGTTAGTCGAGAGTTCTGGTATTTTCACATTCAAAAGTGAAATCAAAGGTTATTGGCTCATATCAGAGGCCCATACTGGGACAATATTTCCAAACAACAACACAGTCCTATGTCAATGTCAATAGGCTCCAGAATTCTGGACAATGTTGGAGATGGTCCATTGTAGAAGAGAGAGAGCTGGCTGGTTTGTATGCAATAAAACAAAATCACAATTCTCAGTCACAATTTTCCTTTGGTGGTATGGTGGTTTAAGTGTAAAATGTTTCCTTCGGCTCATGCGCTTGAACACTTGAAGGTTGTGGAACCTTTAAGAGGTAGAGCTTTGCTGGAGGAAGTGTGTCACTAGGAGTGGGCAGGACTTGAGATGTTAGAGTCTGGATTCTAGCTGCTCAGTCTTCTCTAGTAAGATGAGATACAGGCTTCCCCAGAAGGCCTACCATGCCTTCCCCACTATGATGAAACTTCCCCTTGAAACTGTAACACTGAATAAAAGTCTTCCGTCTTTATATTGCTTCTTGGTATTACTATATAATCTGTTGCACTCAACACAAAACCACAAAAGGTTGATTATCATCTCTAGGCCACCCCAGAAAATTATTTAAACCTTATTATAAATGTATAGGCAACACCTAGCTGCTGCTATCTGCTTCAAAGGAGGATAGTAATGACAAAGATCTCAGCAGTTTGAATAAAGATCCATAATGTACATATGTGTTTGCAAAGGTGTGAAGAGTAATGTAGGTTACAGCTTTGGCAAAACAACAAAAATGTCTTAACATCTTTATGATTCTCCTTACAAGAATTTCTCTTCCCTCTAGGTGTCAGGTAGGTTTTAAAGTGTCAAGCGCTCACTCTTCCACACACTGTACTTAACCCTTGAAGGTAATTTCAATAAACCAGTATCAAAAAGGAACAACATAACAGCTATATTCATCACATAAAAACCGTCAACATGAGGAAAACAGCACCCTTGCTGGTTTCACCAATTTTCCTTAGTTTCAGTCAGGGCCCTTTTGAGGTATGATGGGGTGGCTCTCTCCTTAGGATATGCATCTATCTGAAAAACAGAAGCAGATTCTCCAACAGAGAGTAAGTTAGCTCCAGGACAAATGAAATAACCTGTTGCAAGGTACTTTATTTTTTTTTTTGATGCAATTGTGAATGGGAGTGATTCTCTGATTTCATCCTCTGTGTGTTTGTTGTTAGCATATATGAAGGCTACTGATTTCTGTGTATTTATTTTGTATTCTGCTACATTGCTGTAGGTTTTGATCAGCTCTAACAGTTTGCTAGTAGAGTCTTTAGGGTCCTTTATGTATAGAATCATGTCATCTGCAAATAATGACAACTTGATCTCTTCCATTCCAATTTGTATCCCTTTTATGTGTGTCTCTTGCCTTATTGCTATGGCTAAGACTTCCAAAACTATATTAAATAAAAGTGGGGACAGTAGAGACCCTTGTCTTGTTCCTGATTTTAGTGGAAAAGCTTCCAGTTTTTCCCCATTTAGTAATATGTTCGCTGTAGGCTTGTCATAAATAGCCTTTATTATATTGAGATATATTCCTTCTATTCCCAGTCTCTGTAGGACTTTTATCATGAAGGGATGTTAGATTTTGTCAAATGCTTTCTCTGCGTCTAATGAGATGTTCATGTGATTTTTGTCCTTCAACCCGTTTATGTAATGTATTACATTTATAGATTTGCGTATGTTGAACCATCCCTGCATCTCTGGGATAAAGCCTACTTGGTCAGGGTGAATGTCTTTTTGATATACTCTTATATTCTGTTTGCCAATATTTTGTTGAGAATTTTTGCATCTATGTTCATGAGGGAGATTGGTCTGTAATTTTCTTTGTTTGTTCTATCTTTGCCTGGTTTTGGTATTAGGGTGATGCTGGCCTCATAGAAGGAGTTTGGTAGAATTCCTTCTTTTTCTATTTCCTGGAAAAGCTTAAGAAGCAATGGTGTTAGCTCTTCCTTAAAGGTCAAGTAAAATTCAGCAGTGAATCCATCCGGGCCTGGGCTTATTTTAGTTGGGAGATTATTGATAACTGTTCGGATCTCCATGTTTGTTATATGTCTATTTAAGTGATTAATCTCATTTTGATTTAATTTAGGTAGGTCATATAGATCAAGGAAATCATCCATTTCTTTCAGATTTTCATACTTTGTGGAGTATATGCTTTTATAGTATGTCCCTATGATTTTTTGAATTTCTCTGGAATCTGTTGTGATGTTACCTTGTTCATCTCTGATTTTAAAATTTGTGTCTCTTCTCTCTTTCTTTTGGTCAGATTTGCTAAGGGTTTATCAATCTTGTTTATCCTTTCAAAGAACCAACTCTTTGTTTCATTAATTCTTTGGATTGTTCTTTTTGTTTCTATTTCATTAATTTCTACCCTAATCTTTATTATTTCTTCCCGTCTACTGATTTTTGGTTTGCCTTGTTGTTCTTTTTCTAAGGCTTTAAGGCGAAGCATTAGGTCGTTTACTTGTGACCTTTCTACTTTCTTAATATAGGCACTTAAGGCTATAAATTTACCTCTTAGAACTGCCTTCATTGTGTCCCAGAGATTTTGGTATGTTGTGTTCTCATTATTATTTGACTCTATAAATTTTTTGATTTCCTTTTTGATTTCTTCATTGACCCATTCATCATTTAGTAGTGTATTGTTTAGTTTCCATGATTTTGTGTATGCTCTATAGCCTTTCTTGCTACTGATTTGTAGTTTAATTCCATTGTGGTCAGATAAATAAACCTAACCAAGGAAGTAAAGAATCTCTACAATGAGAACTTTAAAACACTCAAGCGAGAAATTGCAGAAGACACTAGAAAGTGGAGAAACATCCCTTGTTCCTGGATTGGAAGAATCAATATTGTGAAAATGGCAATCTTACCTAATGCAATCTACACATTTAATGCAATCCCTATCAAAATTCCAAAGGCTTTCTTCATGGAAATAGAAAAAAACAATCTAAAAATTCAGTTGGAATCACAAAAAACCTCAAATATCTAAAATAATACTGAGCAACAAAAATGAGGCTGGTGGTATCACCATATCTGATTTTAACCTATACTACAGAGCCATAGTAACAAAAACAGCATGGTACTGGCACAAAAACAGACATGTAGATCAGTGGAACAGAATGGAGGACCCAGATGTAAGCCCAAGTAGCTATAGCCACCTGATATTCGATAAAGATGCCAAAAATACTCATTGGAGAAGAGACAGCCTCTTCAGCAAATGGTGTTTTGGAAACTGGATATATATCTGCAGAAGGATGAAAATAAGTTCTTCTCTCTCACCATGTACGAGAATTAAGTCCAAATGGATTAAAGACCTTAACATCAGACCAGAAACTCTGAAACTGCTAGAGGAAAAAGTAGGGGAAACCCTTCACCATATGTGCATCCTAGCTACAGATGATTGAGCTTCTGCGTGAGAATGAAAATACTTAGTAGCAGAGGACAGTAAGGTAAAAAGGAGACATCAAGGGTAGAGAAAGGAAGGGAGGAGGATACTTAATAGGTTGATATTGTATATATGTAATTACAATGATTGTAATGGGGAGGTAATATGATGGAGAATGGAATTTCAAATGGGATAGTGTGGGGGTGGGGAGGGAGGGAATTACCATGGGATATATTTTATAATCATGGAAAATGTTAATAAAAATTAAAAATAAAAACAATAATAATAATAATAAAGCAAAGCTGGGAAAAAAAAAAAGAACCTGTTGCAGTCCGGTTCACATTGCTGGTAGAAATCACCCAACAAGAGTAGCTTCTGGGAAAAAGAGATTTATTTTGGCTTACAGGCTCAAGGGGAAGCTTCACAACGGCAGGGAAAAACAATGGCATGAGCAGAAGGGGGACATCACCCTCTGGCCAGCATAAGATGGACCACAGCAACAGGAGGGTGTGCCAAACACTGGCATGGGGAAACTGGCTATAAAGCCCATAAGCCCACCCCCAACAAAACACTCCCTCCAGGAGGCATTAATTCCCAAATATCCATCAGCTGGGGAGCTAGCATTCAGAACACCTAAGTTTATGGGGGACACCTGAATCAATCCACCACATAACCCTTACTTTTTTTTTTTTATAGAGAGTTTAATAGGTGTAGGCCCTCTTGTAACCCATGATTGATGGTAGCTTGATATTGGAGAGAGGGGTTATGTTTGGATATGATTTTGACTTGTTTCCCAGCTCCAGCTGTGGGTCCTGTACCACAGAGGGGATCAGTTAGCCAAATAAGGAGCAGTTGGTTCCCCACCATGGATGTGTGCCACTGTTGCATTTGTGTGGGCATCACAACCTGTTACTTGTTGCTAAGTAGGTTAGACCATGAGTGTTGGTCATTTCCCCCAGTCGCCCATGTAGCCCATGTGGCACTAGATATGCTGACTGTCTGGGGACTGACTCTCTCCTGGGGAATCCAGCAAGGGTGCTGTTTTCCTGATGAATGGGATACCAGCACAAGGGGGAAGGAGATCAACACAGAGAAAAATCAACTCCTAGCAAATCAGAGAGCCAGAGCCTCAGAGGCCCCCAACACCTCATCACTGAAGCAGACCACAAATGAACCCAACATGGCTCAAGGAAATTTTGCGGAAGAGGGGGAGGTCACCGATGAGCCTAATAATGGTACCAAACTGCCTGTACTTGCTGAATAGAAAACTAATAAAGTAAAAAGAGAAAACAAACAAACAAACAAACAAACAAACAAAAACAAAATAAAATGACTTTCAGGGAATAAAAAAAAAATCTGTCAACATGGAGGTTCTTGTTAATAAAATAAATTTGAGGAATACCGTTGAGGAATATCAATGGTGGACCCTCGCACATCACATCATTTATTGTAATGGAAACTGCAGATTTTATTCACCTAGTCACAAGCCAATTGCTGTGTTGGGACAGTGTCCATATGCATGTGTCCCATGTGTATGTATTTCAGAGATCAGTGGAAAGTGTGGAGTGTCTTCCCCTATTGCTCATCTACATGTTTCCTTTAGATAGAGGAACTGGAGCTGTCATGGTTTTTTTTGTTTGTTTGTTTTTCAAGGTAGGGTCTCACTCTAGCCCAGGCTGATCTGAAATTCCCTCTTTAGTGTCAGGGTAGCCTAGAACTCATGGCAATCCTCCTACCTTTGCCTCCTGAGTGCTGGGATTAAAGGCATGCTTTACCAAGCCTGGCTAGGAGTTGCCTTTTTTTTTTTTTATCATATTTGATGACAAGTGAACCCTTGGGATTTTCTTTCCCCTCCCCTAGGGACTCTTTGGAGTTATAGGAATATGCGGACATACACAACTGGATAATCAAACTCAGGGTGAATCAGGCTGTCTCACACCCTCATAAACTTTTGCTCACTCAACCATAATCTGAGCCACAACATTTTAGTTTTCATTTCAAACTACACCCAACCACATCTTGTAAATATGCTTAACAAAATATACAATGAACTCTGACATGAAAATATTCCAAGCTTTTTATTTATTTTATTTATTTATTTGAGAGGAAGGTAGAGAGCGAGAGAGAATGGGCAATCCAGGAACTCTAGCCATTGCAAAAGAACTCAGATGCATGCACCCCCTTATACATCTGGCATACATGGGTACTGGAGAGTTGAACCGGGATCCTTTGGCTTTGCAGGCAAACACCTTAACCACTAAGCCATCCTTCCAGCCCATATTCCAAGTTTTAATGTGGATCTACCCATTACTTCTTGTTGCTGTTATCACTGCTGTCTTCAGTGTAGGGTACCACTAAAGCCCAGACTGACCTGGAACTCAAAATGTAGTCCCAGGCTTGCCTCAAACTTGGAGTGATCCTCCTACCTCTGCCTCCTAAGTGTTGGAATTAAAGGCATGCCTCACCAGGACCGGATCCTAAAAAAATAAATTAATTAATTAAGCCTCTTATACCTTGTAAATGAGTGTATATAATTCAAGTCACAATTCATAATTCCTTGTATTAGACAAAAGAATGACACGTCCCCAAGTTTTAGGAATCTATGATAGTGTTTTCTTATGCAGCAAAGGGGAATTAAGGTTGCAGATTCTAATTAGCTGGCATTGTATTGGACGATTATCCTCAATCACCAGGGTGAGACTTGTGTAATAATAAAGGTCTGTAAAAGATAAGGAGGAATTCAGAAACTAAAGAATGACAATCTCAAAACCTGGCCTGAGGTTACTAGCTTTGAAGATGGAGGCAGGAAAAGGGAGTCAAAGAATGTAGGTAGCTGGGGAAGACAAAAGAATTTTACCAGCAGCACCCAGAAAGCAATGACAAGTCTGCTGACACTTTAATCTGCTCAGTGAGGTCCATCTTGAACTTATAGAACCATGAGATAAATCTGAGTTGTTTTAAGGTACAGAGTTGTGATAATGTCTTACAGCTGCCTAGGAACTAATGTATTTCCTTCTGTTCATTCTCTCCTCCCTCAGTCCCTGCAGCTCCTGGGAAGGATGCCTGTTCCTTTTTCAGAGCAATATCATGGCTCCCTTTCCACTGAAAGGCTACAACTTTTACTGACTACAAAACAGAAGTGGTACAACACCAACTTTCTTAGGACATATTTCTCCATAGAGTTGGAAAGAACTCATAACATCATCTAAATGGTTTGGAACAAAGCACCCAACTCCTACTCACAGCATTTAGATGACTCAAACCAATACTCCTCCCAACCTTCACTGTGGGGGAATGCCCAGGTATGTAGCTACTTTTAGATCTTCATAAATTTTTCAGAGATTACCCTTGCTTGGGAAACTATCGCCAGCCACAAACTACAAGGGGAGGGTCACTTCTTCAGGTTCTCTCTGCCGAGGGGTCACCAATTAAAACCAGTAAATATAGATGTATTGAGAGCTGAATTGTAACCTGATTTCTCAGAAGAGAATGAGATCTATCACACAGACTCCCTGAGAGTAGTTTATGGGATAATCTACTTTCCTTCAACATTTTCACAATTGCAGTGAGAGATGCCTCTTTAACCTTTGAATGGTGTAGACTCTGCCCAGTGATCAAGTCTCTTTTGAATAAGTTTACTTGCATTAGTAGGCTACAATTGCAATTGGGCATCTCTTTCAAATTAACTTCACCTCTTGCTTTCCCTAGGCTGTTTGTTGTCCCCCCACAGCAAGATTCCAATGCATATTTTAATCCTAAACATTAGTGACTATAGATTGGTCTTCTTGAAAATGAGTGCCAAAGGCTTACAAAACTCCTCTCTTTGAAGTAGTCTTCCTCTTGCTCTCTATTTGTCTCTGTTTAAAAATCACCTTTAGGGGCTGGAGAGATGGCTTAGCGGTTAAGCACTTGCTTGTGAAGCCTAAGGACCCTGGTTCGAGGCTCGATTCCCCAGAACCCACATTAGCCAGACGCACAAGGGGGCACACACATCTGGAGTTGGTTTGCAGTGGCTGGAGGCCTTGGTGAGCCCATTCTTTCTCTCTCTGCCTCTCTCTCACTCTCTCTCTGTGTCTGTCACTCTCAAATAAATAAATAAAAATAAACAAAAAACTTTAAAAAAAAAAATCACCTTTAACAAATTCCCAAATCTTCAAGAGCATGTGTACAAGCAGAGGCCAATAGGAATCAATATACTTTAAACCATGTGTTTCCTTACAAACTGTCCCCATTCTTCAGTGTTTGAATTTCCATTTCTGGTACAGATCTTCTCCCAACAGCAAAATGTGCTTCTTTTATCCTTTTTCTGTCTCACAGGGATAAATCTTGGTGCTCTGATTCTTCTGTATCTTGTCTTCTTTCTCAGCAGAAAGCAAAGTTTAGGAAGCTTTAGCCTACTTTTCAAGTTGCTTCTCTCTCTTCTTAACTCATGTGGAGCTAACACTGTCATGTGGATTGCTGGGTTTTGCTTCCTTTTTCTCTTTTCTCATGAACCAAGTGTGTGTGTCCTCAAGGTGAGCCTCACAATGTTCCCAGCAGAAGATATATAGATTCTATCACTTGTTGACATATACCAAACATAACTGCAGTCCACTAACAGAGGTATTCCTAACTAGCTGTTTACCACAAATCCAGAAATCTTTTCAATCTCATTGACCTTTCTGGATGACATTTAGGATATATGTCCTGGGCCAATGTATAAGTTTCTTATTCATGTCCCTTTTGTAACACATTGCACTATGCCTGTTTTCCAATGAACATGCTATCTTAAAAGAATAGCAAACTATGCTATGATGCTATTACCCTTACCAGTCTGATCAAACTTCATGTAACAAGCTTGGCACCTGTCCCAGGTTTTAGGTGCGTCCCCATTTACTGTTACATTTAGCACCTCCCATAATGCTGAGGTCAATTAATGTTGCCCACACCATCCTTCCTCTGGGGAAACATTTGGGTTCACTCTCTGAGTATGGGCCATGTAGCCTAACTAAAATTTAGGGGAGAAATCAGTCTCCTAACCATGCCTGGAATTCTCAGTTCCTCTTCTCAAGATAGACGAATATGAATGTGCATCCTTGTTCTACCTGTGTGCATTCAGGCTTCTGGTGAAGAAAATCCTCCTTTTGTCATCTGAATCTGTATAATTCCTTATTTTTCTTATACATTTTATTGCTCCTCACTGACTTGATGAAAAGGCTTTTTTAAAAAAGTTAATCCTGCCCAGCATAACTGATGTAACCTAATTCATGAAAATAGTTTCTTCCAGACTTAAGATGTCTTAATGCCTTTTGCTCATTTTATAGACTATTCATTTCAATCCACTAGAATGTTATATTGCCAATAGAATAAGCCCATGTTCCTTCTTACCTATCCATTGCCTAATAATGCAGCATTTCTCTGCCACTGGTATCAGAATTAGTCTCTGAAACTCACATTATGGTTCAGGGTTTATGAAGGGAAAAACAAAGCCAATTTCAGGCCAATGAGTGGTGACTAGACTGAAAGGTCAATAAATCCACATCTCTAGGATTCCCTCTTTATCTCAGAGGGATTAAAAATAAACAACAGGCAAGATATGGGAACATTCACCTAGTACAATCATAAGCACTCTGGTCTAAAACATCTCCAGTCAGGGCTAAGATTAGGGTTAGTAAATAAAGTGCTTACCACACAAGATGGGTACCTGAGTTCAGATGGCTAACACCCATATAACACCAGACACTATAGTGTTAGTGTCTGCAGTTCCAGTGAGCCTTGGGCAATGAGGGAGGCAGAGACAAGAGAATGACCAAGAAGTTCACAGGTCAGAAATCCTGATGAACAAAGGAAACTGTCTCACATAAAGTGAGGACCAACACCCAAACGTGTCCTCTTGTCTGATATCCACACAAAAGCAGCACCTACACACCCACACTCACATATATGAACACACACATGCCAAAATAAAAATCTCTAGATAAATACAAGACACATGCATGACCTCTTATGTTACTTAGTTGATTCTCTGGTAACTTCAAGTCTGACTAACAGACCATTATCTTGTCACTTAACACACATTATCTTGTCTTTGGATCCACAAACCACCTGAGACAAATTTCTAAACCAAAGTGCTACCCATGCTTGGCAAATTCTCATTTTCCATAAGTAGCTTTCTTCCCAAAGAACACCGAGATAGGAAACCTTACATCTATATCAATATCCACTTGCCCTTTATCCTGGTTTCCTGTCTAGATATCTGGTAAATAGTAAATATCAGGCTGCAGGCAGGCCCACCTTGACTTACACATACAATATGAGACTCAAATGATAGAGTCAGTGTTGTCCCATAGTGGACATAGAATCACCTAAGGAGAGTTTGGTTTATTGAAAAGAAAGCCAAAAGAACTCATTGTGCAGCACCCTGTTTGAATGGGCCACCTGAGAAAGAACTTAGCTGAAAGCAGTGGTTGTCCATATGTGGGGACTAATGAAGAAGCGCCAACAATACTCAGGCCCCTGTGTGAAACACATGTGTGCTGGGCCTTAACCCATATCCATTAAGTCAAAACCTCCAAGTGGGAATCTAGCAGTTTCTGTCTTAACAACCACTCTAGGTAATTGTCACAAATATTAAAATGTAAGAACCACTTGATTCATGGTCATCATGACAGTAACAAAGTTAGCTACTTTTTCACAAAAGGAAGGAAACAATTAAGCCAAAGTAAAAAAATAACCTACTCCAAAATGTTCTCTTCAAGACAGAGAGAAGCCTCCATATCTATATTATGTACCAATTGCCAATTTCCTTCCTAGGAGGTTTTTTGAGAGTATAAAAAGATGAGATATGATCATTTACAGGCACTTCTTAATTACTCTCTCAGTCTCCTCACTGCTGTCTATCTCCCATTGCTGCCAAACCTACTATTTCTGTATTTCTATAACCCCAAGACCATGGTCAGCTACACATGTGGAGTAAAGTCTAAACTGTCTGGAATGAAAAGAAAAGCCAGTAACAAACTTGCCCCAAACTATCTCATGAAATCTATGCATCAAATGGAATGAGCCATTTTGAATAAATCAAAGGATTCTCCATTTTCTTATTACATCATCTTCTTCTTCTGTAAGAAGTGCCATGAAGGATGTTAGCAGTGCAAATTTTCAGTGCATGCCCAGAGTTTCAGCCATTGCTGGCCTGAAATGAATCAACTCATGCATATTTTGTTAAGAGACTTGGGCAAGTCAGCTTTAGTGTCTATAGATCACTTGTTGAAAAAAAGTCCTGCCCTGTATGTATAATAGTATGTCATTCCTGGCTACATGGAGCTGTAAGTAAGTGCCTATTAACTAACGAGTGATGCCAAGATAATAGTTTCCATTGACAGATGTTTACATCAAATTCCTGAACTTCCCTCATCAAAACATTCTCACATCTTGCAGCATGAAAATACATTTTTATTTTCTGAAAAATACAGTGAGGAACAATGGGTGGGTTTTACAATTTCTCATTTTGTACAGAGGTTGCACATAAATGTCTGCAAGTTGAAAGGTAGCAAGTTCAGAAATAGCCCAACCCTGCACTAGAGAAGCTGGGTCAGTGGAATGGAAGACTCATGGAAGTATCTGCTTTCATTAAGTCTCCATTTGAGATCTTTTCCCAAGTAGGGCTTCCCTTTCTAACTGGGTGGCTACTTACAGTTGCTCTGTCAAAGTGTAGTAGTGCATATACATACTTTAATTTTGCCATTAACTTTTTCCCCCATGCAAAGACACAGAACAAAGTCGGTATAAATCAATGTTAATCGTGTTTCCTGGTACAACAGAGCAGGCTGTCCACACAATAACAAAAGACTTCACCAATGACTTCACTCATTTCCAATGTTTTGCCTGCATCAAAGGGCTTAAGGGCCATTTGAGAAAATCATTTTTGTTAATGTAATGAATCTTTTGAAGAAAAACTTCCCTTCCTCACTTTTCCTGTCCTCAAAGTGGGCCAAATAAGGATAAAAGTGAGGTCTCTGAAATCCTTTGGTTGTTCTCCATAATAAAGAAGGGAGCTTTGAAATGTCACATTGAAATCCAGAAAGTATGAGATGGATCTTATTCAGTGTGGTTGGTCATATATATCTATATTTTACTACTCTGATAGTAATTTAAAGCTTAAATATTTACATATAAAAGATTTTAAAACTCAAGGAGGGCTGGAGAGATGGTTTAGCGGTTAAGCGCTGCCTGTGAAGCCTAAGGACCCCGGTTCGAGGCTTGATTCCCCAGGGCCCATGTTAGCCAGATGCATAAGGGGGCACACGTGTCTGGAGTTCATTTGCAGTGGCTGGAAACCCTGGCGCACCCCATTCTCTCTCTCTCTCTTCCCCTCTTTCTTTCTCTGTCTGTCGCTCTCAAATAAATAAACAAACAACAACAGCAACAACAACAACAACAACAAAAAACTCAAGGAGAGCCAAGTATGCATGTGAACACCTTTAATCCCAGCACTCAGGAGGCTGAGGTAACAGGATCACGGTGAGTTCAAGGAAAGCCTGCTGTTCAGAGTGAGTTCCAGGGCAGAGAGTGTGATACTCTGCCAGGATTGAGACCCACTTGGAACTACATTGTGAGTTCCAGGCCTGGGCTAGAATAAGATCCTGACTTGAAAAAACTAACTAAATAAGTAAATAAATAGAATTTTTAAAAAGAGAATTGATGTTTCCTATGTTGTGCAAGAGCTAAAACCTGTAGACCTTAATACGCCCTTGCCATTCTCTGGATGCCTCTTCTCCCAAGTCCACATGATGACACCTATGTTTTGGTATTAGAGGTAGAGCTTTTAAGGAAATAATTAGGTAAAGAAAACAGAGCTCTCAAGAATAGGATTAAGGCCTTATAGAAGAGATTCCAGGTGGTCATCTTACCCTTTCTGTAGAATGAGGACACAGTAAGGTGTGCTATGTGAACCAAGAAATGGGATCTTGCCAGTCACTGAATCTTCCATTAACTTGATCTTAGAAGTCTCAGGCTTCAGAACTGTGAAAAATAAGGTCCTGTTTTCTATGGGCCACCACTTCTAAGTATTTTGTTAGCCTGTCTGAACACACTGCCTTTATGCCTCTCTCATTCTCATTTCAAACAATAAAGCTTTTCTTGGATCTGTAAACTGTGTTATACTGGGGTGAAAATGTGACCCTGAGTTAAAACCTCTCAGAGTCAGTGGTTATTGACCAAGAATAAGATTTTGACTCAGTTTATGTTCTTAATGGCAGATTGAAAGACAGTGTGCAGAAACTTTCACTTTATTGTACCAGGCTTAACTAATGTAGGTAATTAAGATTCACTGCTTAATTAACTTGAAATGGCTATACAGAGAGTAATGTAATTCTGTTATTTTCTAAATATCAAGGTTTATCCATATAGTAAAGACAAAATTATGTGTAATTGAAGGTCTCACTATTTGTTTATGCTACATTGTTCATGACAGAACATCCTCAGGATTATAAAATATTCATGTGGTAGCCTGTGTTTATAAAGGGGATTAAAAGAGCCACAAGAGGTTAATGACTGCAGGTTTCACAGCTGGTTGGTGATGAAGACAGATCTTGAAGAAGCTTTTGGGGCAGGCTAGTGCTCTTTCCAATTAGTCATTGAGCAGGTGTATCATCCATCCCATATTCATTATATGTGGAGAAATTATTTCCATTTCATTGATCTTGGTTTATTAATTTAAGGTCAAGGGCAGTTTTCACATTGGACATGAGTGGGCTAATGTCAGTAAGAAAGAGGGATAGTCCTTAAAATAATTATTAAAATGTTTATTTAGTTTTTATCATATACAAGAAAGCCAAAGTAAACTCCAACCCCGTTATTCATGAAGCAATGACTTACAAAGACACAGTCATAGGACTGGAATAAATTTAATCAGCAAATCTGTTCCTAAGGTTTATAGTAGTCTGAGCAATTTGTTATATAGCAAGTCCAGCAAGCACTCCTCTCCCTGCACCCACTGGAGCACTAAAAGGGCTTGGTTATCCCTGAATGAAGTTCCAGGACTGAAGACTGTATGGAAGGAGAGAAGGGACACACAGAGGATCACAAAATGTCAAGGATCAAGGAATCCCAAGTACAATCATGTTCTAGGGTACCAGCATCAATGTAGAAAAATCAAGCTTAGATACCAACTGTGAGGGATGATCTCTACAAAGCAAATTCTAGTTAAAAGAAGTCAGATAGACCTTGAATGTGAAAAAGTGAAGTTTATCTTGAGACCCAAGTTGAGAGTCATAATTTGTTCACATTGTGCTGGCCTCTTGAGTTTACTACAGAAATGAATGATAAGGAAGTAAGGGTAGCTAAATTATTTCTAACTATTTATGTTCTTTTTCAAGAAGGCAACTACAAATCAGGTTGCACTATTAAGAGGGTTGGGAGACACTTTGGAATACTGAGGATGACTACTCAAAATGTGGTCATCATGGAACTGGAATTTTGAGGTTCCTTGACAATATACCAGTATACCAACACACCAACAAAGTTAGGCTATCCCAGATTCTTATCTTATGAACATAAAGAATTAAAATGCATAGAACACAGGGTAAGGTTTAAAGAGACATTATTACATTAGGAGAAGGAAAGAGGAAAAGGTACAGAGAGATCTTACCATGTGGAGGACAGGATGGGGTGGAAAGTCCATGTTTGGATTCAGTCACCCTAACTGCCTCAATCAGATTCTCTTAAGAAACAATATTTGACTGAGCCTTTTGTGTTTTCATGTTTAAAGGAAAAGTTCATTTACAGAAGGAGAAAAGGTGAGAACATAGGCTCCTAAAGTGATAGACTGAACATATTACAGCCCATTAAAGAAGAAACTGTACTGGAAAACCCCAAATTTCATTGCTAAAGTTCAACCCGATTTCTGAGCCAGTAACATGAGAAATAAGCATATTAGAACATCAGGATGGATCACACAGTAGGCCCACCTTCAGTGCCCTTGCACGTTGTTCAGCATTCCTACTATCTTGGGCCCCATAAGTGTCATTGTTATAAAACTGACCTGCCTCACTCTAAATCTGGGCTGAATGACCATAAATTAAAATGCCTTTGCAAGTTTGCATGTTAGACCATTTCCAAATATAGCACGGGAATTAAGAAATCCCAAACTAGGCTCACTACTATCAAAATTGTTGATGCTCTGAGTCTGTACCCATTGCAGAAAGAGGACTTTGTTTACTTATTGGGCTTGCATATAATTTACCAATATCACCTCCTCTTCAGCCACCACTTTGCCAAGCAGAAATGAATTCTCATTTCTCTCCAACAGGCATCTCCAAACTCCAATAAGGAGAAGAAAGATACTGCTTAAGACCACTGAACCATCATCAGAGTTGATGCTGACAATGGAGGAAGAGTTGAGGGGTAGTATGGTTGAATATTTGTATTCTAGAGTTAGAATGGATATAACAAGTACATTCTTGATCACACAAGGGTACCTCTGCTTTGGGATGAACAAATTAATTCATTAATGGATAAATGAATTAATCATCCTTATAGTTGGTTTATCCTGATTTCCAAACAATATTAATCTGCCTTGATCATTAACTTTAACCACTTGTGGTTCTTTTAGAATTAGCATTCATACCTCTAGCTCTCTAGCCTTAGCTAGGATCTCAGAAGCGCTTTTACAAATGCGAGCTTATTTGATCTGAGTTGTTCCCTAAGCATGCAGAAGGAAGATGTTCCTACAGTCCCTATATTATCAATAGTGTGACTCAAGGTGTCACATCATGTTGAAAGCATGCTGACAGCCAGGAGTGGTAGTGCATGCCTTTAATCCCAGCACTCAGGAGGCAGAAATAGGCATATTACCACAAGTTCGAGACCACCCTGAGACTACATAGTGAATTACAGGTCAGCCTCAGCTAGAGTGAGACTATCTCAACAAAAACAACAACAACAACAACAAAAAAAAACTCATTGAATGAATGAATAGTAAAATCCTGAATTGACCACTAAGGGCCAGACTTTAAATGCACACCCTTAATCTTGCCTGGAAGAATTTGAAATGTTCATTGCAGGAACTCAATAAACAAAGAGGAGACTGGGATTCTGAGCCAGGATTGAAGAGACTTGATGGTCTCCCGCATAAACTACTTCCAAGACTTAACAAGGTGAAGCAGTAAAATTGCTTGGAAAGGTGCAAACTCCTTAGTATAAGACTTTGGTTAGATAAAATTAAAATGTCATAATTTGATGTTCAGTTATAAAAATAAAGCAAGTTTATTCTATAAGAATCCACATGTCCACATAGGATTTCCACTTAAGAAACAAGGTTGAACAAATTTATTAGGCTCATGTACTTGGTCATAGCCAGTACTGGAATATGGGAATTGTTTTTCTTTAGTCTCTTGGGGAGTCCTAGCCCTTACTCTCCACATAGGCTTCTTTATCCCCTCCATGGCAGGAGTTCCTTGAATGTTCTTTTCTCTCTTCTGTCCATGTATTTTTACCAGGCCATTTTTGTGGGATCTCTAGCCATGTGGGTACCTTTCCTTGGCTCTGTGCTTCCCTCAATAAATATAATAATGCAATAATTTTTAAAAATCAGTGTTTTTTAAAATTTTTTTATTTTATTTGTTTATTTGCAAGCAGAGAGTGTGAGAGAGAGGAGACAGACAGAGAGAGAATGGGCAGGTCAGGTCTTCCAGCCACTGCAAATGAACTCCAGATGCATGTGCCACCTTGTACATCTGGTTTACATGAGTCCTGGGGAATCAAACCGGGGTCCTTTGGCTTCACAGGCAATTGCTTAACTGCTAAGCCATCCCTCCAGCCCCAAACTATAAGCTTTTGACTAGATTTTCAGTACCAGACATGAATTCTGTCCTCTGGAGCAGGCTTCAGATCCACTCACTATTTTGTTGGAGTCACATGACTGAGATCTTAGATGACAGTGCAACTGACTAGGAGGCACAAAAGTTGGACAATGCATATTTTATTGGCAGTAGGATATAACTGACCTTCTGTCTTTAGCTAATCTTTAAAGAAAAACAGACAACCAATATTTTAGTTTTAGACGATACACTTGAGCATCTGAGAACACAGATCCCTACAACTTGTTGCCTAAGTTCAAATAACAGCTTTAGTTTTTTTGTAGGTTTAAATATAAACCAGCCATTTAACTTCTTTATGGGTCTGGGCCATATCAAAAACTCTGTGGGAGTTCATCTGTCCCTCTACCTGTGCCCAAGGCAAATCCCTAAATCCAAGCCATTGTTATTGAACAGACCTTGGCTAAGTGTTCAGGAAGGATATACCATCTACTCACCCATGGTACACTTACATGATGAGCTTGTTATATGACAACAGAAGTTCTAATTGGTGTTCACAGTGGCAGATGCTGGGGTCTATAGTTACCAGAGCCAGCTCCTCAGAAAGCAGCCCAGAAAAAACCAATGCTTATTAGCATACACACTCAACTCAGGGGTGCCTATTCAGACAATATAGTCCCCTTGAAGGAAGTATGAACCCAGCACCAACAACAGTTTAGAAACAAAGTATCAAGACTGAGTATAGAAACATCTAATAAAAGGCCTTAAGTCCTGTGTACAAGGTGGAGAAGCTAGAGGCTGGGAGTTCTTAGAGGAACTTAATGTTGTTCTTAATGTTTAATTAAAGATGAAAGCTCAAGTATCTTCTATTTGTAAAAGCCCTTCAGACATTGCCAAGTGAGCTTGAGAAATATCAACTCAATATAAATACCTGGACATGTCAGGCTCTTGTATTTTTACTCAAAACCAGATGGTGATGGAACAAATCAGGAAGGTTTAGTGATGCTGTGAACCGAGCTGCCCAGGAGCAACCCAGCATCAAAGACTGTTCTTCCTCAAATAGAAGATTTGATGCCCCCTAGATTGTCTATGGGTACTTGAAAAAGAAGCAGAGAGATGAAGCAAGTATTAATTGCAAAGCTTTATCTCTTCTTCATGGACTTCTCTAGTGAGAAGATATTTTAATCACATGTTTTAAATACTTTCTTAACTTGTAGAGGGCTGGTTCAGGGAATGTCATCTTCCTCTGGCTTCTAGAATAAATATTTTAGAACGTATGCCTTAATTTCATTTTTAATAGGAAGTAGATCATTGACAAAAATGCTTATGAAATAATTTTATTAACAAGGTAAAGTATACAAATGCATTAGAAATATGATAGTCGTCATGAAAATAACTATTGTATAGTAAATGGAAAATGAGGAAAATGAAACTAAATTTTAATGAAAGAGAATAATTAAGTAAATAATAGCTAATCCATATGATAGAAGACTAGGCAGTCATTAAAAATCAGTTTATGAAGAATTTTTAATGTGGAAGAAAGTGATTGTGATATAATATTATATGAAAGTTTCAAATTCTATGACCATAGGTAAGGCACATGGATGGATGGACAGATAAATGGATGGGAATAGACAGGCACAGGAAAGGAGGGTACGGAAGGCAATTACAGTGATATATGAGTAGGATTTACCTTAGAGGTGGTGTTTCATAGAACTAGTTTGTTTTATTTTTTAATTCTTTAGTTCTACCCTGCCTTGATCAAAAAGCAATTTAAAGTTGTTTACAAAATATATACAAGATAAAATTAAATTTGAGAAAATGTAAGCAGGTGAGGAATGAACATAAGAAAAGATAAGATATAGCCAGCAGGGTGGTTGCTATGTGAAATGCATTCTGCAAATCCCTGTATATTAGATAGAGATCAACCATAAATTCACCCCTAAGCTTCCTAGCCACCGATACAAAAAAGGAGACAGGATAGACTATGTGACTTATGAGGACAAAATAAGGCATTAAAAAGAAAATAACAACAGGCCACATTATTAGATCTAAGAAAACAGGAATGGAATTTTTCCCATGATTCCCTGCTCAGGAGGATCTTTTGGACAGTGATGAATGGTGGGAGCAATGATTGTTGGCCTCTATATCCCACACAGCAGCCTACAGTGAGTCCCACTGTGCCCTGTATAAACTGAGGGCAAAGGGCTAGAGTATGAGAAAATGTAAGGACAGCTACAAGTTGGATGATTACCTATTCTTAGGCTCTGTGCTATGACTCACCTACCTTCCCTTATCTAATGCTTACAAAAGTCCACAGAATATCACTATCCTCCATTATAAGTCCAGATACATATTTAGGGAATAGCTTAAATATTATTGGCTAGGAAATGATGAGGTCACACCCAACACAGACCACCACCATATTCTATTGTTGTTCAGTCCATAAAAACTTATATATATGTATTTATATTTATATTTATATATATGCTATTTTATGCTATATACATACTATATAGTTTTCTCTACATTATGCCAAAATGTAGTTTAATGAAAATGGCTCCATGTAGGTTTACTTTCCTCTAAATTTTTTTCAGTATTTCCAAGCTTTTGCCAATGATTATCCAGCCTTTGGAGACACAGCACCATTCAAGCCCACTTACCTCACTTGAGTTCAGGTTAGTTCTAAGAGTTTTTGAGACAGTTATTTTTCTCCACCTGATAGGGGACACAGGTACACAGAAGTAATATCATCCTTATCGTAAAGTTCCTCCTGTTAAAATGTAAAATGTCTCCCATAGACTTAATGTTTGGGTACCTAATCCCCAGTTGGCAATGCCATTACAGATGGTTGTAGAACATTTATTTTAACCTAGCCTCACTTGATATCTCCCTCTCTCTCTCCCTCTCCCTCTCTCTCTTTCTCTCTCTCTCTCTCTCTCTCTCTCTCTCTCTCTCTCTCTGTCTCTCCTCCCTGTAAGTGTAACAATGGCTTCCTCCTCTTGTCAGGCTTTCTTTGCTATGATAGACTCTAGCCTCTAGAAGTAGAAAGCAAATCAAATCCTGTTCCTTCCATAAACTGCTGCTAGTTGTGTATGTTTTTACAACCATGCAAAATTAACTGATACATCCAGTCTAATTAACTTCTTCAAGCAAACTTAAATCAATAATGACCATATAATTAGCCCTAACTATAGTGTAGGCTCCTCTTCCTGCTATAAAACATGTAACCCTAATCACATTCCATTTATATATATATGCATATATATATATATATATATATGTTTGTTTCTTCGAGGTAGGATCTCACTCTGGCCCAGGCTGACCTGGAATTCACTCTGTAGTCTCAGGGTGGCCTCGAACTCTCAGTGATCCTCCTACCTCTGTCTCTTGAGTGCTGAGACTAAAGGTGTGCACCACCACGCCCGGCTTCCATTAGTATATATTTTACTATGCCCAGTACATAGTGGGGTATATAGCAAGTACCAGGACAAAACAATATTTACTCTACTAGGTAATGTCCATGTGAAAAAGCATTATTGTGCCCTCACATTTGGATCATGAACAAGAATCTTTATCCTTGGGGACAATAGCAATGACAGTGTGCATAGACTTTGATACAGAAATTTCACTGCAAAAAGCTATTAGAAGTAAAGTATAATTGTAAGCGAGTTCAAAATTTAGTGACTAAATTATTTTATGCAACATTACAGTATAGCAAGAGTAAAAACCAAATGCCCAAAAGTAAAATTTTGTTTAAGTACTTTGGGATCTATCCTGACAATAAAATCAAATGTGTCCATGTTCAGTCTATGTTGTCAAATATTTATTAACCTTAAATTAGGTTTTGATACACACACACACACACACACACACACACACACACACACACACACACATATATATATATATATATATATATATATATATATATATATATATATATAATTTGAAAAATTGGGGTACAAAAACTCTCTGTAACATGGTCTTATTTCACTTTAGGATGCATATATTTGTGTGTTTATACATGTGTGTGTGTGTATGTATGTAGAAGTCAGAAGTTAATGCATGTGTCCTCTTCCATTGCTCTCCACCTTATTTTTTGAGACAGGGTCTTACACTGAGCCTAGAGCCTACCAATTCATCTAGAACAGCTAGCCAGCAAATGCCAGGGATCCTCCTGTCTCTGTCTTACCAACACTAAGATGGGGATCCAAACTCAAGTTCTCATGCTTGCTCAGTAAGCACTTTACTAAGTCAGCTCCCCAACCCACATGATTTCATTTTTTTAGCATTGCAAAATGTAAGAAGTGTCTAGAAAAAGAATGACAAATAGCTTCAATTTCTTCCTTTTGCCTGTTTATATTTTCAAAGTATCTATAATAAGCATGAATTAGTTTGTGAGCAAAGAAAAATAAAGAAACAGACATCCTATGTCAAAAACTCAGTTTTACATCCATCTCTATGAAGAAAAGAGGCAAAATATGAATTTAAAAAGCTGAGGAAAATGTTCATTCATATCTTGCCACTTCTCTCCTCAGCTCCCATGTCACAAGGCAATAACTTTGACCATGGTAGTGCTTAAGATTTATGTATCTCCTTGACCACGTGGGGGCTTATGGAAAACTCATTCTTAAATGTGAAGATGTCCTTTTAGGAATGCTAACCAGAGGATCTAATGAAAGTATCTCAAGGTGATTCCTCTTGAATGATTGCATGTTATAGTTTGGAGCTATGGCTAAAAAAGGGATGTGGAAATCAACCACATTTTATGTATGTCAGAAAATTTTTTCATACAAATGTTCTCTGTCTTTCATTTAAAAAGAACACACCTAACCACAATACTTGCTGAAGTGGTTTGTTGTAACTTTTATGCAAGCAGAAAGCATTTGGTAATCAAAAATAATCCCCCCCCACACAAACACAGACATAAATAAACACACTTCAGACTTTTTTTTTTTAACCACTAAAAGGCCTCAGAGGAATAGAAGACATAAGTGGGTATGATTTTAGTTCTAAACTGTTTGTGAAATATGTCCCAGCACGTTTAATAGCCCGAGGAGCTGATGTCTGTCAGCACTTCCTTTTTCTGAAAGCTGCTTATGTGTGCTACTGAATATAATGATGGATTTTGGCCTTTCATTGAAAATAGCATCCAATAAAGTAAATGTTTTCATTTACCCCTTTGCATTTCTCTAGGTTTGGGGAAATTTTATCCTTTCATGCCAGTAATAAAAAAGATTGTCAGTAAAAGACACAGGTACAACCATGTACTGCATTAGCCCCATTCACATGGCACTGGCAGAAGCTTTCTATCTTTGTTTCAACAAGAGAGGAAATGAATAAGTGTGACCTCCTGTGTATACTATCAGTATAAAATATCAGGGAATATTCAAGGCTTAAAACTTCTGGAAAGGTATTACCCATCAGGCACTAGGAATATAAGGTGTCCTCTGTATTTTCAATACTCATTGAAATATTTGCATATCCTATTGTTTCTCCTTGCAATACCTTTCTACCTCAGAGGCTTTTTTTAGCCATCTGTCCTCAGTGCAAAACTGGTCTATTATACTGGACTATCTCCCACTTGGTAGACTTTCCTTCCTACCTTCTCCAGCAAAGTTGAAGCTCCAGCTCAAGGTCCCTATCCTACAATTTTCAGAGGATTTCACTATTCCAGGAGTCACTCTTAACTAAAGTAATTTGTTCTCTGTATTGTTTCTACAATAAAGCAAGTGTTTTCAGAGCCAAGTCCAAATTGGAACTCTTCTCGATCACAGCATTTAGCACAGGCCTTTTTCAAGAGTAAACACCCATTGAAATTTGGCTGAACTGGATCAAAAGACTATCTCAGGATCAAAAGATAGTAAAGGATATAGAAAGAGGCAAATGGGTTGAGGAAGAGAGACAATGGCAGTGGGAGGGGCAAATTGGAGAGAATCTAGGGGAAGGGCACGCAGCAAAATTTTGAGTGGGTACTACCATCTTAAAATCTCATTTTGGGAGGCTAAAATTTTCTTCTGTAGTACATACTTTCTTAGTGCCAACGTTGAAAATAATTTAGCAGGGAGGGAGGGATGGCTTAGTGGTTAAGGTGCTTGCTTGCAAAGCCAAAAGACCCAAGTTTAATTCTTCAGGACCTATGTTAGTCAAATGCACAAGGGGGCACACATGTCTGGAGTTCGTTTGCGGTGTCTGGAAGCCCTGGCACACCCATTCTCACTCTCTCTCTCTCCCTCTCTCTCTGACTCTGATAAAATAAATAAATAAACAAATAATTAAAATAATAAATTAGCAAACAGAATAGTGGCATTAAAATGTGCATTATTCTAGGAGAAAGTATAATATTGAGAAATCCATCAGCTGATGCTGAAACAATGAAGTCATACTTGAAGGTGTGATAAAGTCTTGGCCTATGCATCGGAATAATTATCAAATATCAGTGAATCTTTCACATGCCATTGTTCATGTCACATACAAAATATCCTATAATGGGCTAAGAAGACAGTTTTGTGGATAAAGTGATGGCCATACAAGTGGGATGACTGGAGTTTTTATCCCACACACCTATTAGATATCAAGTGAGTGTACTGCCAGTACACATGAGCAGAGACAAGAAATCCCCTGGGCAGGCTAACTAGCTATACTAGCTGAATCAGTGAGATTTGGGCACAATTGAAAGACTTTGCCTCCATGAATAAGGTAGAGAGTGATTGCTTAAGCCACCCAATGTCAACCTCTGGCCCTTCACATGCATATCCACCAATACACATGCATATCCACATGCACATACACATGCAAATACAATGTGATGTGATACTTCCCTAAGCACATTCCATGGGATAGGTAGTGCAAGTGGGAAAGATAAGACAATTACCTAGTCAAAAAATTATAAAACAGGATGGCCATGGTGGTGCATGCCTGTAACCCTAGCACTTAAGAGGCAGAGGAAGGTGGCTCTCCACAAATTTATAGCTAGTCTGGACTATATAAATGAGTTCCAGGCTAGCCAAAGGAATGTTATCTCAAAACACATCATACATATACACACACACACACGCACATACATATATGTGTGTGCGTGTGTGTGTGTGTGTGTGTGTGTGTGTGTATTATATATATCACATATATGTTATATAGCTAGCTAGCTAGCTAGCTAGCTAGATAGATAGATAGATAGATAGATAGATATAGATATAGATATATAGATATATATATATATACACACACATACAGAGAGAGAGCTATGGTGGATCTGAGGTATAAATGCTCACAGAAAGAACTCAACTGGATAATGTTATAGATTGTATTCTTACCATTTAAAAACCCAGATAACCAACGATGGGTAGGAGGGGAGAAAATATACACCAGAAAAAAAATCATATTTTGTCACAATGATGTCAAGGGGTAGTGACAAAATGCCACAGATGATCAATGTATACAGAGAAAAGATTTATTTTGGCTCATGGCATCAATCCATCCATGGTTGGCCTTACTGCTTTTGGAGTTTTGCAAAGGCAGAACATGATGGCACAATGCATAGCAAAAAACATCTCCCAGCATCCCTTTAGCCAGGACACAAAGAACAAAAGAAAGGCCTGAGGTCCTAATATTCCCTTCAAAGGAATATCCCCAATGCTCACTTCCTCCCAATAGACTCTACCTCCTAAAGGTTCTACCACTTCCCAGTGTATCATGTGATGGGACTATGTCTTAGCACATGGGCCCCTGTAGGATACTTATAAAATCCATACCAGCTAGTTTTGATTGACTTCTGTACTTGGCACCTGTAAGCAGGAAGCCCTATTGGGAATTTTGGAAAAAATTTTTCAATATCAATGAAACAAGAAAGGTAAGGGGTTAAGAAAGAAGAAATGGAGGAAACATTCCTAGCTCTCTCACTTGTCTCAAGCTCCCATCCATCCTTCTCAAATTTCATTCTAAGCGCCCTAGGCAGGCACTCAAGGGAAGATTTCACAAAAGTGCAGCAAAAATTCTCACACCAAGGAAACTTTTTTACATATTTGGTCACCACATAATTATAGGGGGTACTTTGCATTCCTGACATAATGTTAGCAATGTCTGAAGAAGGAAAGACGAGCATTTCATAGAGTAGCATCCTGAAGCTGACTTTTAGAGTGGTTTGTTCAGAATAGGAATGAGGAAAGTCTTATGAATTTACTCAAGAAAGGTAAAATAGGAGACTTTTCTCAGAATACTAATGACAGAGGAAACATCACAGGGAGCATTTACTAGTATTTCCCAGTGGAGGAGGGACTCATTAGCACACCAGTTGGTAAACTACTTCAGGAGGTGGAAATCTGTTTTAGGATTTCCAAGTTCTTTTAATACCTTCCCCCAGTAATGGTGACATTTAAAATACCTTAATAATTTTCCAAAGCACCCAAGAAAGTGTCACTGTCTCATTTCTCTTACCTCTTGAGAATCACATGGGCTATGGTACTATACTTCCCCAATAAATTCCACCTCATGTTTACAGATAAGATGAAGTCAGGCCCTCAGAAAAATAATATTATAGTGATTTCCGCAGTCTTTGTTTTACCTTGTGGTAAACTTTGACTATAATCTAAACCTTGTAACTCCTAGTACAGTGCAAACTATCTTGGATTTGTTCCAAAAATAAAAAAAAAAGTTCATAATCCATCCTGAAATTACCAGATTATCTGGAAGGCTGCATTGCACCTAGACCTCTGAAAGGAAGCATCCAACAGTCTCTAACACAAGAGCATTGGGAGGTGATGGAGATCAAAAGTTCATTTCTGATATTCAAAAGCTAATTCAAAATTTCCTTTAAAGTAAAAACACAATATGATGTTCTAAGCAAAATATAATTTTAAACATTCAAATATGCATTTCAGTGCCTGATTCATCTAACTAATGTGCATGGAGTTAACCCTGAAGTCTGAATCCACTTCAGCTTAGCTCTGGATGAATGAAACTTTGCTTAATTGTTGCTGTTTGTTAGAATAGTCCCAGAAGTGGATCTTGCCACACAAAGCAGAATAAAAATAATAATGCTTTTCTGTATGAAGTTTGCATTCCTAAAGCTTCCTTATGCTAGAAGAATTCTCTATAATACATAAACCCTAGGGTGAGGGGAGAAAGCATTATACTCACTAAACATTTAAAGGTAACTCTTGTGGAAACTGTAGTTGAGGAAGAAGTGTGAATCTCCCTTACCACAGAAGGGAGTAAGAAAATTGACAAGTCAGGTAGCATTGATTCCAGCTCCTTTTTTTTTTTTTTTTTTTTTTTTTTTTTTTTTTTTTTTTTTATACAGGGCCATTGAGGCCAGCCTGAAAAAAAAAAAAAAAAAAAAATGAAACTAGTTGTCCTCAGAAATTATTGCTATTCATCCATCACAGAATTAGAGGAGTTTCCTAATTAAGAAGTGAGTCTTAATGGAATCAGAAAATAAAAAGGATTGTTTTCCTATGAGAAAGGTATAGTGGCTTAATTTTTTGTTTTTGTTTGTTTCTTTGGGATATTTAAAATTCAGTGGGAAACAAGTGGTATTTGCTGTCAAAGAAATTATAGTCCAAACACAGAGTTTAATAATTCCTCTGAGTTCAAGTAAATTCATCTAAACAATAGACTGTGTTGATTTGTCGATCTTGAAATAGCCTGTGAGCTGCAGAGTGACTGATTATAAAATCTTGCCTGCCTTCCCAAAGTTGTCTATTGGCTGGTTGATTGGTCAGTTACCTTGCTAGATATTCTCAGATTAACCCACCTAGTCAATTTAAAATACCTTTTGAGGAGACTTCCGGTTAAGATGGCGGCATAGGTACCACGCCAAAGCAGCCTAGGGGGGAAAAAGACCAAAAAAACTCAGCAAAATACACGCTTTTACTAAAAAGTGAGGTGTATAGGAAATTGAGGCGGCAGCAGAGAAGTAGAAGAGTTATAGAGCATCCAGAGCCCGCACAGGCGGGATAAGCGGCTCCAGCGGCTCAGGCAGCTCAGCCAAACGCCGCAGCCGTGGCGCAGCAGAAAACCGCCAGACCAGCTCGAGCCGCAGGAACAACCAGGTGCGGGATATTCCCCTCACACCGTGCTCTCCGCAACTCGGGAAACATGAGGGGAGAGCGGCAGCGAGCAGGGGAGGAGAAGACCACGAAGTAGAACACGTGGAGCAGCGAGACAACCAGAGCAGCCGCGGGTCCCTCCCCTCCCCCACGGCCTGAGCCCAGCTCCAGCGAACACAGCAGCGGCCCGGGACCGGCCATGCCAACTTGGGCTGACAGCGGAACCCAAGCAGGAGCAGAGTTCGGCAGCAACTTCAGCGGCTCCAGCACCGGTACCAGCGGCCCCAGCAGCAGCAGACCAAGGAGCGGCAGCGGTGGCAGATCCCGCAGCAGCGGCTTCGGGGGAGCAGCGGCGGTGGTCACGGCAGCGGCAACTTCAGCAGTGGTGGTGGCTCCGGTGGTGGCAGCTATAGGAGCAGCAGAGGCAGCGGCAGCGGCTTGGTTTGCCCCGTAGGAAAAGCAAGTGCCCAGCTCCAGAAATCAGAACAGCAGCCCGACGACCCAGGCAGCAACTTGACTGAGACCAAAATCACCCAAGGTAACTGGGATTGTACCAGGGAAGGGTCTCACTTGGTCACAAGCTGACTTGGATCCCTCAACAGACGAGAAATCTAAACCTCTTTGTTGACAGAAGATCTGGTCATTATAATAACTACTCTTGCATACATACTCGGGGCTGTTTTTGATTGAATGTGTACAGTGTTTAGTTAAATTTTAGAAACTACCTGTATTTTATTCCACTCAGCCTGCTTGAATACTCCTATAGCAGGGAATCTCAATCCCTAAGAACATCTTTGTAGATACTCCGAGAGTCTTAAGAGCCACACCTAATACCTTAAGGTCCTACCCTGAAAATATATTACATCAAATCAAATGATACAGCTAAGAATACACAGCTAGCTAGAAAATCCAAGCATAAACTTAATCCAAGATGCAAAAATATATACATTATAACACAAGAAACACTAAAAAGCAAGACGATATAAATCCACCTAAAAGTATTAATGCATCAGAAATGTCCTCCAGAGAGAAAGAGTTAGAGGAAATGCCTGAGAAAGAGTTCAAAAGAATAATTATAAATATGCTCAAAGAGGTCAAAGAAGACATGAAAAAAATCAAGGAAGAAATCAAAGAGGAAATCAAAGGAATCAAAGAAGAGGCAGGACACCAATTTAATGAAATAAAGAAGGCAATACAAGACATAAATAGGGAAATAGAAATAATAAAGAAAAACCAGTCAGAATTACTAGCAATGAAGAACACAGTTAAAGAAATAAAAAACTCTGTAGAAAATCTCACCAGTAGGATGGATGAGGGAGAGGACAGAATATCTAAGCTAGAAGACCAGGTGGCAGACCTAATGCAGTCCAACAAAGAGAAAGACAAACTTATAGAAAAGTATAAGTGGGAATTTCAAGATATTCGGGACACTATGAAAAGATCCAATATAAGAATTCAGGGCATAGTAGAAGGAGAAGAACTCCACTCCAGAGGCATAGTAGCCATCTTCAACAAAATCATAGAGGAAAATTTCCCCCAAATTGGGAAAGAAGTGCCAATACAGATACAGGAAGCCTTTAGAACCCCAGCCAGACAAAACCCAGAAAGAACCTCCCCTCGCCATATTATAATCAAACTTCCAAACACACAAACCAAAGAAAAATTATTGAAAGCAGTTAGAGAGAAAAATCAAGTTACCTACAAAAGCAAGCTCATCAGGATTACAGCAGATTATTCAACACAAACTTTTAAAGCCAGAAGGGCTTGGAGTGATATATTCCAAGTTCTGAAAGATAACAACTGTCAACCAAGGTTACTTTATCCTGCAAAGTTATCCATTCAAATAGATGGAGAAATAAAGACATTCCATGACAAAAGCAGGTTAAAGGAGTATTTGAAGACAAAACCAGTTCTACAGAAAATACTTGATAGAATCCTCCATGCTGAACAAAATGAAAAGCACACATATAAGGAACCTAGAAAAAACAAGCTATACTCAAATACCAGTTAACAGAAGAGAGCACAGGTAGAACCAGTAACACACACACACAAATGGCAAACATAAATACACACCTTTCAAAAATATCTCTTAATATCAACGGTCTCAATGCCCCAACGAAAAGACATAGATTTGCAGACTGGGTTAAAAAGCAGGATCCTACAATTTGTTGTCTCCAAGAAACTCACCTTTCTACAAAGGATAGACATTATCTTAGGGTGAAAGGTTGGAAGACGGTGTTTCAAGCAAGTGGGCCTAGAAAACAAGCAGTGGTTGCTATCCTAATATCAGACAGGGTAGACTTTAGTCCGACGTTAGTCAAGAAAGATAAGGAAGGTCACTTTATATTGATTAAGGGCACACTCCAACAGGAGGACATTACAATCCTAAACATATATGCACCTAACATGGGGGCTCCCAAATTCGTCAAACAAACACTATTAGAACTAAGGTCACAGATAACACCAAACACAGTGGTGGTGGGTGACTTTAACACCCCACTCTCATCAATTGACAGGTCATCCAGGGAAAGAACAGAGAGGCATCTGGAATAAATGAGGTCATAGAAGGCATGGACCTAACAGATATATACAGGACATTTCATCCAAAGGATGCAGAATATACATTCTTTTCAGCAGCACATGGAACATTCTCTAAAATAGACCATATATTAGCACATAAAGCAAATCTTAACAAATTCAGGAAAATTGAAATAATTCCTTGCATTCTATCTGACCACAATGGAATTAAACTACAAATCAGTAGCAAGAAAGGCTATAGAGCATACACAAAATCATGGAAACTAAACAATACACTACTAAATGATGAGTGGGTCAATGAAGAAATCAAAAAGGAAATCAAAAAATTTATAGAGTCAAATGATAATGAGAACACAACATACCAAAATCTCTGGGACACAATGAAGGCAGTTCTAAGAGGTAAATTTATAGCCTTAAGTGCCTATATTAAGAAATTAGAAAGGTCGCAAGTAAACGACCTAATGCTTCTCCTTAAAGCCTTGGAAAAAGAAGAACAAGGCAAACCAAAAATTAGTAGACGGGAAGAAATAATAAAGATTAGGGCAGAAATTAATGAAATAGAAACAAAAAGAACAATCCAAAGAATTAATGAAACAAAGAGTTGGTTCTTTGAAAGGATAAACAAGATTGATAAACCCTTAGCAAATCTGACCAAAAGAAAGAGAGAAGAGACACAAATTAATAAAATCAGAGATGAACAAGGCAACATCACAACAGATTCCAGAGAAATTCAAAAAATCATAGGGACATACTATAAAAGCATATACTCCACAAAGTATGAAAATCTGAAAGAAATGGATGATTTTCTTGATCCATATGACCTACCTAAATTAAATCAAAATGAGATTAATCACTTAAATAGACCTATAACAAACATGGAGATCAGAACAGTTATCAATAATCTCCCAACTAAAAAAAGCCCAGGCCCGGATGGATTCACTGCTGAATTTTACCACACTTTTAAGGAAGAGCTAACACCATTGCTTCTTAAGCTTTTCCAGGAAATAGAAAAAGAAGGAATTCTACCAAACTCCTTCTATGAGGCCAACATCACCCTGATACCAAAACCAGGCAAAGATAGAACAAAAAAAGAAAATTACAGACCAATCTCCCTCATGAACATAGATGCAAAAATTCTCAACAAAATATTGGCAAACAGAATACAAGAGTATATCAAAAAGATCATTCACCCTGACCAAGTAGGCTTTATCCCAGAGATGCAGGGATGGTTCAACATACGCAAATCTATAAATGTAATACATTACATAAACGGGTTGAAGGACAAAAATCACATGATCATCTCATTAGATGCAGAGAAAGCATTTGACAAAATCCAACATCCCTTCATGATAAAAGTCCTACAGAGACTGGGAATAGAAGGAACATATCTCAATATAATAAAGGCTATTTATGACAAGCCTACAGCCAACATATTACTAAATGGGGAAAAACTGGAAGCTTTTCCACTAAAATCAGGAACAAGACAAGGGTGTCTACTGTCCCCACTTTTATTTAATATAGTTTTGGAAGTCTTAGCCATAGCAATAAGGCAAGAGACACACATAAAAGGGATACAAATTGGAAAGGAAGAAATCAAGTTATCATTATTTGCAGATGACATGATTCTATACATAAAGGACCCTAGAGACTCTACTAGCAAGCTGTTAGAGCTGATCAAAACCTACAGCAATGTAGCAGGATACAAAATAAATACACAGAAATCAGTAGCCTTCATATATGCTAACAACAAACACACAGAGGATGAAATCAGAGAATCACTCACATTCACAATTGCATCAAAAAAAATAAAATACCTTGGAATAAACCTAACCAAGGAGGTAAAGAACTTATACAATGAGAACTTTAAAACACTCAAGCGAGAAATTGCAGAAGACACTAGAAAGTGGAGAAACATCCGTTGTTCCTGGATTGGAAGAATCAATATTGTGAAAATGGCAATCTTACCTAAAGCAATCTACACATTTAATGCAATCCCTATCAAAATTCCAAAGGCTTTCTTCATGGAAATAGAAAAAACAATCCAAAAATTCATTTGGAATCACAAAAAACCTCGAATATCTAAAATAATACTGAGCAACAAAAAAGAGGCTGGTGGTATCACCATACCTGATTTTAACCTATACTACAGAGCCATAGTAACAAAAACAGCATGGTACTGGCACAAAAACAGACATGTAGATCAGTGGAACAGAATAGAGGACCCAGATGTAAGCCCAAGTAGCTATAGCCACCTGATATTCAATAAAAATGCCAAAAACGCTCATTGGAGAAGAGACAGCCTCTTCAGCAAATGGTGTTTTGAAAACTGGATAAATATCTGCAGAAGGATGAAAATAGATTCTTCTCTCTCGCCATGCACAAGAATTAAGTCCAAATGGATTAAAGACCTTAACATCAGACTGGAAACTTTGAAACTGCTAGAGGTAAAAGTAGGGGAAACCCTTCAACATATTGGTCTTGGCAAAGACTTTCTGAATACAACCCCAATTGCTCAGGCAATAAAACCACAGATTAACCACTGGGACCTAATGAAATTACAAAGATTTTGCACCGCAAAGGACACAGTGAAAAAAGCAAAGAGGCAACCTACAGAATGGGAAAAAATCTTTGCCAGCCATATATCTGATAGAGGATTAATATCTAGGACATACAAAGAACTCAAAAAGTTAAATCATAAGGAATCAAACAAGCCAATCAAAAAATGGGCTATGGAGCTAAATAGAGAGTTCTCAAAGGAAGAAATACGAATGGCATATAAGCATCTAAAAAAATGTTCTACGTCACTAGTCATCAGGGAAATGCAGATTAAAACTACATTGAGATTCCATCTCACTCCTGTCAGATTGGCCACCATCATGAAAACAAATGATCATAAATGTTGGCGGGGATGTGGAAAAAAAGGAACCCTTCTTCACTGCTGGTGGGAATGCAATCTGGTCCAGCCATTGTGGAAAACAGTGTGGAGGTTCCTAAAACAGCTAGAGATTGATTTACCATATGACCCAGCTATAGCGCTCCTAGGCATATATCCAAAGGACTCATCTCATTTCCTTAGAAGTACATGCTCAACCATGTTTATTGCTGCTCAATTTATAATAGCTGGGAAATGGAACCAGCCTAGATGTCCCTCAACAGATGAGTGGATAATGAAGATGTGGTACATTTATACAATGGAGTTCTACTCAGCGGTAAAAAAAAATGAAGTTATGAAATTTGCAGAAAAATGGATGGACCTGGAAAGTATTATACTAAGTGAGGTAACCCAAGCCCAGAAAGCCAAGCGCCACATGTTCTCTCTCATATGTGGATCCTAGCTACAGATGACTGGGCTTCTGCGTGAGAATGAAAATACTTAGTAGCAGAGGCCAGTAAGTTGAAAAGGAGACATAAAGGGTGGAGAAAGGAAGGGAGGAGGATACTTAATTGGTTGATATTGTATATATGTAATTACAATGATTGTAATGGGGAGGTAATATGATGGAGAATGGAATTTCAAACGGGAAAGTGTGGGGGTGGGGAGGGAGGGAATTACCATGGGATATCTTTTATAATCATGAAAAATGTTAATAAAAATTAAAAAAAAAAATACCTTTTGAGGACTTTGGCTTTTTTCAACAGAAACACCCAGAAAAGCCAGATAAATTACAACAAAGAAACAAACAAATATTTATTTTAAAGGACCAGTTAAGCAATGAGAATAAAAGATCATAGAACTTCAGGGAAGGAAGCCCCCCTGCAGAGGGCACTGAGGATCTCCTCCTACTGATCCAGGGTCTAAGCTGAAGACTACAGACCTGAGACTCCACACAAATCAGTGGGCATGTAAACATGCAGTGCTACATGACCAAAAACTAAAGGAAAGAGCACTGAACTGGAGCAAATTTATGAGACTGGAGAAAGCAGATAAATACTTTAAAACAACCATAATGAATATGTTAAAGAAAGTAGGCTAAAATAGGTTAAAACATGAAAAACTCATTGTGAGTGATATTCTATAAAAAGTGAGCCACATCTATGCAAATCATAAATGAAATTAAGAACTCAATGGATGAATTTGTGGCATACCGAACAATCCAAAAGAGAATTTGTGAAGAGAAGATTGGTTAATAAAAAAATAGAAACAAGGAAGCTGGGTGTGGTGGCAAATGCCTTTAATCCCAGCACTCAGGAGGCAGAGAGGTAGGAGGATTGCCTTGAGTTTGAGGCCACCCTGAGACTCCATAGTGAATTCCAGGTCATCCTGGGCTAGAGTGAGACCCTACCTTGAAAAACCAAAAAAAAAAAAAAAAACAAACAAGGGGCTGGAGTGGTGGCTTAGTGGTAAAGGCTCTTGCCTAGGAAGCCTAAGGACAGAGGTTCATTTACCCAGTACCCACATAAGCCAGATGCACAAGGCAGCTCATTCATCTGGAGTTTGTTTGCAGGGGCTAGAAGTCCTGGTGTGCCCATTCCTTTGCACTTTCTATCTGTATCGCTTTCTCTCTCTCTCTCTCTCTCAATCTCTCAAATAAGTAAATAAAACATTTAAAAAATAGAAACAAACAACAATTTACAGAAGAAAATATTGGAAGAGAACAGGCAATCAGAACATTATATAGTAGACCCCTGAGACATAGTCTATGTGTAGAGAGTCACAAGATTGTTATGTATAAAATACAGAAAATCTATATGATCTCTTAGCAGGTTACTAGGAATGGTTTTATTACACAAGTATATTGTATTTTTATATATTAGGAATAAAGGATTAAAATAAAATGCTCTTAATAATCTTTTTTGCTATTCTATTACACCTTGAACAAAAGTTGGTAAGCAATGAAGGAAAAGCTAAGACTATATTCCAATGGCAAGAGTTTTATTAGGCCAAGGAGTTACCTGGGGCAATAAAAACAGGAAATATAGAGTTCTGGACATAAACACCATCCATTTAAACTGAAGTTTTGTTCATTCTCTTCAGCGCTCCATGCCCTCCTTCTGCTACAGTTCTCATTAAGTTTACCTTTCTGAGCCTCCAGCATTTTTCCTGTTAGTCAATGGCACATAAGCCCTTCTCTTATAGTAGAGTATTAACCACCAATAAGTAGGCATTGCTTCTCTTTCACATTTGCATAAGCAGAGCTCAGCACAATACTAGTCAAGGTTTGACAGATGAATTGAATGAAGAAAGGATGAAAATGGGACTGTCTGTCTAAAAAAATAAGATATTAAAAGTTAAGATAGAAAAATCAAACAGATCCTGGGTCTAATAGAAATATCATAGGGACAAGACTAGAAACTAACAGCACAAGGGCATATACAGTGTGGATGTGGGTTCATACCTGCCCATTTAAAGGAGTCATTCTGGTTGGATCTCTTTTTACCCCATCACATTCCTATCTTGCAAAGCTATGGTTACCTATATTACAGCCCACACAGACCATTATCTCCTCAGCAACTTAGCTCAGTGTTAGTGCAGAATAGCAAATATATATCTACAATGGAAGCTCTCCATGTATCAGTGTTGCTGATCCATTTGATGGGAAGAGAACACCCTGACCAAGCTAATAGGTGACAATCTTTGAGGTTTTCTTTTAACAGGAGATATCATATAGGCTCTTATAAAGCACTTAATTCCCCATTGGTTAGAAATAATGTTTAATCTGGTACATGTCTTACTTTTGTTCACTTCCTAGGCATGGCAAAAACATACTGATTTGACCATAAGATCATAAAGCTGGGATTTGATCTTTAAGTGTAGATAAAGTTTTATGTATATGGTAAATACCATCTCTTTAGGTACCTTGAATAAAATTTCTTGTCTCAATTATTTATCTATAAAATGAATATAATGGATGATTGTTATGAGTGTTCAATTAAATAACATTCATAAAACACATCGTATACTGTCAGGTAGCAGCATAAACTATATTGTAAACATTCCAGGCCTTATAATCCATTCCTGTAATCTCACCACTTAGGAGGTAGAGGTAAAGATATCAGGAATTCAAGGTCAACCTCCATTACATAGTATGTTCAAGGCAAGCCTAGCCTACTTCTCAAAGTACAAAGTAAAATAATAGCAAAACACCAAATTATATCAATCAAATAAGCTCTGAGATTCTATATGAACTCATTTCAGAGAAATATCACATTAAAAAGAAATGAACAAATAAAAGAAGAAACAGTTAGCCGTCAACATCAACACAATACAAAAGTCATAGTCCTAATAGTTCTTGATTTAATGAGGGCTAAACTTAACTTTTTTTTTTTTTTTTTTTACTATATGATGGTGTGCAAATAACACACATTCAATATAAGCCATGCTTAGACTTTTGCCATGTAGTGCTATGTAGACTGACACTTTCTCATGATGGTGACATGAATCAATAGTCTCTCTCAGTGCTAGAAAAGTGTAATGATGTGCAGCATACACTCAGCTCCACACATTCTGCTCAGTTGCTGAACTGAGATATTCAGTAGCATTTGGGTATTTATTTTAACTTATGATATGGTATCAGTTACTTTCTCACTACTGAAACAAATTTCTTAACCCGAAACAACATTGGAAAGGCAAGAGTTTATTTCTGCTCACAGTTACAGAAGACAGAGTGCAGTATGGTGTGAAAGCAAGGCAGGAGCAGGAAGCCAGCATCACACACTCATGTCAGCAAGGAGAAAACACAGCGAGAACACCAAGTAGGGCCAGGCTGTAATACCTCAAGGCCCACCCTCAGCAGCAGAGTTTCTCTAGAAAAGATCCACCTCCTCAATGTTTCACAATCTTCCTGAACATTATCACCAGTTGGAGATTAAATATGAAAACACATGAATGTATGGGGGACATTTTACATTTAAACCACCACAGACAGGTTTATTGAGATATAGTCCTTTTACATATTGAGGAGCATTGACATTTCACATCTTCATATTTTCTTGAGAAAACACTTCCTTGAGGCAAAAGAGATAGCTTTTACACTTTCTCTTCCACTCTTCATATCTTCCTTAATGGGCTTCACTCATTTGCCAATCTCTATACATGTTTTACCTCAAGCACTCCTATGAACTTATTGGCTCTTCTCTCCCACACCAGGCACTTTCATTGTCCATTTATTTTTTAGAAAATTTACTGGCTAGTTCTGGGTATTGGGTATTTATTCTTTACTTTTCTAATTCTTCTAATCTGTTCACTTTATAGATTCTCTTAGCCTTTCTGTTCACTATCCCAAGTAAGATGCTCCTTCTCCTGAGACTGAAATAAACAAGGAATACTCTGTTCCTTATTCATGATGTTGAACCTGTTTGAAAATTATCTTTCCAACTAGATAGTTGTCACCCTTCTGTGACATATCACAAAGATATTTCTAAAATGATCCTTGGCCCTGTTATTACCAGGTAAAGCTACAGTGTACCAGGCATAGATTAGTTATGGACACAATTAAGAAATTAAAAGTATATGTTGGGGGACATAGAAGAAGAAAGGGGGAAGAGACTCAGAAATCAGTGCCCTAAGAGGCCAACCTACACCTTATTTTTTTCAATTTGATTAAAATGCTCTCATTGCCTTATAATTACTTGCATCAATCTATGTTCTGTTTATGGAACTTCATACAAGTTACATGCTTATCAAAGGCAAGTTCTTTAACTTCTCATTGTACCTCTCATTGCTGCAAACACATGAAAAAATCCAGAGCAAGGACACATATAGAAGGGGAATAATTAAAGGAAGAGAGAAAGGATAAGAATCAAATGTAATGGGATTTAAGGGTATAGTGAGGCATTCTTTAACCAAAGAAACTTGGCCAAGGCTCATTTCAGAACCATTGGCTCATGGAAGGCCTTCCAAAGCCTAGATTTAAACCTTCTTCTGATGCCTGCTTAGGAATTTATGCAAATAGACCTGATGTTATGTCTGGAGTTCATTCAGTGATCTGTACTATCCGCAGTGTTTTGTGCAGAAAGAATAGTAGGCTTCCTTTTCCTCATGAGAGGAAAGTATTTCTCTTGGGACTATTCTTACACCTCACCAAAAGAAAAAAATAAAGGAAGTACTGTTTTGATGTAAAATACACAGCTCTTATTTATTCATATGCAGTTGTTGTTTTCCTCTCTCCTCATGCATGTGCTACAATTCTCCCTAAACTAATTACCTAATTACAGATGGTGAAAGCATTTAAAGGATTAAACTGAGATCTCTCACATGTAATGTGAAGGTAGAGATGTTTATTAACTGCTCTACTGAAAAATAATCCATCCCTTTTCACAGTCACTGAATCATTCATTAATCTGCTCCCACCACCCATGTGTTTAAACAGCATTAATCTCTCCAAGGTACCACTAAATACTACCGGTCATTTCTACTAAGCCCTTTAATTAATTACATTAGCAGTCATGTGTTGACCTCCTCTTCTCTTGTGTGTCATTCATGCAGTTTCCTGGGGAAAGAACAGGAATACATATTTCTACAGATGGCCACAAGCCACTTTGTCACAATTATTCCTTTAAAATTGGAGCCACCAACATCTCAGATAAGAGAGGTCAAAAATGGCCATTTTTATTTTGACATATGGATATGGCTGGTATTTTTATTCTGTTCTAAGTCTTGTACAGAAGGACAATAAGGAAAATATACCAGGAAGAACATAATGCTCAGAGTTCTGCAAGTTAAAAATCATATAAAACACCAAGCCTCTTCTTCTGTGCCAGTACCCTGAAGGGCTGCATTAGTCATGGAAAACCAGTATATCAACAGAACTAAACAACTCCAAACCTCTGGGGCATGACCTAATGTTAATGCCTGACACATGGAAATTCCAGTGCAGTTCTGTATGACATCGTCTTGCTCAGCAATGCAACCTAGCCCCATTGTGTGTCTCCATCACATCACATGAAGCCTTCTTCTGGACAGGGAAGAGAATCCAAGGCTGAAAATTTCCAAGTGGACTTCTCCCTGCTTCAGCTGGGGATAACAGCTGTCACTTCCAAGACAAATTATATAGTCCTACTCAACTGCTAGGAGAGACTAAGGCATCTGGTCACTTACATGTCCAGAAGGGAAGGGGAAGCAGATAATGGTAACCACTACTAATGTTTGTATAAGAGATGGAGTCCACCTGTCTTTAAGTACTTATTAGTTATTGATAATACCTTACTCTGCTCAGTAGTTAAGGTGATTGACTGTAAATCAAAAGAACCCACGTTTGATTCCCCTGTACTGACTATCAATTTGCAAAGAAGTTTCTATTGCCTTAATTCATTTATTTTTGTTCTATTGTATTTAAAACTAAATTCTGAGTGAGTAGGAATTTAGTGTGGAAGTGCTCTCATCAATGTTTTCATTACACCTGTTCTTTGTAAGACATTTTAGATTGGGTGCCAGGTTTCAAGAGTACAAAGATTTTCTAAGGCAGTGGTGGTAGTGTGTGTGTGTGCGTGCATGTACATTCATGAATGTAAAGACACACATATAGAGGTCCATACCTTTCATTAAGCTCTCGGTAACTTTATGCTTTGCTGATCTGTTGACTCTCTAAGGGTTAAGACTGTTCATGTTCAGTAAGCCAGAGTACCTGGCATGGCCAAGTTCACCCTATAAGCTACTGAAGAGGGAATTTAGAAGAAACAAGTAGGAAGCAACAGAAGTTCTACTAGAGATCATGTGCAAATGTTTGGCAATTGGAATGATGGTAGCTGGACATCCCATCCAATGAGAGAGCTTAAATGCCTTAAGAATGTCAGTGGGAAGATCAGGAAAGAGAATCAGGTTTCACAAGGAAGCAACAAGAGGATGAAGGCAATCACTATATATTAGCAGTTTATAACCTCCTAGGAAAATCTCTTCCTTTGCCTCCAGAACAGAAAGAAGGGAAAAAAGAAGGGAAGAAGAAAGGAAGGAAGAAAGATAGGAAGGAAGGAAGGAAGGAAGGAAGGAAGGAAGGAAGGAAGGAAGGAAGGAAGGAAGGAAGGAAGGAAGGAAGGAGGGCAGAAAAATAAAGAAGAAAGTGAAACAAAAAGGGAATGAGAGGAGGGAGGGAGGGCTGTATGAGAAAGAAAGAAATTTTCTATGCTAACCTTAAGTCTTGGATTTGGAAGTTTAATTACAAAATGGCTTCCAGATGCATAATTTTCTGACTTTGAGCCCCTTTAAGCCATATGGTCTTATTTGAAATGGGAAGCATTATTCTTAACTGGCTGGAGTCATCTAATGACAACTGTCCCCAATAAGAGCATGTCCTAAGTGCTTAGCTTTCTTCATTTACATTTACCTTCAATTTCTAATATGTTAACATTTGAAAAGTGTGCTATGAACATGGATGAAGAATGATGTATAAATAAGTAAATGTACACTTAATAAGTAATTATAAAATAACCCTCTGCATGCACAATATGAGGGCTAGGAGCTCCTGGGTGTCTTCTCCCTCTCTTTACTCAGTAGAAACCTCTATCCTGTCATCATGTTAACATCTGCTTTTTTGGTTTTTATCTTCTATACCCATGAATTCATTGTCTTGCCTGATTCTTCAAGTTCTCTAAACATGTTCAAGTTCTCACCATGCCTTGAGACAAGGCATCTGGAGCACAGCATTCAGTACCATGGCCCAGACAGTATGGGTTTAAAGGCTCAGAGCACCAGCATATCTTGTTCCCTACCACACTCTTTGACCAGTTTTCAATGATGTGAAGCTGAGAAGTATCTCCCACTCTTGGTTTCTAAGTTGGTGTCACCTCTCATAAAGCATGTTTGGTTTGGTTCATGTTCAAATATGCAACAGACTTACATTTCAATAATTCCCATTTAATTAGCTGGAAAAAGAGTGGATAAATAAAAATAATTAGCAAGATAGTCCATGAAAAACTCACCTACAGGCACAAGGCTTTAAGCATATTCTACTAGAGAAGCCATAACCCTGATTTCTATGTGAACAAACCCTTGGTTTAAAACCCTTGTTAAATCAGAAAGTTGAACTGAATCTCAGAAATCATCCTGTCAACCCAACTAAAATATGAGAGCAAGAAATTCAGGTTTATAGAGGGGAAGTGACTTTCCAAGGTCAGACAACTGCGGTAATGTGCAGCAGCAAATGGGGCAGGTAAATAAAATCCCCTAAACATGTCAAGCACCCAGCAAAGGGGAAGCCATAATGGTTTCCCTTCTTATTTCAGGCTGGTCACTCCTGTTGGTTCACTTTCTGTTTTGATGAGGTTCTGGGAAGCAAGCCAGGTCACTCCAGGGATTTAGATAAAGCCAACAGAAATAGGTTTGCTCTTTTTTTTTTTTTTCCCTAAACCTACTTTGAGGCTGGAAATGAGTAAAGGAGGCATGAGTGGCTCACATCCCCACATGAACACACCAAAAGTCACTGGCATGTGTTAGTAATAAATCCCTGGCATCTATAGATCACACAGCACTGTAAGTTTGCAATAGGCTTTCACATAACTTATCCTGCATCACCAACATAAATGCACTTTGGGAAGGAGCTAAGATTCTTGTTTTATTATTTTTAATAGAAACAACTGAATAGTAGTCTGTGACCATCAACTATCATATCCATGAAGATTCACTGTTTTATCATCACACTTGGTGAAATGAGAGGAAAGAGCTGATTGACTAGGATACATTTTCTATCTTTTGCCCCACCATTAGGTGACATTGAGAAAAAGTATAAACACCAAAGTTATTTGTCTCAATCATCTACCTTTAAATACTTCCAACATCACAGGTTCTCCAGAGAAATTGAGATTTAAGCATTATTTAATCTATGAAGAAATTTAGGTTTGAATACAATTTGACCAATGAAGGATTTTATTTACCTTCCCCATCATCAATAAGTACCCCATTAGTCAAAAATGATTCAGCTTGCCATTACTTCTTAGTATGGTATCTCTGTATATTTAAGCATGATTGAGCTATAATAACCTTTATAAACTATCTTGGCCCTTCGCTCTCATTTTGGGGTTTAGGATAAATAAATTAAAACCAAATTGCTAATTAACATAAATCTATGGAGGAGTCAGCATGAATACTGATGCTTATGAGTTCCAATTCCACATCGTTTCTAACTCACTGACCCATTCTGACCCTCCTGTCTTCTACAAGAACATTTCTACAGAACATGCTGCCCAGGGGGCCATGAGTATTTACAAATGTGTTATATTTATTATAATGTTATCACTAGAAGCCACCTTCTCCTTCAGTAATTGTCTACCTTTTTCCTCATATGACCTGATTTGAAAATGTAGATTATACCTGGTGACTCTCAGTTTGCATGGCTCTGACTTATAAGCAGATATGAAAATGAAAGTTATTAACATTTATCATTTGGCATGCATTCTCATCAGTTTTACTGTACCACTGTATGTGCCAGTTTTTCTACATGGAAAAAAAGAGGTCTTACAGACAACTCAGTGGCATACACTATAATGACATTTGCAGAAATGAATATATCCTGATCTCATGGACATAAAATATATTCTGGTTATCCATAGTGTCATCACTCCCCCACTATTATTTAATTGACCTACATTAATAAGACTTTTATTTATTTAACTCACATTACTTTGCACTTACTGTGAACCCAGCACAATGAAGAGAAAAATGTTGGAAGCACATGACCCAGTTCTTGCCTTCAAGGAGTAGACAATTGTCAGATAAAAGACCATGGACCCATCTTTTTCTCTCTCCTTCCCCCTCTCTCTTAAATAAATAAATCAACTAAATCATTATTTAAAACTATTTTTTTTAAGTGCTGGATAAATTGAATAGTAGTTAAGGTGATTGACTGTAAATCAAAAGAACCCACGTTTGATTCCCCTGTACTGACATAAACCAGATGAGCAAGATGGTGCATGTGTTTGTAGTTTGTTTGCAGGGTAGCTGGAGGCCCTGGTGTGCCCATTCTCTCCCTCTCTCTCTCTCCCTCTCTCTCTCTCTCTCTCTCTCTCTCTCTAACTGCCTCTTCCTCTCTGTCTTATGTGCCCTCTCTAATGAATAAATAAAATGTTTTTAAAGACCATAGACATAAATAACATAGAACGAAGTTATCAGGATACCCAGAAACAATTCAAAGTTTGTAGGAGAATATGTCTCATTCTTTGATTAGTTTGTTTGAAGGGCAGATTTTTTTTCCACTTCAATATGTGGGGACAGAACAGAATAAGAGAAACAATAATAACTAGAATTAGAATTTTCTTCTATTCTCCTTTCAAAACCAGCACAAGGGAACACTACTTTGGCAGGCTACTCTAGAAAGCCTTGCAGAGGCAGAAGTAGAGTAAGCTTCCTTGTTTAAATTAGCCACTACTAACACCTTCTATGAAGCACATTGTTCCACCTATATTTTTCTTGGTAAATATAGTCTTTTTTCTTATCTTACATTTGTTTCTAAAGCTGTCTTTGTTCTTGGTTGTTGAGAAAGACATTATGTCATTAATTTTTTACTCCTTACTTTCCTTCCCATCTACATTTATACTCAAACTGAATATAATCGCACTAGACATACTATGAATATAGACTGAATTGAATTAACCACCTGACTAATAATAGGTTGTCAGTTTTCACAGTCTGGTTTCACATTCTACATGTCCCTATAGTTCTATCAGGGATTGATTTAAACTAGGTAACATGACTGAGTGAAGCCAGAATGGGACAGAGCTCCTAGGAGGCCACAGAAAGGCTACACATAAACAATCCTCATTGCAAACACAGACATGAGCATGAACATAATTAAACAATCATTTAAAAGTAAGTAAACACAGTCTAGTGAAATGGGTATGGCTTTTGATGAGTACCCTCTCATTAGACCCTGTATGCAGTATGGCATTCCATTTCCACATCTGTCCAGCCATTCCTGTCTCCCACTGGAAAACTTCATGATGCTCTGTTTTCCTGTCTCATACCATGTCCCATACTCACTAATTTTATGGATTTTTTTTTATATAGGATGCTAATACATGGATACCTTCCATCCTTTGAAACTGAAAAATACATTGAACTTTTCTTTAGATTCAATTCTGAAAAGAAGCCAGGCATGAATTTTAAGGATGATTCCGATATGTACTCTTGGTGAGACCCCATGTTGGAGTCTGACCTCTGTTGAAAATGATGGTAAATAGAGGTCCAATAAGAAAAGAACATGCCAATTAAAAGCCAGGCAGAAATTTTATAACTGAGAAAGGCTTGTCTCCTGATTCTTACCCCTCTTCATTATTACAAGATACTGGACAAAAGGAAGCAAAACAAATTCTTCGTAGGCAGGCTTCCTTCATTCCAAACAGAAGTCATAGCAGGAAAACATACTTTACTATCTTAAAAGCATATTTTTACCATACTCAAGAGAGAATATTTGGCTTGAAATTTTAATTTCCCTTTGAAAGCAAGAAAACAAAAAGAAACAGAAAGTGCAGTGGTTCCAATTTTCTATTAACAAATCACTGTGAATTATGTGAGAGAGTCTGCCAAGATTTCAACCTGAAATGAAACTTCTTGAGGATTTTATGAATAGCTGCTGCCATCCAGATGGAGTTTCTCCTTTGATTTCCAATCATGTGTTATTATTTGTAGTATTTCTAAAATCACTTTTGAGATAATAAACTTGAAAAATCAAAGGTTTGTGAATGCATGGTTTTTTATAGTAAAATAAACAACAGAGCAGGAGGCAATTGCTGGTGTTTCATTTTAGTTAAGTCATCTCATTTTGATAAGGTCCTCAAGGGCAGCAGGCAATATATACACATTTCAAATTGGTGGCATTGCACCAAAACAGAGATATTAAGGAAAATGCAATAAAAAATTTTGTTACTGAGTGGGAGAAACATGTCTCAAGTATAGCATAGGAACACTTAACAACATATTGGCTGAGATCAACATTCCTGTGTCCATGGAAAATACAGGCACATGCCTGCCTCTACTAGATGTCTTCAATATTCAGAAGCAGGCAGTTGTCCTTCATTTTTCTTCTACTCACAGATATGAAGTATAATTCAGTTAAGCATCATGGAAAGACTCTCAAATTCTGATCAGTTAACACGGTCCATTATCTGGCCAGAGGAAATTAGGTCAGGTGCACAGACCAATAAACTTAATTAAACTTAAAACAGGAGTAGGATAGAACACTTGATTATAAATTTATAATCTAAGGAAATCTATGTTTATTAAATCTTAAAAAGTATAATTTGATTCCAAAGGTATTTATTAAGAATCAAGAAAAACAATTATGATCTTAAAAACAAAGGACCCATGACTTAGTTTAGCTCCCATGCAGTAGGAGGATACCAAGTAATGGGGTTATTCAGGATAGGCTACACCATACTGTGTTAAGAAGATGGCTCTCAATTCTCCAGAGTTGACCATAATAATATTTTCTACCTTGTAATTGTTTGGATCACTCATATAAAGATTAAATTTAAGACTTTTACCCTGGTGACTTCCCTCTTTCAGCCCCATCATGTTGGAGTTCTTCCTACAAAATGTAAGGACAGAAAGAAGAGAAATAGGGAAAGCCCCTAAGTCTCCCAGTGCAAACATACACATATCTGCTATCCTCCCAGTGATGAGATACACAGAGTTACAATTCTAATGACAGGAATCTGGAGATAGACAATCCTTTTGTCCAGGAAGGGAAAACATCTGCAACAATGGGCAGATTGAAGGTATTGGTGAATGAGATATAGAAGAGGATTAAGTCATTCTTCTTGGCTGGTGAATGTTTTCCTAGTGAAGGATTCCAAGGTGTAGGGTTGCTTCTAAGAGTGAATGAGGTGGAGATGACAGAACCACCTCACACAGAAATGGTATGGCAGTGAGAGCTGAAGGTGGGAAGTAAGGTTAGCTTCTCCAATGACAGGAGACAAACAACCCTTCAGAACACTTGGAGAATACACAAGAAAAGTATGTGTAAACATCTGGGGGTATAGAAAAAAGAGTAAAATTACATTTCTATAGAGTGACAATGGGTAATCATAATCCAGAAGTCTGGAAGTCATTCATTTTCCTAAACTTTCTTCATCCCATTTTCCCAGATGGTCTCTACTTTTTATTAATTAGACATTCTACATAAATTTCAAGTGCTCGTTTTTTTATGTATCCACCATATCTGTTTCCTTCCAGGCACTTGTGATGGTTTATCTGCTACTAATGTCTGAAAGTTTTAGACCATGTAGAATTTGAACATTGAAAGAAATTTTCCCAGAGTTATGTTATTTGGGACTTGGATAAAGGGTCCTTGGAAGAGAATTATGTCATGAAATTATAGCTAACATATGAGATTAGTATCCTTTTAAGAAGGATAATGGAACTCCTCATTTTGATTCTTCCCCATGTGAACATACAGCAAGGTAGTAGTTGTCTACAAGCCAGGAAATGGTTTCTCACAGGCCACTAGCTTAGTGCTTGAATATCTGATTATGATTCCATGAGAAACTATTGATAAATCTTTGTTGTTGATGTCACCCAGTAAAGATATGCCTCATAGCATCCTGAAATGACTCAGAAACCTCTTACCCTACTATAACCCCTTCTAGGGAGTCCCTGATCTTCCTGTCACTATAAACCTGGCACTCTGGTCCTAGTGGAGTTTCAGATACCTTGCTTCCTGACTATGTCACACTGTACCAAAATTATTTTTCTGTCTATTTTTATAAAAATAGCAAGATTTTCATCACTCAAACATTTAATACTTTGTGCTCCTCCTAAACAAAAGCCCTACTGTTATAGTATTTTCTGCTGCTACAATAGAATACTAGACGGGGAAAATTATGAAATTTGTTTATTCCGTGGTCTGAAGGCTGGGAAGTCCAACAAGACTGAGGGTCAGTGAGGACCTCCAATGTTGTGTCATATAATATACAACATTGGGCAAAGTGAGCCTGTGCAACAGAGGGAGGAAATAAGAAACATGTGTGACAAAGAACAGGAAGGAGATTGCCTTGTTAACAAAGTTACTTCCTCTCCAGAGGCATCCATCCCTTCATAAAGATGGAGTCCTCTTAAAGTCTCACCTTGGAATTTAATACAACTCAATTTCAACATGAGATTTGCAGTGCACTTTCACACCATAGCACTTTTCTACTCTTTCCTGCCCAGAAAAGTGAATTTTTCATTTTCTGAAAGTCCTCTTTGCCAAACAGACTCATTCTGACCCCTCTCACAGTTAATAATTTCCTTCCTGTGCTTTTAAAAAATAAGTGCCTATTAGCCTCCATTAGTCTACATTTGTTCATGTCCTAGCTATCTCTCCTCATACAATGTAAGCTCCACAGAAAACAGAGATTATGCCTTATTCACTGAAGAAATATTATTAGTTATTATTAGTATTACTGATGATAGAATAATGAAGATCATTAAAAAGAGAAATAAGGCCAAATTCTTTAATTAGACTTAATATTTACTAACACCTTATTCTAAGTCATATGCTTTGCTTAATAAATGAATATATTAATGCTGATCAAAACCTTAAAGACAGACATTATTCTCCACATTTTGAAGATGAGCAAGCTGGGTTGGAAAGGAATCAACATCTCATTTAAGATCATTATCTGCCAAGCAGCAGAGCCACTACTTGCATCCAGTCATGCCAATACAGAACTTCTATACTGAAGCTGGTTTGTGATAAGAGAGCAAACTCCAATATTGGGATCACAGTAAAGACACAGGGCAGTTAAGGTGGCATTAAGGAAAGAAAAATGGTGGGAAGGAAGTGAGAGGACATGCATAAATGAAGCTCCCTTGTTCTAGGTAATTTAGAAATAGACTGAGCCTTTATAGGAATAGTTGTTAAGTACATGCTTTTAAACAGAAGCTACACTTTATTAACTATGTGCTATGTCTGTAGTTCGAATCAAACTTTTGGCATCTTGGAAGTAAATTATTTCATCATGAAACAGATAAATTTTCAGCAAGGAAACAAAGTAAGTCATCATGGACAGACATAAAAATATACCAGGCACAAGAAGAAAATACCTGAAGGAAGAGGTGACTCCTGAAATATTCTTTATTTGCTGTGTTAAAATAAACACTCATCACTTCTATTAAGTACCAAAATAATTCTGTCAATAAGTAATACATTCATTAAAGTCTGACATAATTTCTCTAGTCTATGGCTCAAGTTGTACCCAATTTAAGTTAGGGTACAAGTTGGAGGAAAAAAAGAAAGGATATGAGGAAAGAAAAAACTGAGGGGTGGGAAGAAGGATGAGCAGGAGAAGAGGGGAAGAAATGAAAGAAAAGGAGAGAGGAAGTAGTGCATGGGAAGGAGAGAGAAGGAGAAAGGAGAGAAAAGTATTCCAGCTAAATTATCTTCAATCAATAATTATCTGGCAGCATGTACAACAGACAGTTGTGGAGTTATTGGTTAGAGTATCACAAAAATGGATCCTTCTTCTAAAGAGCCTGTGGTCTCACAGTACACTGATATAGCTGAGGAATGGTAACATGCTAAGAAAAGAACCATGCACAACTCGCATTTCTGTCGAAGTAGACTAGAAAATGTCTGGAGAGCATAATTCTAAATGTTTATTAAGTACCATCTCCTCAAGGCTTGTTACCACCATACTTTCTCACATTTGAATAGTCCTGGCTAGTGGTGTGTTAATCAGTAGTCTCCAGAGGAACAGAATGAGCATATGGTACAAAAGGAATTTATTTGATTAGTCTGCATGATATAGGCTGAGCAGTCCAACAATGGCTGCACACTGCATGCTACAGAGGTTTAGAACACAGTGCTGCTCAGTCTATTGGGCTAGACGCCTCAGCAGCCTCAATCTGGTGCTGAAAGCCTAAGTCTTCAGGATTCCATGAGAGCCACTGAGCTTAGTCGTTGTTGCAAGGCTAACGAAGCAGGGTTTTGATGTCAGCAAACCATGGTTACAGCAGCAGTAGCCACGGGATTGAAGCATTCAGCAGCAAGGAGCAAGGCAGAGAGGCAACAGCAGGACTCTCTTCCTCAGACTATGTCTGCACTGCACTACTGTCAGAAGGGTTGCCCTCTTTCATGGAACAACTTTTGCTCTCAGTCACTGTTCCCTACAAATGTCTCCACAGACTTGCCCTATAGTTGTGTCTCTTACTTGATTCAATCAACTTGATGATCAAGATTGCCATCACAATTAGTGATTGGTCAATTGCATCCAGGGTGCCTGGGGAGAACATTTAAGATGCAGATTCCTAGAACCAATCAAGAGATTGTTTTAACAGATTAGGGACTGAGCCTAGAAATCTGCATTTTTATCTGATTACCTGATGATGCCAGAGGATCACTGTGTAGCCCAATAGAGTGTCACCTAGAAAATATAGAAAATCACATAGAAAATCTTCTTGTACAGGATCTAATTTAATACAAGTAATGAGAGTTAGAGTGTGGAAACTAGTGAAATCAATACAAACATTGCAAGTGTGCTAAGGAAAACAGTGATGATCCATGCTTACACTGAATCAGGCAAAGTGAATATCGTGAGTACAATAGACACCAAGTCTGAGGTCTGGGAGAAGTCACAAAATCTTCAACAGATTCACAACTTCTCCTCAAGCTTCTCTTAATATGTTTGGGAACAAGTTGAAAAAGAAAAGTAAGCCACAGTGATAGTTAGGTTTTATAAACACTTAGACACTTCTCACATATCTCATAGCCAATATACATGCAGTGGTATAGATCATAAAGGTTGGTGTCAGTTAGAGCTGGGGAAGGTATAATAGAAGGGTTGGGACTTGGAAGTGTTAAACACTCTGAGTGGAAGCTAGATGAGGAAGAGAAAGACATACCAGACAAAAGGAAGGAGAGTCATTATTGGTGTAAAAGTGACCCAGCCCCAGTCAAAAAGCTCACCCAGCACCAAGGTGTGGCAATGGAACCATGCCACAATCATGCACACTTAAAACTGTAAGAGGACCCAGAGAAAGCCAGGCTTGATGTAGACATCTTTGTATAATCCTCATAGAGAAAAGTCTAAAGCCCATAATTGCTGAAGCTTTCTCCTGGGGAGCATTCATAACTCTTTAATGATTCAATAAGAAGCCACTAAAGATGCTGTAATAAGAATTAGTTAAAGAAAAGAACTAAGAAAATGCAAAAAAAAAAAAAAAATGAGGAGTTTGAGTATCAAGACATGCAAACAGGTAAAGGGAAGCATGATTTTTTTTGTCTTCACTGCCACCATAAGGAAAACATCTGCAAGCTGGGTAAGGGAGTCACACGGAAGCTGTGAGACTTGAGAGAATAGAGAGATAGAGGATGGTATTTGATGAAAACAGTGTATCCAATGTTGATTTTTCTTATCTCTGGGTGATGGGCTGGGGGTATAGGTCAGGGTAGAGCATTTACATGGTGGTATGGATGTGCTCTCCATCACCACCACCACCACAACAACAAAAATCTGGGTAAATTGAGTCTAATGAGGTACTGCAGGGACTACAGGTAAGTGAACCTTCACAAGGAGAACAGGTAATAACAAGGAGGATATCTGTTATTTTGAAATACACTTAAATTGAAGAGTACAGCAATCAGCATAGATTAGCCACTATAACAGATAACCACAAGTTTTCCAGTGGCTTAACTCAGATAGCTATTTCTTCCTATCATGAGTGAAAGCATTTATTTGAGAGAGACATTACCTACTTCACATGGTCACATGGGTACCTTGGCCTCCTTCCATCTAGTCAAAACTCCGTCTAGGTGACAGTAGGTGTGCTACTATGGATCAGTTCTATATGGCCACATGGGAAGACAAATTTCATGGATGTTAGCTTTTTAGGAGTTCAGTCCAGAACCAAAGGGTTCAGTCTCCTTCCCCTTTGCATTGCGTCAGCCAGAACTTGTTCCCAAGACACATGTCTAAGTGCAGGTGTGGTAGGTTGTGGCATTTCATGAAGAAAAAGATGCAAGTTTGATGAAATCACAGTACAGTCTCTTCTCCAAGCAGTTACAGAGTGTTCTTAGTACAGATCAGTTAGTATGCCTGAGAAAGCCAAGGTCAGGAAATAAAACAGTTCATTCCACTAAAGGATAAATGCTGAAATAGGGCAAGTAAGTAAAAGCAGAAACGTTGCTCTGCAAACAATGTCTAAAGTAGTGCTGAGGGGCAGTGCACTTTTCTTCTCGATCATTTTCTTCAGGGACAGGTATAAGGATGACACATTGAGCCAAGGGTCTTCTCAGTAAAATCAGAGAGAGCCTCTTCTTTGGTGCTGGGAAAGGAACCAAGATGAAAAGAAGGAAGATGATACCCACGTGGTGCCAATAGAAAATGGCACATACAGCTGATTGACTCCTTAAGCTTTTTTCATTCATATTACACTAGCAAATTTCTATTTAAAATGACCCAAAATTCTCTGGGACCCTAAATGTGATAATACCCTCCTGGATTTACATACAAAAATACATGGAGGTTTTAGCTTTGGGAGTACTTTGAGGGTAGACAGAGTTCTCCAAACTGTTAGGAACAATCCCAGCCAGGGACAGTCTTGAATACCCTAACTAGAGCAGTTATAATACCCATTTTCCCTCTTTTATCAGGATTAAGAACAGGCAGTATTCGCTGAAAGTTCACTGTGTACCAGGCACTGTGCTTATACTCACAAACTTGCAGAAACCCCATGCAGCAGACAGTTTTTGTCTATATCCTTCCACTCAGGAGCCTAGGAAAGATCAATAAAAAAATACAGAAAAATTAACTGACTTATGCAAGGTCACCCAGCTCAAACACTGAAGCATCTTTCAAGCTAGTTGGCTTCCAGTTAGGCCTTCAATGACTATTCTAGCTTTTTTTTTTTTAATTTTTTTGTTCATTTTTATTTATTGAGAGTGACAGAGAGAGAAAGGGAGAAAGGTAGATAGGTAGAGAGAGAGAGAATGGGCATGCCAGGGCTTCTAGCCACTGCAAACGAACTCCAGATGTGTGCGGCCCCTTGTGCATCTGGCTAACGTGGGTCCTGGGGAATCGAGCCTCGAACTGGGGTTCTTAGGCTTCACAGGCAAGCACTTAACCGCTAAGCCATCTCTCCAGCCCTACTATTCTAGTTTTTATGAGGCAATACTTCCTCAGTGTAAAAGCAAGTAGCACTGGGTATTAATAATAATAATTAATAATAATAATAATAATACCTGAAACAATTTAAAAATAATATCTTTTGAATTACATAAGAATTTTCTAATTATGACTTCCTTCTGTTTCTTCCCTTTGTAATTGCCAAATAGTTGCAAAGTACAATTGCATTATCCTCAGTGTTTGCTTAGGCTGTGACAAATTAATCTTGTAAACTTTATGGGATTTGGCATCACCATAGAAACAGATCTTTGGGCATGTCTGTCATGGATTTTCTAGATTGCTGTTTGAGGTGGGAAGACTTGTCTTGACTGAAGTCCCAGACTGCATATAAAGGAAGAAGTGAGCTTAGAACCAGCATTCATTGGTCTTTTTTTTTCCTTGCTGGACCAAATAGGACCACTACTCCACACTCCCGCTGTCATGCTTTCCCCACCACTGTAACCTCAGACTCTAAGGTGCTTCTTGCCAGGTATTTTGTCACTGCAACAGAGAAGTAACTAATACAGAGTCCTGTCTTTCCTGAGCCTTATTATACTTCAAGGAATTAGGGTATTTATTCTTCCTTGTACTTACTAATTCATTAACTTTTTTTTTTTTTTCTGGGAGGGGAGAAGAAATTAAAGGGAGCATCAAAAAAGTTGCATATGGCATTTCATATTTTAGGCAAGATATGTCCATGCACTAACAGTATTTTATATGAGTTATCCTTGAAAGTGTAAGGATTCTAACTGGATAATCCTATTCACAGTGCATCCTAGGGAAGTATGAAACAAGACAGGTAGGACTGAACAGCCAGTGGGCTTTTCATGTTGATTGTGACATATGATCATGAGAATGGAAGGTTCAGAAAAAAATATAGTCAAGTGCTGAGCTGCTTTCAATGAATGAGCTGCTTTCTGACATTAGGAATGAACTCTTCAGTTACCCACCTCCCATACATCTCCAAAATCTAGTTGATAAAAACCACTAACACTTCATAATCTTAGAAGTTATTCATTCAATTTCTTTTGACTTCAGGGCCAAAATGAATTGTTCATTACTTATAGCAACTATAAAAAACTATGCCAACGTGCACTCAATTTCAAAGATATAAACTTGTTTTCTAACAATTTTCATGTGGACAATAGCCAAGTTTCTGAAAAGAAGTGAATCACATTTTCCAGATGGACATTTTTAAACCATGTTTTCAGCAATACTATTAAAGTAGTTACTTTGACAATGCTGTCTTTGGAGGCTGCAGACATTGATAGAGACCTGAGGCGGAGGGGGGGAGGGGGGGGGACAAAAACATGAACTGGAGGGTTAGCAGTCTGAAAACAGTCTAAAGTCTAGAAAAGAAAATGAAAAAAAAAATAAGGTTGATAACAGGTATCAGGCTTGGGCTTTCAAATAATGTCTCTGAAACATCGGCTTTTCTCATGTTGTGGAACAAAATTTTGTTCACTCAACAAGCAACTTAACAACTGGCTAAAATTCCTATCAACTCCGGAGTGATTGCTGGTTCTGGCCTCTCAGCCTAGGTTTCCTTGTTGGTTATACATTAGATATTAGGGAATTTTGTAGAGTCATGGATAGTACATTACTACTTACACCTCTCAGTACTTCCCAAGTGGCCATAGTAGTGGATAGCTATGGACAGTCCACCTTGTCTGGCAGGGGAGAATTGGCCCATAGAGAACAGAGGCTTCATAAATATTGCAGAAGCCCAGCTTTTCCTAGAAAGTAGCATTAAGACCAATGACTGGCACCAGATAGTCTAAGAACCCTTCGGGTTTAATCAAGAAGGTTTGGGAAGTGCTGTAGTAGAACTTCATTTTATTGCAGTCATCTTTGACCATCCAAGATCCAGAGCACATTTACTTACAGTTTCCATCCAGAAACTCAGTCAGGAAGGACGGCTGGACACCTCCCACAAAACCAAACTCCCCTTGGCGCTGGCTGTTCCACGGTTGGGAAACTAGTGTTCTGCTATCAGCACACATTGGAGATTCAACGATCTCATAGAAAACTGCAGGAGGAAAGCACAGGCACGCTCAGGGAAGAGGTCGGCCAAGGCTCAGACTTTTGTAACTGGGCTCTCCTTTTAAATCAAGCGCAGGCGCTGGCTCAGCAGTTTCACTTGGCTCACATCAAAGGCCCTAAGCGCCATCTCGCAATTTCTAGGGCGGCTGGGCTTGGAAGGAAGAGTCCGAGAGCCAAGGACCCACTGGGAGACCATCAGAAGTCAATCTCCCGGATGAGATCCCAGCGCAATCCCCAGCGCCTGGATCCACTGATGTGTGTGTGTGTGTGTGTGTGTGTGTGTGTGTGTGTGTGTGTGTGTGTGTGTGTGTGTGTTCCTCTTAGAACGCGAGGGTGTGTGGGGGGGGTGTGGGTGTGTGTGTGTCTGTTCCTCTTAGAACGCGGACCCCACGGAAAGATCCTCAGTAACAATCATCTCGAGGAGCTGGCGGCCGCGGGTGGAGGGCGCCGCGGCCAGCACACGGGCGCCCGGGCCCTCCCGCTCGCCCCGCCGAGCTCACACCCACGCGCCCGGGACCCCGACCGGTCCTTGCTGGGGAAGGGAGGGGCCAGGGCGGGCTGGAGCGACCGGCGGAGCCGCCCTCGGTCCCACCCCCTGAATGAGATTGGCAGACACTGGGCATCTATCCCAGCCAATAGGAGCGTGCCAGGGCGGGCCCTGGAACCCGCTGTTCAGGCTACTTAGAGTCGTCGGAGCGGCTGGAGGCCAGCGGAGCCGAGCCACGACTGCCCAGGTGGAGCAGACGCCCAGCCGGCCAGGACCGGAGCGCAACGCACCGCCCCGCACCGCGCCGAGCCGGGCACCGCACCCTGCCGAGGACCCTGGGGCAGAGCCGGCCGCAGCCCCTCGCGCCACCCGGGACCTTTCGCTACCGTCGCCTCCGCAGCACCCATGGGGACCAGGAGACTTTAAAGGAGTTTGGGGTTTCGGGAGCAGGGAAATCAAGGGTACGGAGAAGCAGCTTTCTTTGCTTTGGAGATGGTCTTTTCTTCATCCTATTGTTTGGATCGTGTGCTGGGTAGGAAGGAGAGGGGCTATTTTCTCTGAAAGTGGACCTCTACACCCCCTCCCATATACTCACCCCCGCACTAGTACCCTGGACCGGACTCTCCTGCTCCTTTCCTTGCTCTTTGTTAGGGTACATTAGAACAAGCAGCCTCGCCCTGGCGTAGTCCGAAGGCGAGCAAAGTGCGGAGCAGAGTGCACCTGCCTGCGTGGGCAGGTGTGCCCGGTCGCTTGTGCATGCTAAGGCAAAAGGGTGGAAGCGGACTCCGGAATTGTGTACAAATGAGGGGGTGTCTCAGTGTGCCCATGTGTCGTCGCGAAGATTTGTCAGTGTGGGTGTGTTTGACATTATCATTGTGGGTGTATTACCAGCCTGTCAGTGTCTGCACTCCTAGTGTGCACATCCTTGCTGGTGTCAAGTGGATGCCTGCAAATCTATCGGATTGTCATTGTGCGAGCTGCTGTCAGGAGCGGGGTGTGACCGAGAGCAAAAACGGGGAGGTAGACAGCAGAGGCTGGGTACTGGAGTGGAAGTACAGCTGGCTGGTGCGCCCAGGCCTTAAGTATTCCTGATCCCTTTCACCCCACCCTTTGGTTCTTCCTTGTTTGCCAGGCTCCCACGCTGCCACAACTCGCCTTCCTTTTTTCCCACGGGGACCTCGAATGCTCTCCAGCTCTCCTGCTTTTTTATCCTGTGGAAGTTACAGGGCTGGATGGGAGGTTAAGTGGTGGAGCCCACTGTGGTCCGCCAGCCTGGCGGCTTCTTTTGCAGCTCCTTGCCTACCCGAGATGGTTGGGGAAGTTGGCTGAGGCAGGAGACTCCGGATGCTTAGACCAGTATTATGTCTCACAAGGAACTGTCTGTCCTGGGGAGGGGGCCAGGAGGGTCACCTCGACCCCTGATGGTGTCTTTCTGTCCTCTTTCCCTCGGCAGATCCCAGTTCCTGGCCCTCGCCTCGTCGCGTCATTGATGGGCAACCAACTGGACCGTATCACCCACCTCAACTACAGCGAGTTGCCCACCGGGGACCCGTCGGGGATTGAAAAGGACGAGCTGCGGGTCGGGGTCGCCTACTTCTTCTCTGATGAGGAGGAGGACCTGGACGAACGCGGGCAGCCGGACAAGTTTGGTGTGAAGGCTCCCCCGGGCTGCAACCCGTGCCCAGAGAGCCCTAGCCGCCCCCACCACCACCACCACCATCACCACCACCACCACCACCTGCTGCACCAGCTCGTCCTCAACGAGACTCAGTTCTCCGCCTTTCGGGGCCAGGAATGCATCTTTTCCAAAGTGACCGGCGGCCCTCAGGGCGCCGACCTGAGCGTGTACGCGGTGACCGCGCTGCCCGCCCTCTGCGAGCCCGGCGACCTGCTAGAGCTGCTGTGGCTGCAGGCGGAACCCGAGCCGCCCGCGCCCGCCCCGCACTGGGCGGTCTACGTGGGCGGAGGGCACATCATCCACCTGCACCAGGGCCAGATCCGCCAGGACAGCCTGTACGAGGCGGGCGCGGCCAACGTGGGCCGGGTGGTGAATAGCTGGTACCGCTACCGCCCGCTGGTGGCCGAGCTGGTGGTGCAGAACGCCTGCGGCCACCTGGGCCTCAAGAGCGAGGAGATCTGCTGGACCAACTCGGAGAGCTTCGCCGCCTGGTGCCGCTTTGGCAAGCGGGAGTTCAAAGCCGGAGGGGAGGTGCCGGCGGGTACGCAGCCCTCGCAGCAGCAGTACTATCTCAAGGTGCACCTCGGGGAGAACAAGGTGCACACGGCCCGCTTCCACAGCCTGGAGGACCTCATTCGCGAGAGGCGCCGCATCGACGCCAGCGGCCGTCTGCGGGTGCTCCAGGAGCTCGCGGACTTCGTGGACGACAAGGAGTAGCGGCGGCGCCGGGGACCGTCAGCCCGCCCCTCCCTACCCGGGTCTCCCCGCATCCGCCCGCCCCCCGCCCCAGCCCGGCTGCCCTCGGGCCCAGCGGTCCGGCTCCGGCGCGCACGTTCGAACCCCGCTCCTTAGCGCGCCCGCCGGACGCTCCGCCCTGGAGAGCGGTGGGGAAGAGTCAGAAGCTGATTCCAAGACCTGCGGCCGGCTGGCCGACAGCTTCAGGGTGGGTGGAATCGGTGGTGGGGAGACCCAGCGTGCGCTTGCCCCTGGGGGCGTTAGGGGGAAACAGGGAGTGGACAAAGGAGAGCGCGGACAATGACCTTTCCCGTGGGTCAGAGTTCACTGTCTTTCGCCCGACAGGGAAACTGCCCCTCTCTAAGACAGGGATCGTCTTCACCACCCCACCCTCCAGATGTGCACGCACACAGGCTACTCGGAGGAGGCGGCGGCGAGGATTGGTCTTTGCAGGGCTCCTGCTTGGATGTGTCTCCACATCACAGAATTATCAAGAAACGCAGCTTGTCCCTTGTGCAGTTTTGAGCAGTTCCAGGAGGGACGCAAAGTGACCCCAGGCTACCTGGAACTCAATTCTCCAGCCCCAGGTCTCCCAACACGACATTGTATTCCAGTCTCTGTGAACTCAGCTAGACAGGTTTCCCTTCCTGTTACGTGCCCCGGAGGAAGTGGAGGCCACCTCCATCCGCGGTTGCCTGAGTCTCCTGGAAGGCAGAGGGGAATCCATCCCGTTCTGTTCTGGGAGGAAGATGGCTCAGCAGATCGATCATTGGGTGAGGAGGGCCAGCCCTGCTAGTTCACCTGATGTGTGGGAACTTGAATGTAGTCACAAGGAGGCTTTTTGCTAGAAACCTTAGACTGACACCTTCACTCGGATTAAAAAAAAAAAAAAAAAGTCCTATTTTCAAAAGGGTTGGAGGCGGAGAGAACCCAGCAACATTCCAGAAACCAGCATTATGACAACGCAGAGCCAATGTATGTGGTGTAGCTTTTCCTAACAGAGATCTTAGGAGGTGGGGGAAGTGGAAATTAAGTTTTAAAAATGAGACAGCACTTTTCCAATGATGTCAACAAAGCCTATGGTGATGATGCTTTTATTGATCATTCTAGCAACATGCTAATAAAATTTCAAATTGAAATTTTTATTTTCATGGCTTTAATCCATGATAGTTTAAATACTGGGGCCATTAAGAGTGGATTTAGCTAAGAGCTTAGCTAACATTGCCTTTTCACTCTATTTTTCTCAACTCTGTTTTTGAGTACTGTATAGTTATTATTATTATTATTTTTTTTTTTTGGCTTTACAAAGTAGCCTTGTAGTGGTGGAGTTGTTTATTAATGTGTCTACTGTACTGAGTTTCTGTCAGTCAAAGGCTTTGCTGCCTTGGTGGAAATCACTAGCAGGTTCCATGAGATTTCTTTTCTTCATCTTGTATATCATTACGATTTCATCTTTGCATTTGAAAATGAATCCGGAGTTTGTCAGCTGTTTCCCTTCCTTTAGCCAGTCCTGCAATTTATCCCTGAAAACAGTGAAGCACTCCTAACATCAGGACAAAATATTTGGTTTTTAAAACATTAAAGTTCTGTAAAGCTTTTTCCCTGGACAAGGGTTTACAGACTTCTCTCCATGGGGTCCACATCCAGCTTGATTGATTGTAACTTGACTTTGTGAGCTAGACACCTTATAGCATCCAAGTCTCTCTTGGGAGAATTGGTCAAATAATGGTGTCTTGCTAATTGTTGCCATTGCATATTGACAGCTATGTTTTAGTTGTATAGCAAATACTATGGCCAAAACCAGCATTTGTTATTTCAAAAATAATGCAATAAAAACTAGTTGAAGTTAGCTGACACTGAAAATGCCTATTTGTATCGTAATGATTCATTTCTATTTTGTGGGGTTTTGTTCTTTCATTTTATTTTTATTTTTTGGTTTTCATTCTAGATCCATTCCCTGATCTTGAATCAAAAAGTCAAATCAATGAAATAAGAACTAAAGTATTTTTCTGAAGCCTATTGAGTGATTTATTTTTGGAAAATGGGTATGTTTTTCTTTCAGCACATACAATAGCAAAACTTTTGTAACAACTAACTTGCCTTTGCATGTATGGAGAACTGAAAGTCATTTATTTCTCTAACTTATTCCTCTGGCAAATAAGAGATTGCAGATAGTAAACTGAAATTCTTTATTGTATCTATACATTCCATATTCTTTATGGTGTCCTACTACTGTAACTTGGCCCCTGCTGTATTAAACACCATTCTAAGCACTTGTTTCAACAGGCCTCCTTATTGACATTTTGTCTTCTGCTGTCATTCCATGAGGGGAACTCCAGCAAAAGAAATACATCCGTCTCTGTCATACCTAATACTGAGAATTATTTCCTCAGATGGCACTTCATTTGATTTTTAAAAGAGTTGCTCTAATGATGAAATAGCCTATTTTATACTTGCTAAAGCTAGTGGTCAGTGAAGATAAGAGTTGGGCCGATAAATAGTGTCTATTAATATACTGGTCTATCAAGGATTTGGTCATTGATAATACTTATACAAATTCCCGATAGTAAAACACTGAAAACAGAAAGAATTTAGAAGAAGGTTGCATGGTTTCTCATGCTCAGATTGAAATGTTTATTATCATTTGGTAAATGTCAATTTAAAAAACAAACAAATTGGGAACATTCTAATGTAGTACATCACAGAAAGAAGATTACCAAGACATTTTTCACTGCTTTGTTCTGAAAAAAAAAAAAAGTTTTCTATATTTAGGGCATGATTAATGATGTTACAAAAAGTAATAAGGAAGAAGTTCTTTTCTTAGAGAGTATGGCCACAGACTATCCTTAACTTTGATTACAGATGGGTGTTGAATCTCAAGGTTGTATCAGAGTTATAGAGATTAAGACATGATCCTCTTAACATTTGCATAAGTGTTAGAAATGTAACTTTAGATCTAGTTGTTCTAAAGAGACTACAGCTCTAAGTAACATCCATCATATGTGGGGGTGGGGGAATGAGGGAAGAACAAAGCTATATCCTGTCCAACCTTCTCCAGGATGAAGGAAATCTCTCCCTACCCTCTTGATTCCTAAGGATCAATTCTGCAAACTAATGCCATAAAAAATAAAGTTTTATAAAAGGCAAATGCTTCTAACAGTGCTACATATTTTGTTGCTCAAAGAAATATTATTCCAAAAGTATATTCTTTACTTTAAACAAGAAATCCTATAAGGTTGTATATGATTTATTTATGTTTTTTAAATCAAGTTTGTCAATGAGCCAAACTGATGATTATTAACATTTAATACCTCTGTTTAAAACTTATAACATGCCATTGTGGCATTTTATTAGGAGCTACATATGTTAATCTGCGCTTGGAAAATGCAGTCTTTCCACCAAATATAGCCAAAAATAGAAGCAAGTTTGAAGTTTAGTGATGTTATATAATTTCAAAATATTTGTTTCATTTTTGATTTTTATATTTTCCCTATATGTTATGTTTCTTTGAACACTTGACTAAATAATGTTTTTTTTTATTTCAGAAAATTATGCTATTGCTGTTTACAAAATATTCATTAGTTATTTGAATCATCAGTATCCTGGCAATCTTCAAGCATTTTTTAGTGATTCTTTTTGTTTGCAGTTATGCTTTCAACAGCCTTAAGGGTAAAATGCCTTAGTTACCTAATAACTGGGGCAAGGTTACACAATGATAATATAGACAGCTAATAAGTCTTTTGTCCACATGCATATCTTCAAAATTTCCTACAATTTCTTTGTATTTTCCCTTCTAGTACTGGATATGAATTCAGGGCACTGTACACAGTAGAGATACAGCCTAAGTCATTCTTTGTCTTTAAAACAAATGAAAATACTGGTTTGTGTTTTGTGTTTTTTCTCTGAGAAATGATGTGCCACATACATAAAATTCTACAGATGGAAAATATAGGCTTCCATGTTTCTTGAAATATAAGGAACTGAAGTTGCATCATGTTTAGCTAGACCCATGTGCATTATCATTGAAAAATTTTAATTATATATATATATATATATATATGTATATTACATATATGCAAAAGTACATTTCTGTTTGTAACTAGTCATTTTTATCTCATTCATACACATACACACAAAACAGAATTGATAACTAGAATGGATGCTGACTTGAGACATAAAAACAGGAGAAAAAGAAAGATCTAGGGGCTAGAGTAGCTATTGAATAGCAAAGCCTAGAACTAAGCATAGGTAAAATCATGTGGGAGTTGCTCAATTAGCAGTAGTGTCTGTATCTATCTCCTTCTCGCTTACTCACTCAAGGGACTCTTTGTAGCTCTGCTGGCCTGAAACTCAGTATATTCATCAGCCTGGCCTCAAACTTGCATTAATATTCCTACCTGAAACTACCAAGTGCTGGAATTATAGGAGTACAACACCACACCCTGATCAATCTCACTTTTGGTATGTGTTCATGGTTTATTTGGGATAAAAAGTAAAAGCAAGTTCCAAAAGAAAGCAAAAAGATTAGAAAGTAACTGAAACCTAAGGCTAGAATGAGCTGGGAAGATTTGAGATGATAGGAGCTCATGAGCTTCAAAGCTGTTCCCCGTTCTAACTGCTCCCTATCCTTGCTGCTTCCTACTCTAGCTGGCCCCCATTCTAACTACCTTGCACTCTAGTTGCCCCCATTAAAGCTGCCCCCTACTCTGCTTCCACCCTATCTGCACCCCCATCTTACTACAGACAGCAGAGGAAAGCTAGCACCTATTTCCCAACCACTTAATAATTTAAAAGCATCTCTGATTTTATAACTCAAAGTTTATTTGTGAGGTTGCATTTGAATTTAGAATTTAAGAGTTTAAAGTATATCAATATGTTAGGGGGAAGGATAATGATTTTTTCTGCCCTTGCGAAGGTTAGTCAAAATTCTTGTTTTCAATGCCAGAACCCCAGGATGTGGGTTCTCACCAGTCTCTGGGATGTCTGACAGATCAAGGTACATAGTAGGGACTTTCTCAAGTGCGTATATTAGATGTCTGGTTCAGGCGTTCTTCAGTAATTCTCTAAAGTCAGGGCTCAGAAAGAAAGAACATCATTTGACTTCTTTATGATGGGTAACATAAAGACATTTCTCCACCTGAAATTGGCTGAGTTTTCACACCTCAGAACACTCCTGGAAATATAGTTTATAGGTTTAAAGCTGGTTAAATTTAGTTCAAGGGTACTTGGAATTTTCAGCTAGCTTCTAGAAAAATCAATCAAGGATTCAAGAGAAGTAGAAAATATTCTCCTGTCATTCAGTTAGAAGGGAGGAAGAAAACTAAAAATTTCATCTATAACCTCTTACAACTTAGTCTTTTTTCACCTGAACAAGAGGTTTTTCTTACACAAAATCACAAGATTATTCCTTCAGGAAGAAGATTATTATTGTGGTACTTGCTAAAAATTTTCTTTGCTATGTAGAGAAATACTGAAATTCACACTTAACACCCTGGGGTAATTAGATTTAATGCCTTTAGTCACAGGTGTTTCTCTAAATCAACATCACTCATTGATATGATATTAAAATAATTGCTATGACAGTTGGCTTTTATAATCCAATTATTTTATGTGAATATAATTCTTGACTTAAATTTGTATAAAATTATAAAATGTTAAATATGAATCAAGCCAATCTTCTTAATCTCAAGCACAAAATAAATGTTGCAAAAGTTAATTTGAGCTAGGTATGATGGTACTCACCTTTAATCATAGGACTCAGAAGACTGACGAAGGAAGATCCCGAGGTGGAAGCAGCCCACAGGGCTACAACAGTGTAACCCTGTCTCAAAGCACAGAAATAACACAGCAGTTCATCTGTGGCCAATTCAATGTTAAAAAAAGTGTAAGATCATTTAAAGCAATTATTTTTGCCATCAATCTAGACATTTATGTTCTATTCATAACCACTAAGAAATATAAGTACTTTTTATTGCAAGTATATTGACACTAGCTTTAACAAGTAAATTATTATAAATCCTGTTATTTTCCTTGCCAACAGTCCTGCACATGCTTGCTATTATCTCAGTGCCCTAGCCACTGTTTTCAGATTTCAAACTCTCCTAAATAATGTATAAATCTGGGCAATGAAGTTGTCTTTGTGATACATCCAAACTCCCAATAGGACACAGTTTCCCCCTGTCCTTTGCTTCTCAGTGGAAGTTATCTTCTCTGGAATGGTCTGAGCCTAAGGGAGGCAGAGCTCAGGGATAGAGATGCTAGATACAGCCCGTAAGAGTATTGGCAGCAGCTGCATTAGAACTTCAGATAAATAAGGGCTGGAGAGGTGGTTCAGCTATTAGGGGAACTTGTTTGCTGATGCTAGGGTTCAATTCCTCAGGACCCATGTTAAGCCAGATGCACAAAGTTACACATGCATATGGAGTTCTTTTACAGTGACAGGAGGCATGCCTATTTTCACTCTCTCCGTGTTTGTCTCTCTGTCTCCTTCTCAAATAAGCACATAAAAATAAAAAGTTCAGATAAATGATGGATTATTTTAGGGTATGTCCTCTACAGTATTTAGTGTATATTTACTCTAAAAGTTATGTTCGTGTGAAATTAGAATATAAATGCACAGCTGACACATGATCTGGCAATCATTCTGAGGGAGAACTCCAACATCTCTCAGGAGCCACTGTACACTCTGATATCTCATATCTGGACCACTAAAGATACACCTTCTCCCCACATCTCTGAGGATTTTTCTGATTGTGTGTCAACTCAAACTGCATTAAGACAAATGACCAGGTGCAGATTTCAGGAGAAGCTTTGGGAAGCACAGTGTATAGCCCTATGTGCACTGGAAGAAGGTCATGTCTATGTGTGAGTGATGGGTGGGCATTCGATGCATCTTAACCTTTATACTTGGTTGTATTTTATGGGGCACATCATACTATTTCTGGGGATACGATGGCTTCCTAGATACAAACAAAATACTGCAGACCACTTATTTTATTCATACGTGCTATTTACCTCACCAGTCTCCACCCTTTGGTTTATTTATCAAAACACCTATAGCCATGGTTACTTTTCCAAATTCAGACCCATACCTCACAAGACTCATTACCAGATTCTTAGTGGGCTAATCATTGCCCTGTCCACATCCTTCAATTCTCAGCTTAGTCTCAGGGCACTTGGAACACTATGGAATATAGTTTTTATTCAGGTTTCCATGACTATCATGCCGGGTGTTTTTTTTTACTCAAATGCCAGTTTCAATCCCAGAATGGAAGATCCTTATTTCCCTATCTATCTTGATCAAACACATGCAACTCCATATGATAGTTTTGATCTTTTTTTTTTTTTTTTGACATAGGGTATTGCTCTAGCCCAGACTGACCTGAAATGTTTCAAGCTGGTCTCTAACTGACAGCAATCCTCCTACCTCTGCCTCCTGAGTGCTGGGATTAAAGGTGTGCTACCATACTTCCAGCCATTGCAAACAGACTCCAGATGCATGCACCATGGTGCATCTGACCTTGCCTGGGTACCAGGGAATTGCACTCAGGTGGTTAGGGTTTATGGGTAAGCGCCTTAACTCCTGAACTATCTCTTCAATCTCCCTTTTATTTTTACAGTACCCCCATACTTTTTCTTCTGCTGTAACTGTCCTTTGTGTCTCACCCAGGTCTACTAGATCAGGAGATGAGAAGAGTCTCTGATTTACTGATTTTTTGGTTGCATGCATATGTGTGTGTATTGCACGTATGTATGTTCTCATGTGTGGGGGTACATATGTAAATGTAGGTATACATGTGTACATGTGGAGGTTAGCAGTCAATGCTGGATTTTTCTTCACTCTCCATCTTATTTATCAGGGATAGCCCTGCCTCCACTCTCTGAGTGTGGGGATTACAGTTGTGCATTCAACATTACATGGGCTCTGGGGACCAAAACTCAGATCCCCTTGCTTACTCAGCAGGTGGCTTGTCTTACTGACTGAGCTGTCTCCATAGCCAGCCTTACTCATTTTACAGCTGAGAACCCTAGCACTTAGAATAGATGCTGAAGGGAAAGTGAGGAGTTGACTTCACAAAATAGAAATCACCACAAATGGAACAGGAACTTACACATGGCTCTCTAAGAAGCATGCAGTAGAAAACTCATTTCTATTTAGACAATACAAGGGTGGAGAGACATAGTTTAAATGCTTTCTATACCTTGTGGATACTGGTGCATGCATTTCTTCACTAACAAACTTTGTAAGTTTTATTGCAATGGAAAGACTTTTTTTTTTTCCTCCTGGTAATTTAATTTCTGCCTAGGTAAGATAGCGTTGAGCTTTGCAGGTTTCAAAGGTTACTGAAGATTGACACGAAATAAAGACAAGACAAGACATGGTCCACTTTTCTCCTTTTTTCCAGCATTGAAAATTGGAACCAGGACCTTTGCATGTTAGACAACTACTTTACCACTTAGCCATATTCCAAGCATGGGCCATAGACCACCAGATAAGTTCAGTCACTACAGAAAGAAACTACTGTAAACCCATATCCTTTTTGCCTCTCAGAAAGTTAAATCTCTCTTCAATTTTACTACTAAGTGATTTTACTTCCAGTATATGTGGAAGAAGAAAAATAAGCTTGCTTGACATTTCAACAGGATGGGGGTGAAGAAAACCAGCCTCCTTTGACTGATGCATTTGGACCTCCAGGATGGATTTGCAACTAGAATAATTTGAAATGCAATTGAGCACTAAAAACTTATATAAATTAATGTCTTATGAAATGCATATGCTTTCGCATTTGATATTTTCGACATGTAGGGGGAGTGTCCTATACTTTGCCAATGAGCTATTATTCTCTGTGTACCTCTGGGGATTTAGTACAATTTGATCTGGATCATTGTTGGTACCTAAAAGAAGTAATTTTAACTTGGGATTTTATACCATATCTTGTTATAGAAAAAAAGTTTCAAAACTTAAGGATGACATATTTTAGAATGAAATATGATGAGTAATTTTTTGATTAGACATCCAGGTAAATAGATAATTCTGCCCAGACAGCAATTTCCAAAGGAGGTAGAAGCATACATTTTCTGTCATATACCATCACTATGCTTATTATAGAAATCTGTTCCCCTTGTGTGTCTGTTTTATCTGTGTATAATTTTATGAGGCAGGATCTACACACAAAATCAGCATCCCAGCAAGTTACTCCATCCTCTATAGACCAACAAAGTAAGTGATCCAAACTAAATCTGCTCTGTCCCTGCTACTTCTAAAAGCTTTGCAGGGTTTTCCATAACTCACTGATTAAAATCCAGGCTCCTCTACAGCATGCAAACTTTGCACCAATCTGTACCACCTAACTGCCTCACAATCTCCTGAAAAGCTCTGAGCTCAGAAGTGTCCCTTCTGACCCATCACAATAATTTCACTGGGAACTAACTGTACTGCACCTTATCTGCCTCCAAAAGCTTTGTCATTGTGTTGCTTTGCATGAGTTATTTCATTTCTTTGGAACATACTTCTCTACTTTGTCACATGTCAAAATTATACCCATCTTGAGTTCTGATTGGGACCAATTTACTTACCGTCTGCTCTACAAAGCTTTTCTTCTTCAACCTTCATTTCACCAACCACAACAAGCCAAATAAATCTTCTTACACTGAGCACCCAGAACCCCTTATCCAAACATTTAGCAGTCATCCCATCCATTTAATATTCTGATTTTCAGCCCCTAAACTATGTCAAACACAATTTGTTTAAGTTAATGGGAACCCAATTGCCTTCTGAAATAGGTTTTCATCTTGAGGCAGGGATCTTGGCATTGTGATCTTTGGTTCATTAGAAGCTAGTATCTGTTCCACATTTTGTGCTCAACCAAAGGTAATATAATTCAGCTCAGTTAATTTAATTCAAAAGTAACTATCCTACTATAAGAATGGCAAATGCTGTTTCTAAATGGATGTGCTCATGCTAGATCATCTACTTAAACATCCTTTGGTCACTTAAAATGTTATATAAATTTAAGCCCTTTTTAAGGACATGTGGTTACAAAGCATAGTTTCACCTCACAAAACAGATTTAGTGAAAGCAGACTATTCTCACTATTCCACTAAAACCTAAAATATAGATCATTGTCCATGTATAATTAAACAAAATACAACACCACAAGAGTCTAGGGAACAGACAACTGAAAGTATACATCAAATGCATTGACTGACATGGAGGATGATGTTTCTAAAATAATGACACATATTTGTTGGATTTAAAAAAATAGTTTTATTTATTTGACACAGAGAGAAAGCATTAGACAGAGAGAGTGTGAGCACAACAGGGCCTCTTGCCAGTATGAATGAACTCCAGACTCATGTGCCACTTTGTACATCTGGCTTTACATGAGTACTGGAAAATGGAACCCAGGCCCTCAGGCTTTGCAAGGAAGTGCTTTTAACCACTGAGTCATATCCCCAGCACTTTGCTTGATTTTTTTATTACTAATTGAGAATATAAATATTGTTATAGTGTTTATTAATATTAAGTGTAATAGTCTATTTTAATATCCTATCTTATGTCATTATTATATAGCTATTGAATTTCAGAGTAATTACAATCCTAAAAGTCATAGATTTAAATGTGTGGAAGCTTAGCCATTTTGCTATTAAACTACCAAAATTAACAAGCTATTAAGCATATGAATTGCCAATCAGTCATCCTGCACTGTAGACAAGAACTTTGTTTGATAGACAGATTGTTTCTTGAGACTCATTTCACAGGGTCAGGGCAAGTTATGTAGTGGAAAGTTGTGTAAATATTAGAGAATTTTGAAGAGGGCTGGGCCCACAGCAGTAATGAATTGATTGGGAGGGGATAGCTTCAATAAAGGAGAGAGGCAATGGTCATGGACAGGTCATTCTAAGGAGCTAGGTCAGGTATCAAAGGATAGAACAACCAGCATGTCAGACTTTATGCACTGGTCAGAAATATAAGACAAAGCATTCCAGGACCAAGACTAACCAAAAAAGAATTAGCTGTTGAGGTGGGATGATTGATAAGAGGAAAACTCTAGGAAGTATAATTGGCTCACAGACTATGCAAATATTTCAATTACAAAGAATTTTATGCTTAAGTTAAAGATGCTTTGGGGGTGAAAACCAGAAAATTTATGAACTTTGGAAGTGTTCTTTCATTATAAATAATGGAATTTCATTGAAGAAAGCCAAATATAAGCTTCTTGTCTAAAGAAACTCTAAATTGGTTTATTGTTGGCAATTTCATTTGGCACAAAGCACTGGCTTTCAAAACATCTCTACAGATTGCAGTATCTCCATGAAATCCAGTGCAATGTCCAAGCTAAAATGTGCTTTATTGTGTGTAATTCCCATTTCTTTTAAGAGAGGAAAATTCCTGATTCTATGCAAAGATGGAGAAATTTGCCACAATGTTCAGTTATGCAAGTGTCAGTGACTGGACTGCAATTCTTGAATGTGAAAGTTCATGTTAATGAATACCAAAGAAAATCAGCTGACTTTATGCATTTATTTTAATAAGGCTCTGAAAACAGTCTGTTTGTGGTATAAAAACCCCTTGTCTTTTAAATATGCTAGACAGAATATTTTAATAAATTAAATTTGTCAACCTGTCAAATTGACAAGAACTATCAAGGAGGATTGCTGATGCTGTAGTTCTATTTTTCCAATAGGATTTCACTTGGAATTTAATATAGGATGCTTACAGGAGGAATCCATCCATCAGAGTAATTTTAAGCACCAAATGCTGACATAATCTCTAATCTTACAGGGCCAGGTTAATCTTGTTTTCTTTCAAAATTCTTTTATCATCTACAGGGGTGTCTTGAATATATGTTTGTAATGATGAAAAAAATTAAGCAGACAAGTAACTCCATACCATCAAAATGTTAACAATGAACCTTTCTTCAGAGACATGTAGCCCACATCATTCTAATCTTTTCAGCCTACCTTGTATAAACCAGGTCTTACTGTCACCATTGTATAAATGGAAACACTGAGGCTTGGCACAAGGAAATATTTAACTCAAGAGCATATCTTAAAGTTAATGACACCAGTACTTTAATTCAGGTATTCTCATCTGAAGCTATTAAATTTCTCTGTCTTTTATGATTTTCTTGGAATAGTCAAATGCCTCCATCTTCACCGAAAACCCATAAAAAGTGTTCAATTCACATATGAGAGTATTTACACCAAATCTCTGGTAGCATTTGGCTAACAAAGATAATTTTTTTATTTTGATCCAAAATATATATACCAAAAGAATTAGGCATTAAAGTATTCAAAGCTACAAACCCAATAAAATCCTGGGCTGTGTGCCATATATAATAATCTCCTCAATTTGATTGCCAGTATTTTGGAATTTCTCAAATATCTGTCAAAACATTAAAATGGAATCTAGCTTCTACCTTGAGATTCTTTTGTTTTGCATCTGGATCTTTAGAAATAGAAGGTACCTATTGGATAGCATTCAAGAGGTTTGTGTCTTATCATTAGGGGTCCAAAGTAGATCTCAGAAGACTTATGTTTCATTCAATAAGTATGTTATTCATAATGTGTTGAAAAAAGAGTCCTTTAAAGAGAAATGAAATGGTCTGGGGAGATGATTCAGTTGGTGAAATGTTTGCCACAGTAGCATGAGGACCCGAGGACCTAAGTTTGAATTCTAAGGACCCACTTAATATCAGGCACATGCCTGTAATTCCAGCACTGGGGAGGTAGAGATAGAAGGATCCCTCAGGCTTGCTGGCCAGTCTGGCATAATCAGTAAGCTCTAGGTTCAGTAAGAGACCCTGCCTAAAAGTAAGGTAGAGAGTAAGGTACCCTCCAGAGTTGACCTCCCACCTCTGCATGTACACACACACACACACACACACACACACATGCACACACATGAACTAAATGTAACAAGAAAAATCCTACATATTAAGTTAATATGTTTCATTTCTTACAAGAAATCAAAACTTCTGAATGCAAAAGAATATATTATGTGATTTCAATTATTTTTTTCTGGAAACATATTGTAATATGTACAAAACAGTTCTATTTAGTGACTGGAAAATTGTAACAATAGGATAATGACATGAGCTAAATCTAGCACAGATCTGGCTGAAGGACCTCTTTATGCATAAAGAGTTTGTTTAACTTAGCTAAGAGAGCAGTCCACAAAAAGCTGCAGTGAATCAATGTTTACCCATGACCAGTCTCTTGAAAGACTATCTGATGACTCAACACATGAGATTTCCATTTCTGAGGGAGATTCATTATTCCTCATGAACCATGAACTGACAGGTGATTAGAATAGACCAAAACGAATAAAATACTGTAAATAAATCACTGAGAGCGGAAAGTGTGGTACAATAGAAAGAACTCTGGCTTTTGGAAATGAAATAGCTACAAACCTTATGGTTGCTTATTGGCTAAGGCCTCTTAGAACAACTGCCTTGGGCAGCCAGCCATTCCTTAGTTTTTGAGAAGGGAATCATGACCCCTCACTCACAGGGATGAAGTTTAATTGAATGTGTATAAAATCATCCATTCAGAGTGTTTTGTACATAAAATGTCTTCCATTTGTTACTCCAGATTGATAACAATGGTGGTCAATACCTTTAGAGTATAAGCATGTAAGTGGGGAGTGATGTGGGCTTGGTATGTAGAGGTAATGTTAGAGTATAGTTAGCAAGATAGTGGGGACATTTATAAATTGATGAGAATCTTTAAAAGAAAAAGCTCCATGCTTTTCCTGATGGAGTTTGTTTTAACTAAATCATTGATTCATTAGTGCTCATAAAAGATATAGGCAAGGCCTACTCCCTCATATTAGAACTATTCAGCCCTTGACCTAGGTGAGTTTACTCTACGTTTCATCTCATGTGTGTGTATGCATGTGTGTGTAGTATGTGTACTGTGGTGTCTCTATGTGGTGTATTCATGTGTGTGTGGGGGTGGTGGTGGATGTGCATACTCTTTTTGCCATTCCAACTGCTTTCTTGAGACAAGTCTCTCATTGAAGCTGACACTGTTGTTTTCACAGGCCCCAGATATTTTCCAACCTCTGTTCCCCACAAAACTTGGATTATAGGCCAATGTGGACACACCCAGATGATTACATGAGTGCTTGGGAATTGAAGCCAGGAGATCTGGGGCCCTCTCAGGCCCTCAGGATTGCATAGCAAGTGTTCTTACCAACTGTTCCATCTCCCCAACCCTGAATTCAAGTCACAGAGCAGACACACACTCTCTTTTCATTACCAGGTAAAGTGAGAAGCAATGTTTCTGCTACCAAGTTTATGGTATTTTTTTTATAGCAGTCCGCACAAGCTGAGGTATTGTTTTGAGCGTTGCCTAAACAAGTTCTTTGTCATGCTGTGTTGGATTTCCCTAGTTCTCTCCAGAGTCCTACTACTTTGCTATAACAATGACTTAGTTGAAGCACCCACTTAAATATACTGTTTGTTTAAAAAAAAAAAAAAAGGAAGAAAGAAAGAAAGAAAAGTAAGAGCTTCCATTGGCTGGTTACCAGCCTGGGAGCACAGGGCTTCATAGTCTTTTTCTGACTCTACACTTTAGGGAAAGTACTACTATCTCAGGATAGGCTGTATTACTTAGAGTATTTGCATTTCAAGTTGGGGGGAATGCTTAGTTTGTGGTAAAATTTGTCTTACTTTTTTTTAAAGTAACAGTTCTTCACTAAATTACAATTGTTAATGCAGATAGAAAAATTATCTATAATTCTACCATCGATATGAAACCACTATTCACATATGTAGATTTTCCTCTCAATATATTTCAAAGCACTTACTAATTTCAAAGCAATACAATTTCATACTACATATACTACTTATTGATTTGTTACTAGTATCAGTAATTATCAATATAAATTCCAAATAAACATAAACATAGTGGTTTCAGTTTTATATTAATGGTCATGTCTTGAGTTATGTTCATTACTATTTGTATTTTATTGTTTATGATAAGTAGTATTGAAAAACATGCTCCAGTATGCATCTTTATATAAATATTTTCCTTTATTCTTAGTTATTTCTTACAGATTTACTAGATGAAGAGTGATGAAAGATTTCAGGACATTCACACATATGAACAGTCTTGTAAAAGTCTAGTAGTAATGGCTAATCTCAGTTGTCAACTTGCTAAGACCAGAAATCATCTAAGAAACATGACTGTGAAACTAGCCTTTGAGGGAATTTCCATGAAGGATTGACTGGGGTAGGAAGTCCCTCTCCCAGAGTGGGCAGCCCTTCCAGCAGCAGCCCGGATATGGAGATGTCTGAGGGAAAAGCTGCGCTACTTGTTTGCCCATCTTTTTTCCTTGCCCATGAGGGCATCCACCTGGTAGCTGACATAAGAGCCTATGTTCTTTGGCCTTCAACTATAACCTGAAACTGAGTGAGTTTCCAGGAATCTTCCAGGCCTTTAGAGGGCTGCTTAGGTCTCCAGTTTTGTGAACTGAGCAACTACTGGGTTCTTATGCTCTCTACAGACAGCCTACGGCCAGCCATTGTTGGACTACCCAGCCTGTATTACATAAAGCACTCTAATCTATCCCGTTTGAAATTTGTATTGTTTCTATCAGTTCTTCTATCCTAGAGAACATTGATTGATACACTAATTACTATATACCTATGTTTATAGCACATACTCATCACTAATCCATGTAATCCTCTAATATGTATTGGAGGATTTCTATTTCTGATCTCTGTCATCCTCACTGTAGTAGAGAACACTGGTCTAATGGGAAGTACCCCTTTATGTGAACACATAAATTTTCTGAGTACAAATTTTACCTGTTTCTTTCTTCTTTACTCAACACTGTATTTTCCTTCACCACTATGTTTCTAAGACCTATCCATATTTTTCTGTGCAGATATGTTGTTTACGTACTGTATGTTTTGTTTTAAAAATGTATTTTTATGTATTTGAAAGATGACAGAGAGCATGTGTATGTAGGCACGTCAGGTTCTCTTGCTGTTGCAAACAAATCCCAAACATGTCTGACTCTATGCATCTGTCTTTGCATGTGTACTAGGAATAAAACCTGGCCCAGCAGGCTTTGCAAACAATTGCCTTTAACCACTCACTGAGCCATATCTCTAGCCCTCTGCATGCTCTATTCTGTGCATCCATCATATTGTACTAATCATTTTTTGTATCAAATCTGATTTGCCCATTTATATCACTATCCTTATCTGATGAAGTTCTAAGTTTGTTCTTCTTGAACAAAATCTAATTCATTTATAATTTAAAAAATCAGAATGTCTTTATATCATAACAGAATTTTGTACTTTTCTCTGAAAAAAAAACCCTTACAGTTTAATATGTTGATTCATAGATCTTTGTGCATATTATGTGATGTGAATGTACCTATGTTGGTTTGGTGATAAATTCTATTTTTATCTTCTGTAAATATTTTATTTATTTATTTGACAGAGTAAGAGAAAGAGAGATACAGGTAGAGAGAATGAGCACTAAAGGGCTTCTATCTACTGCAAACAAACTCCAGACACATGTGCCACCTTATTTACCTGGATTTACATGGGTACTGGGAAATCAACCCCGGATCTTTGGTCTTGCCAGAAAGTGCCTTAACTACTAAAGCATATCTCCAGCCCCAAATTCTATTTTTTTTTAATATGGGCTATTCTATTTTTATTTATTGACTTTATAAATAAAAATCTTGGACCTTTTTTTGATTTCTAAACTTTGTTAGATTTAATCATATAAAAGAATATGATTGTCTTTTTCCCTTAAAAATTTCTAGATGCTCCTTGCCACTCGGGAAAATTAGCTCTTGCTTCTTAACACAGAGCTAATTGCCTTTGTTTGTGAATAAGTTGTACATAATTTTCTCTATATTGTGGTGAATTTTGCCATATTATCCTTATAGGGTGGATTGTATCAATTTTTTATTTTACCAAGCATCGACTTAGAAAGAACATCTTTTATAAAAACAGTATCTAATTTTTCTTCTAGCAGTTTTATTCTTTCTTTATTTTAGATTTAAATATTCAATAAATAATTATACTAGTATAAGTTGTGAGTAGATACATATTTATTATTATAGTACCTATACATTTGAATAGTCATCTTTGTCCATCATTTTATAATTTTCATTGTATCCCAGTCTGAATTTTTACATGGGTATATATATATATATTGATTTTTATATGTGTGTCATTACTATCTTTATGTTAATGGATATATTTATCCTTCATTAATTATTAATATCTTTAACTGTGATTTTAATGGCTAGCAAGACTCATCTCTTTGACTTCATTTGCTGATTTTTTTTTTTTTCTGAATATGCTTGTTGACTGGTTTTATTTCACTTTATCCAGCCCAGCTAGAATATCTAGCATGACTAAGTAAAAGCAATGCTAACAAGTACTTTCACATTGTTCTTGACAGTAAAGCAGAATATCTTCAAAAACATTAACACTAGTTTGCTATGGATTTTAGTAGAAACACTTCATTAAGGTAATATTTTCTATTTCTCCTTTACATTGCATTCCAACTATGAATTAAAATTTTAATTCAAAGTGCTGTGGAAGATGAAAAGCTCGTAAAAATCTTGCATACTACTAATGGACATTTAGCTTGATATAATCCCTTTGGACCATTCTACAAAGTTTAGAAATACTGACACTATGACACAGAAGGTCTACTCAGGTATAAACCCATATGATCACGTGCATAACAGAAGGTGTGTGCAAGTATCTTAAAAAGTAGCATTGTTAGTTATGGCAAGAAGCTCTAGACAACAACCCTCAATACTACACTATTACAGTGCACAGATAATTTGTTATATATTCAGGAGTGGCATGCTCCATAGCCAGGAAAATGAATTATTCTTACACACAGTAATAAAGATGAATATTGTAGCAAATGACAATATCACTCTGCGTTGTTCTCTATATAAAAGATAGCAATTATCTTTGAATGGGTACTTAAACAATGAATTCAAGTCTTTTATTGATTTATTTATTTAATGGAGGGACATTAGAAGTACCTCTAAGGCACTGATGGAATCATATTCTTAATCTGTGTGGCTATGATAAGGTTGTATTTTTCTCTACTCAAGTATACATATTTTAAAAGTTTAAACTTGTTGAATGAATGACAAAATACATGCAGGAATGGGTGAAATCAAGTGAAAATTAAACTGAAAAAGACCCATCCTTGTGTGAAATGAAGATCCATGTTTATTCTGCTCTATTTTGATTTTTCTGTGTTCTCTCTATAATGAGCTATTAGATTTTTGCTTTTTTTTTTGTCAAGTCACTTCTTCACTTTGAATTTCTGTTCTAATGTCTCAAAATTGAAGGCTGAGCTAAATATTCCTTAAATACTCTCCCAGCTGTACAACTCTGTATAATATGAACTGTTCCAAAGGACCATAAATTTATTATTTTTGGTGAATTGGTATTGAAAGTTGGGATTCTATGGATCTTTCTTAAGCAACTGTTTGAGTTTCTTCTGGCTTTTCTCATGACTTCTATAACATAGACTTCCAATGCAAAATCAATAGTCACGTTTCTCATTCTAAAGGAAGTGCTTTTTCTGGTTTGTCTTTTGAGAGTATCATAGTCTATCATGTGCACTACAACCAAACACCATAAATTATGAAGAACAGAAATGCACTTCTCACCTGTTAGAGGCAAGGACATGCAAACTCAAGATGTCAGCAGGTCAATGCTTAGTCAGTCAGCTTCCTCATAGATAGCTATCTGATCACTGTAACCTCCATGGATGAAGGGACGAGGGCAGTTCCTGAGGCTTCTTCTTTAAAAGTATTGATGGCATTCATATTCACAAAGTCTTGACCACTTTCCCAAAGTCCCATTTATCAATGTTACCATCTTGGGGAAAGGATTTTAACACATGAATAAAGGGGAGGAAATAAACACTCTGACTGTGACAGTGAGTTTCTTTGACATAAATCTGTGCCCATATATCTTTTGAACCCACAAATCAGAGAAGCCGTTTCCCATGACCTTATGTAAATGATCATCTAGTTATCTTAGAAAAGAGCACACTGGACCACTAGGAAACTCAGTGAGAACATCAAGTCTTCTACTAGTGTTCACACTCAAGGATGACTCTGAAGACTCAAATATACTTTTTTATACCATAATAAAACCTGCTGGTTTTATTTAGCTATTCTGCATGTGTATATTAAAACCAATACTAATGTTGAGTTATCCAGGAGTCACCCAAGAACCAATACTCTGTCTAACCTCACCTGTTGAGAGTAGAAATGACCTTTAGCTTCCTCTCTCTCTCTCTCTCTCTTCATGTTCACATGCATGGTGCGTGTGCATGCATGTGGAGCTAGAGACAAACCTCACATGTCATACCACAATGTCCACCATTGTTTGAAACAGTCTCTCACTGACCTGGAACTTGTCAAGTAGGCTAGACTTGCTAGCCAGGGAGCCCCACAGATCCACCTGTCTCTACATTCCCAATACTGAAATTATAAGCACATACTATTACAAGTGGTCCTCACGCTTACATGGCAAGTACTTAACTATCTGAGCTTTCTCCTGAACCTTCCCTGTCTGTTTGTAAATAGACAGGCTATGACCTTCCCTCCGGTTCCTCCTTTTCTGCTATCTCTAATGGAAATGAGGAATACACAATCTAAGACTGTGTTTAGAAAGATGAAATACTAGGAATGTTGGCAACATGGAATGAAAGGAGTCACCATAGAAGCATAAACCTAAAGAAAGGATGAAGTATAATCAACTGCTGTGTAAATCACTGTTTTTAAATTTTTTTGTCACAAATACCAAAAGTGCATGCTAATGTTCTCCTTCATATGTTGTTGGAGACTTGCCTCATGACTAGCAAGCATTTGTGATTCAGGTACTAACTAGGCACTGTCTTCTTGGCTAAGGCTTTTCTCTGTAAGGTTAATATACATAGCAGCAATGCTTTGCTGCTCTTTTTAACTTCCCTCTGCAGCTTCTAGGAGGACCAACATTACAAGAAAGAAAACACCAGGGCTGCAACTGAAACTGACATTGAAATCCTGGAAAAGGAGCCAGTTTAACTTAGCCTGACCTGGTTGGATAACATTATTTTCAGAGAAGTTGCAAAAAGGCTTGGAAAGAGAACAATTAACAACATGGGGTTAATCATCTGAATTCATTAGAGTCATCCATTACGTATAGAAAAAGTACAATTTTTTCTGCACTGGACCATTAAAAGTATTTTAAAACTTCCCCTTACAGAAACAGGAGATGCCTTTAACGATAAAAAAAAAAAAAAAACAGGAAAAATGGAGGCAGAAGGCTGAAAGATTTACAAAAGAACAAGATAATTAATAAATAGTCAGTGATGCAGACTAAGTTAGGCCCAAATTCTGTGGAATTTACAAAATTAATCCACATTACATATAATAAATTCTTGAAGGATGCAGGTATCTTTGCTCATGCTACCTTATGCTATCATTTTGACTGAGAGAAAAGGAAAGAGAAGATAGTATAGTCATTAATTTCTTATTGATTCTGCATTTGCTATTATTCTGCACATTCATTGGATGGCTGAGTGAACTAGAAAAACACTTTGCCATCATTATAATGCCATAGGAGAGATCCATGAGTGAATAAACAAAACTGTATCATGTAAAGATGTGAGAGGTGAGTGTCAAATGCAATAAGTAATCCCAAAGTGCAATAAAGGGAAAGGAAATTACAGGTGAGAAATGTGACAATTTCTATCAGAAGGTGGTGATCAACCTAGAGAGATAAACTGGTATCTAAACAGGGATCTTAATAAAATGAAGGGGTGACCGAGAGTCATGTGGAGACCTCTCTAAACAAAGAGAACCACAATTGTGAAGTCCATGAGGATGGAGAGGAGTGGACCCCTTTAAGTGCCAATGGCACATATGCCATTGTGTCCCTCCCTTCCCATGCCAACAAAGGCAATGCAGGTGTTAACCCATGTACTTTTCACTGAGTTAAGACTAAGTGCAGGATGAAAGCCAGGTGTCATACCTCCCCACAGTGCAGGCTTCTCACAGCCAGCATATACTCTTACCTTAGATTGTTTGATTTTTAATATCAGACATGCTACCTCTTGTATAATGGGTGTTTTTGGAAAAAGCACTAGGCCTAGCAAAACCTCACTGTCAGGGATAGCTTGCCCAGTTTTTTATCGGACTATTTGTTCTGCAGTATTTCTGCACAACAGATGCTTTGCTAAATCTTAATAATAAAGGAAGAAATTGTTGCATTGCCTCAGAGATCAGAAACATATATAAGAAATTGTCATAGTATGGCAGAAAAAGGTATTGTACTTTGAGAGGAATGTGACATATTACAGGGCATTGTTAGGAAATGGCAATCACAAAGCTTGAAAGGACAAGCAGGAGAATGCTCCATCCCATGTGAGCTGCTTTTCAACTAGCTGTGAGACCTTTGAACCATTAGGTTAACCAACGTAAGCCAAAAGAAAACAAAAATAGAACATGACACGCAGTAGACACAAAAACAGCATATTCTAGGTGATAATTTTCAGAAGGGAAAACTTGATACACAAACAATGTATGTGTCAAGAGTTCATATCACCAGGAGTACAAAACAGAGGGAAAAAAGCAAGACAGATAAAATCCTGTGAATATGGGGCTAGGGAGATTGTTCAATCTGTGAAGTGCTTATTGGGCAAGCATGAGGACCTGTGTTCAGATTCCAAGAACACACATAAAAGGTGGGCAGGGTGATGTGTGCCTGTCATCACAGTGCTGGGGAAGTGGAGATAGGACGATCCCTGGGCTTGGTGTCTAGCTTGTCTAGCTGAACCATTGAACTCTGTGGTCAGTGAGCACCCCAGACTCATAAAATAAAGTGGAGAGTGATTCAGGAAGACACTCACCATTGAATTCTGGCCTTCACACACACACACACACACACACACACACACGAACATACAAACATATGCACACATGCACACATACACACATGGGCCCACATACATAGGAGATGCTTATAAAAATGCACACACATACACATGCAAAAAAGAGAAGTCTATTTACTTAACCAAAGAACCTTAAATGAAAAAACAACATCTTACAAAAATTGCACCTATTATTATACATTCTGTCATCTAAACAATGCGCAAATTGATTGATACAACTAGTCATAAGGCACACCCCAATGCAAGAGATGTTTAAATATGGAAAATGAGCATCAAGGAGCCAACACAATGTGTGCTGATGGTTTTCAATGCCATAGCAAGAACAGATGGAGATGAGAAAGAAGCCACAGAGGCTGGATAAGTAAGCAAAAGGTAGTTATAAAGTGCATTTTAGGTTGTATTAAAAATCCAGAAAATCACACTGTAATCAATAAAATTTTAAGTCAGTAACTTATGAGGGGGTTGAACTAAAGAAGAGCAGAACTCAAAGGTTACTAAGACCCAACATTCACATACAGCACCAAGTACCTCCCCCTATGCACTATGATGAACCTTGAACATGACCAGTGTTCTGGTCTATTTCAGTAAACAATTCAACTTATTAGCAAAAACCTGAACATACAGAGATTGAATGTTTGTACAGTTTGCAATAATGTGAATTTTTTAACTCATGATAACTTTTGTTTTCTGTACTTTTCACTTGATACACCTACTTCATAATTTACTGTGTCCACATGATGTTTTTTAATTTATTTTTTATTATTAGATATGGACTTATTTTGTATGTAAACATCATATGTTGGGACCATCCTTTCCTTCCTCCCTGTCCCTCTTCTGAAGAGACCTTCCTCATTGGGGATGCAGGTATTGTGGGTCATGCATTATGGGACAGCAGTCAGTTATGGGGGAGAGGCAGTGTCTCTGTGCAACATGTTCCAACTTGTAGCTCTCACTATCTTCCCACCCCCTCTTCTGTAAAATTCCCTGAGCCATGCTCAGAACATTTTAATTCTACTTCAGTTATGGGCACTTAGATGTCTGTTTTAGTACATTTTCAGTGTCCTCAGTATCTTTCTCTATCACCCTTGTGTTGATATCAACTTAACTAACAGAGCAGCATTCTTGCTCCTTTCCCCAACTGCTCTGTGGTTTCAGCTGGGGCTGGGGTTGAGTGTACTGGGTCATTTATCTCCTCAAGTCCAGTTCCCATGTGGTAAAGAGAAGCAGATTGTCCAATGAAGAGTGAAGTCTGTGCCAGTTAAATTGGATAAACATTATTGGTTTAGAATGAATTAAAAGGATATAGACCCTCTTATAGTCTAAGATTAGTGGGAGCTTGACAATGGAAAGCATAATCATTATCAGGATACGATTCTGATTTGTTTCCCAGCTCCAGATATGGATTCCTTTCCACTGAGTGGATCTGTTAGCCAATACCAGAGCAGTTGGTTACCCACCATGGCAGTGTGCCACTACTGCACTTGTGTGAGCACGTCAGGTTGTTTGCTTCTGAGTCCCTTAGACTTTGAGTTGCTTAGACAGATGTTGGCCACTTTCCCCTGGTAGCTTATGTAGTGCTTTCCAGCACTGGATGAGCTAATTATCTGAGGACTGGCTCTCTTCTGAATTCCAATCAGGTCTCTCCATGGTCCATGTGGCAGCAATTGGTGTCTTCAGCAGTAGGGTCTTGCCATTAACCTCAGTGGGTAATCAAGTGTTCTGATAGAAGTCTGTCTTGTTTCTTTTGGGAGATCTAGTAGGTCTCTCTGATCAACAGCTCATTGTGAATGTAGACAACACCCTTGTACAGGGAATTACAGGGCAGTTCTAAAGGAAAAGAAAAAATCAAAATCCAGAGAGAAAAGAGAAACAGGAGAAATTTGAGGTTAGGTTTCATCTCACTCTCTCCAGGACCCTTTGATTTAGGTGCTCCCTGTAGGTTTGCTTGAGGGTTCCACCTTTTATTCTGATTTTCGGGATATAGGATTGTATGGTACCAGTTAAATTTGGGTTCAGATTTGTGCCCTCCACCCTTTCCCCCATCCCTACCCTCCCTTTTGTCAGCAACTTGAGCTGATCCCAATTAGGAACTTCAGATGAATGATATCATGTGACAATTGTAATTCTATGATTGTGTGAACTCATTTAAAATGATCTGTTCCATGTTTGACCATTTTTCTACAAATTTCAATGTGTCATTTTTTTTCTTACTGCTGAGTAGAATTCCATCATGAAGATATACAGCATCTTGGATATCCATTAATCCAATGATGGGCACCTATGTTGATTCCAGTTTTTAGCTATTATGAATTGAACAGCAGTAAACATTGTTAAGCAAGTATCTCTGAATTGAGATGTGGAGCTTTTAGGGCAAACGTCCAATAAGAGAATAACACGGTCTACTGGTAACTATATTCACCCTTTTTAGGAGTCTCCAAATTGATTTCTACAGTGGTTGTATCAACTTACATTCCCACCATTCCACAGCCTTGCCAATATTTGTTTTCATTAGATTTTTAATGTTTGCTATCCTTACTTGGGTAAGGTGGAATCTCATAGATGTTTTAATTTGCATTTACTTAAAGGTTAGGGTTGTTGAACATTTTCATAAGTGTGTGTCATCCATTTATAATTCTTCCTCAGAGAACTCCCTATTTAGTTCTCTGCCCACTTATGGAGTGGGTTGTTTGATTTTGTATTGTTTAGTTTTTTGAGTTCTTTGTAGATTATAGAAGCCTAATGGCTTCTGTCAGTGGTATGGCTGGCAAATATTTTTTCCCATTCAGTGGATAATCTATTGGCTCTGTTTACATTATGTTTGTCTGTGCAAAAGTTTTTGTTTATTTTTTTAGCCTTCATGAGATCCCACTGGTTGACTGCTTGTTTAGTTTCCTTAGGTACTGGAAGGAAGCCTTTTTACAGTCCTATATCATGGAACATGCTTCCTATATTTTCCTCCAGTAGTTGAAGTGTTTCAAGTCTTTTATTGGAATATTTATTCCATTTGGACTTGATTGAGTGAGTGAGTCTAATTTCATTTTTCTACATATGGTCATCCAATTTGTCCAACAACATTTCTTGAAGATGCTATCTTTTCTCCAATTTACATTATTGGCAACTTTGTCAAAGATCAAGCAGCTGTAGCTGCATGCCCTAAAGTCTGGGTCCTCAGTTCTGTTCCATTGGTCTATGTTTCTGTTTTTATTCCAGTATCATGCTGTTTTTGTCACTAAGACTTTGTAATACAGATTTAGATCATGTATGGTGATACAACCAGAGGTATTTCTTTTGCTGAGGATATGTTTGGATATCAAAGGCCTTCTGCCATTCCATATGAAATTTGTGATCATTTTTCAGTCTTAGTGAAGTATGATGCTGGTATTTTTATTGGTATTGCATTAAATGTGTATATTGCTTTAGGTGCAATTGCCATTTTCACAATATTAATTCTACCTGTCCAGGAACATGGGAGGTCCTTCCATCTTCTAAGCCCTCCTCTATATCTTTCTTGAGTGTTTTTATGTTTTTATTATATAGTTCCTTCACATCCTTTGTTAGTGTTATTCCAAGGCATTTAATTTTTTTTGTTATGTAAAAAAAGGACATTCTCACTGATTTCTTTATCTGTATATTTGTCCTTTGTATATAGAAAAGCTACTGCTCTTTGTGCATTGCTTTTGTATCTTGCCACTTTGCTAAAGGAATTTATCATATTTAGAAGTTTTCAGATGAAGACTTTCAGGTCACTTATACATAGGATCATATCATCTGCAAATAGGGCTAACTTAATGTCGTCCTTTCCAATTTGGAACCCTATTATTTCTTTCTCATATCTTATTGCTTGGGCTTGTATTTCTAATACTATGTTGAAGAGCACTGGTGAGAGTGGACACCCCTGTCTTGTTCCTGATTTCAGTGGGGATTCCTTGAGTTTTTCCTCATTATGCATTATTTGGGCTTTAGGAGCCTTATATATAGCCTTTATTGTGTTGAGATATAAACCCTCCATGCCTATTCTTTCTAGTGTTTTGATCATGAAGTAGTGTTAAATTTTGTCAAAGGCCTTCTCTGCATCAATTGAAATAATTATATGGCTCTGATAGTTCAGTTAATTTTTGTGGTGTGTTACATTGAGCAATTTCTGTATGTTATCCCTGGAATTAAGCCTACTTGATCAAGGTGGATAATGCTTTTTATGTGTTGCTGAATAGTTTGCAATAATTTTATTTACAATCTTTGCATCTAAGTTCATTATGGATATAAGCCTATAATTTTCTTTTCTTGCATCATCTCTGTCTGTTTTTGGTATCAGGGTGATATTAGCTTCATAAAAGGCATCAGGGAGGATTCCCTGGTCTCCAATTATGTGGAATAGTTTAAGAAAATTTGATTTCAGTTCTTGTATGAAGGTTTGACAGAATTCAGCTAAGAAACCATCTGGTCCTGGACTTTTCTTTTTGTGGAAGTTTTTATTAACTTTTCAATATCCATGGAAGTGATAAGTTTGTTTAGGAAATTAATCTTTCTGAGTTTAGTTTGGGTAGTTGGTATGTGTCTAGGAATTCATACATTTCTTCCAGATTATTTAATTTTCTGGGGTAGAGGTGTTGCATGTATGCCATGATGATTCTTCAAATCTCATTGATGTCTGTAGTGATCTCTCCTTTTTCATTTCTGATTTTGTTAATTTGAGACTTCTCTTTCTTGTGCTTGATCACTTTAGCCAGGGGTTTATCAATCTTGTTTATTTTTTTGAGGAACCAACTCTTTGTTTCATTGAACTTTTAAATTGTTTCCAGTTTCCAATTCATCAATTTCTTCTCTAATCTTGATTAAGTCTTTCCATCTGGACCTATTTGGGTTGGATACTTCTTGTTTATCCAGCACCTTCAGATGGACAGTGAGGTTATTGATTCGTGTTCTCTCTGTGTCTTTGTAATGAAGGAATTTAGGACTATAAATTTTCCACTTATGACTACCTTCATTGAGTCCCATAAGTTTTGGTAGTTTGTGTTTCATTATCATTCAAATCTAGGAATTTCATAATTTCTTTTTATTTATCTTTTCACAATTTTTATTAACATTTTCCATGACTATAAAAAACATCCCATGGTAATATGCTCCCACCCCTGCACTTTCCCCTTTGAAATTCCATTCTCCATCATATCCCCTTCTCATCTCAATTATTCTACTTACATATGTACAATACCAACCTATTAAGTACCCTCCTCCCTTCCTTTTTCTTCCCTTTATATCTCCTTGTTAATTTACTGGCCTCTGCTACTAAGTATTTTCCTTCTCATGCAGAAGCCCAATCATCTGCAGCTAGGATCCACATATGAGGGAGAACATGTGGCGCTTGGATTTCTGGGCCTGGGTTACCTCACTTAGTATAATCCTTTCCAGATCCATCCATTTCTCTGCAAATTTCATAACTTCAGTTTTCTTTTTTTTTTTTTTAAATTTAATTTATTAGTTTTCATTTCAGTGAATACAGGCAGTTTGGTACCATTATTTAGGCTCATCTGTGATCTACCCCCTCCCATTAGACCCTCCTTGTTAATGAAAATGGGTCGTGCATTGTGGAGTTAGCCCCCAGTTATTAGTATGATAAATGTCTCTGCAAATCATGACCCAACATGTAACTCTGACATTCTTTCCGCCCCCTCTTCTGCAAGATTTCCCTGAGCCATGTTGGGTTCATTTTTGGTCTGCTTCAGTGCTGAGGTGTTGGGGGCCTCTGAGGCTTTGGCTCTCTGATTTGGTAGGAGTTGATTTTTCTCTGCGTTGATCTCCTTCCCCTTTGTGCTGGTATCCGGTTCACAGGAAAACATCACCCTTGCTTATTTCGCCAGTTGTCCTTAAATTCAGTCGGGCCCCTTTTGAGGTATGTTGGGGCAGGTCTCTTCTTAGGATCTGCATCTATCTGGAAAAGAGAATCAGATTCTCCAACGGAGAGTAAGTTAGCGCCCGGAAAATTGAGATAACACTTACTTTTTTGATAGACAGTTTGATAGGTGTAGGCCCTCTTATACCCCGTGATTGATGGTAGCTTGATATTGTAGAGTGGGATTGTGTTTGGGTATGGTTCTGACTTGTTTCCCAGCTCCAGCTAAGGGTCTAGTACCACTGAGTGGATCAGTTAGCCAAATCAAGAGCAATTGATTCATCACCATGGCTGTGTACCACTATTGCACTTGTGTGGGCATCACATCCGGTTATTTGTTGCTAATTAGGTTAAACAATGTGTTGCTTGGACAGACCTTGGTCATTTCCCCCAGTCGCCTATGTAGCGCCTTCTGGCACTAGACACGCTGACTGTCTGGGGACTGACTCATTCCTGGCTTCCAGCCATGTCATTCCATTTTACGTGTCAACTGTGTATGGAGTCTTCAGCAATAGGGTCTTATCACTGGCCTTTGGTGGGTCATCAAGTACTCTGACAGAAGTCTGTCATTGTTTGGGGAAACCTTGTAGGTTTCTCTGATCAAAAGCTCATTGTGGATGGTAGGCCCAAGCTGGAAGTGGGGGTTACAGGTCAGTGTCCACTAAGAAATTGAGGAAAAAGATAACTAATATACAAGAGTTAGAAAGGAGAGAGATAGAGGGGAGAGGGGGAGAGGGAGGGAGGGAAGATGTAGGAGATTTAGGTCAGTCTTGATCCTACCCTCTCCAGTGTCTTGTGGTTCAGGTGTTTCCTGTAAGGGTCTAGTGAAGGTTCTGCCATTAGGTCTGTCTTTTAGGAAGTAGAATTTTATGGTACCATTGCCGTTTGGGTCCGGATTACTGTTTTCCACCCTTTGATTCCCTCCCCGCCTTCCCATCCATCTTATTGTCTAGTCCATGAGGTGCTTGCTGGGTATGTAAGGCATCTTGGGCAGATTCAGTTTAGGTGTTGCAGATCAGTGAGACTATGTGTCGATTTTTTTTCTGTGATTGGGTAAGTTCGCTGAGAATGATCTGTTCCAGGTTCAACCATTTTTCCTCAAATTTCTTTATGTCGTTTTTTCTTACTGCTGTATAGAATTCCATTGTGTAGATATACCACATCTGTGTTATCCATTCTTCTAATGATGGACATCTCGGTTGATTCTAGCTTTTAGCTATTACGAATTGAGCTGCTACAAACATGGTTGAGCAAATCTCTCTGGCTTTTGGTTTGAAGGTTTTAGGGTAGATGCCCAGTAATGGTATAACTGGGTCTGTTGGTATTTCTATAGTCACCTTTTTCAGGAGTCTCCATATTGCTTTCCAAAGTGGTTGTACCATCCTGCATTCCCACCAACAGTGAATGAGTGTCCCTGCTTCTCCACATCCTCGCCAGCATTTATTTTCATTTGACCTTTTGATGTTGGCCATCCTTATTGGGGTAAGGTGGAATCTCATAGTTGTTTTAATTTGCATTTCTCTGATGATTAGGGATGATGAACATTTTCTTAGGTGTGTGTTTGCCATTTGTATCTCTTCCTCTGTGAATTGCCTGTTTAACTCTGTGCCCCATTTTGTGAGTGGAGTATTTGTCTTCTTATTGTTTAGACTTTTGAGTTCTTTGTAAATTCTAGAGATAAGGCCTCTATCAGTTGGATAACCTGCAAATATTTTCTCCCATTCTGTGGGTATTCTATTGGCTTTGCTTATTATATGCTTGTCTGTAAAGAAACTCTTCAGCTTCATATGATCCCAATGGTTGAGTGACTGTTTAAGAACTTGAGCCACTGGGGTTTTATTCAGGAAGTCTTTTTCCATTCTTATATCATGGAAAGTACTTCCTAAGTTTTTTCCAGTAGTTTTTGAGTTTCTGGTCTTATATTGAGGTCTTTGATCCATTTGGATTTGAGTGTTGTGCATGGTGAAATGTGTGAATCAAGTTTTAGTTTCCTGCATGTGGTTATCCAGTTTGTCCAGCACCATTTGTTGAAGATGCTATCTTTTTTCCAGTCTATATTGTTTGGGCCTTTGTCGAATATCAAGTAGCTATAGTTTGTGGACCCAAAATCCGGGTCCTCAAGTCTATTCCATTGGTCTATACTCCTGTTTTTATGCCAGTACCATGCTGTTTTTATTACTATGGCTTTGTAGTATAACTTTATATCGGGTATGGTGATGCCACCAGAGGTATTTCTTTTGCTGAGGATATGTTTGGATATGCGAGGCCTTCTGCCTTTCCATATGAAATTTGAGATCATTTTTTCTATGTCTGTGAAGAACACTATAGGGATTTTAATTGGAATTGCGTTAAATCTATATATTGCCTTTGGTAGGATTGTCATCTTCACAATGTTAATTCCGCCTATCCAGGAGCATGGGGGGTCTTTCCATCATTTCAAGTCCTCTTCAATTTCTTTTTTGAGAGTTTTTATATTTTCGTTGTATAGATCTTTTACTTCCTTGGTTAACGTTATTCCAAGGTAATTTATTTTTTTTTGTTGCTATTGAAAATGGGACTATGTCCTTTATTTCTTTTTCTGTGTCTTTGTCACTTGCATACAGAAATGCTACCGATTTTTGTGCATCGATTTTATATCCTGCTACTTTGCTATAGCAGCTAATCACCTTCAGGAGTTTTGGGATGGAGTCTCTCGGGTCTCTTACATATACAATCATGTCATCGGCGAATAGCGCTAACTTAACTTCTTCCTTTCCAAATTGTATCCCTTTTATTTCCTTCTCCTGCCTTATTGCTTGGGCTAGGACTTCCAGAACTATGTTGAAAAGCAGAGGTGAGAGAGGACATCCCTGTCTTGTTCCTGATCTCAATGGGAATTCCTCCAGTCTCTCTCCATTAAGTATTATTTGGGCCTTTGGAGCTTTGTATATTGCCTTTATTATATTAAGATGTGAACCGGCCATGCCGATTCTCTCCAATGTTTTGATCATGAAATGATGTTGTATCTTGTCGAAGGCCTTTTCTGCATCTATCGAAATGATCATGTGATTTTTATGTTTAAGCTTGTTTATGTGGTGTATTACATTGACAGATTTTCGTTTGTTGAACCACCCTTGTGTTCCTGGGATAAATCCCACTTGGTCAAGATGGATAATGCTTTTGATGTGTTGATGGATTCGGTTTGCGAGAATTTTGTTGAGGATCTTTGCGTCTATGTTCATTAGGGAAATAGGCTGATAGTTTTCTTTTCTTGGTGAATCTCTGCCTGGTTTTGGGATTAGGGTGATACTAGCTTCATAGAAGGAGTTGGGTAGTTTTCCCTGTTCTTCAATTGAGTGGCATAGTTTTAGGAAGATTGGTTTGAGTTCTTCCATGAAGGTTTGATAAAATTTGGCTGGGAATCCATCTGGTCCTGGACTCTTCTTTTTTGAGAGGTTTCTTATTACTTTTTCAATCTCCCTGAGCGTGATGGGTTCATTGAGGTGGTTGATCTGCTCTGAGTTTAGCTTTGGTAGATGATATGCATCCAGGAATTTATCCATCTCCTCCACATTTTCCAGTTTTGTGTAGTAGAGGTTTTTGAAATAAGTCCTGATGATTCTGCCGATTTCACTGATGTCTGTTGTGATCTCTCCTTTTTCATTTTGAATTTTGTTAATTTGGAGTCTCTCTTTTATTGCTTGATCAAATTGGCCAGAGGTTTGTCGATCTTGTTTATTTTTTCAAAGAATCAGCTCTTTGTTTTGTCAATTGCCTTAATTGTTTCCTTGGTTTCCAATTCATTAATTTTTTATTTTAATTTTTGATTTTAATTATTTCTTTCCTTCTGCAGCTCTTTGGGTTGGATTTTTCTTTATTTTCCAATGCCTTTAAGTGGATGGTTAGGCTATTGATTTGGGATCTTTCTGTCTTTTTTATGAAGGCATTGAGTGCTATGAATTTTCCCCTGAGGACTGCCTTCATTGTGTCCCACAAGTTTTGGTATGATGTGTTCTCATTGTCATTCAATTCCAGGAATTTTGCAATTTCATTTTTTATTTCATCCACTATCCATTTATTGCTTAAGAGTGTGCTATTCAGTTTCCAGTTGCCGTTGGGGCTCTTGTTGGTTTTTTTGTTGTTGATTTCTAGGACTATAGCATTATGATCTGATATCATGCAGGGAATTATGTCGATTTTCCTAAATATGTGTAGGCTATCTTTGTGACTCAGTATATGGTCTATTTTAGAGAATGTTCCATGGGCTGCTGAGAAGAATGTGTAGTCTGTGGATTTGGGATGGAAAGTTCTGTAGATGTCTGTTGGGTCTAAGTGCTCTATGGTTTTGTTAAGCTCTCTTACTTCCCTGTTGAGCTTCTGTTTGGATGATCTGTCTATTACTGATAATGGTGTGTTAAAGTCCCCAGCTATGATGGTGTTGGTGATTATTTCTGTTTTATTGTCAAGTAGGTTTTGTTTTATGAACTGTGGTGCCCCTGTGTTTGGTGCCTAAAGATTTATGATTGTAATATTTTCTTGATGGATTGTTCCCTTTACAAGTAGGAAGTAGCCTTCTTTGTCTTTTTTGATTGTTTTTGGTTTGAAGTCAACTTTATCTGATATTAATATAGCTACACCTGCTTGTTTCTTATTCCCATTTGCTTGGAATATTGTTTTCCACCCTTTCACCCTGAGGAGGTTTCTGTCTTTAGTGGTAAGGTGGGTTTCTTGAAGGCGGCAGATTGATGGGTCTAATTTTTTGATCCACCCTGTTAGCCTGTGTCTCTTGATGGGTGAATTAAGGCCATTAATGTTTAGGGTGATGACTGTGAGATTTGATTTGATCCCTGTCATGTTGTGGTGGTAGAGGTGTGTTGGCATTTTCATGGAATTTAATTTTTTTTTTTTTTCTATCTACTCTGGGTTTGGTTGCTGTGATCTTCTTCTTGTAGGCATTTGTGTTTGGTTATTTGTTTCTTCTCTGTGGAGAATTTCCTGGAGTACTTTCTGTAGGTTTGGTTTTGTGTTCATATAATTGTAGAGCTGAGTTTTGTCATGGAAAGTTTTTCTTTCAGCATCTATTATAAGGGAGACTTTTGCCGGGTAGAGTAGTTTGGGTTGAAAGCCATAGTTTCTTTGAGTTTGGAGAGTTTCATTCCAGGCCCTTCTAGCTTTCAGGGTTTCCATTGAGAAGTCTGAAGTAATTCTGATGGGGTTTCCTTTGAAAGTGGTGTGCTGTTTTTCCCGAGCTGCTTTTAGGATTTTTTCCTTGGTGTCAATGTTTAGAGTCTTAATGATAATATGCCTTGGGGAGTTTCTCCTTTGGTCTAGTCGGTTAGGAGTTCTGTTTGCTTCTTTAATCTTGATGGGCCTTTCTTTTAAGAGACGGGGGAAGTTTTCTTCAATTATTGTGTTAAATAAGTTCTCCATGCCTTTGGTCTGAAATTCTTCTCCTTCTGGTATTGCAATGATTCTGATATTAGGACGTTTAAGTGTATCCCACAATTCTCTCATGTTCTGTTCACAGGAACTTTTGAACTTACTGAAATTTTTGGACTCTCGAACTGTTTCTTCCATCCTGTCTTCCAGATCAGAATTTCTATCTTCCACTTCGCTGACTCTATTCTTGAGAGCCTCTAGTGAGTTTTGGATTTGTTCAATTAAGTTTGCATTTTCTACTACTTTCCTATGTATCACTTCCATCGCTTTGTCCAGCTCCCTTTTTGTCTCATTTTCTGATTTTCTTGCTGATTCTTGGAAATCATCCTTGCATTTCTTTATGTATTCATTTAGTGTGGCCAGCTGCTTTTTAAGGTCCTCTTTTTTTCACTCTCCCTCAACTCTCTTAGCTCTCTTTGAATTCCTTTCAATGTCTTATCATAGTGCTCTAGCTTAGTGATGGTAGCATCCATACGATTATCTATCCTTTGTAGCTTTCCTGTCAGTTCTAGCAGTAGTTTGGTCAGGGTTGCATTGTTCATTGCTTCCACTTGATGTTCTGATCCTAAACACTCTTCTATGTTTTGGTTAGTTGTGATCCTTGTTGGACTGGGTGATCTGTCTGGATTTTCTTCCATTTTATTTTTCGTGTTATTTCCTTTGCACTGTGGTCTACCCATGTCAGTGTATGGGCAGGTAGGTGGGTGGAGCATCCTGGGATCTAGCTTAATGTGAATCCAAGGCAGCCTGGGGCAGTTGTAAGCAGCCTGGGTTTTTGCTCAGTCTTGCTAAAGCCGCCTACCTATAGCCTGGCAGGGGCATCAAAGTTGCCTGAATTCTCACCCAGTAATGCACCTAAGCTGCCTGCCTTTGAGCTTGAAAGGGGACTGAGGTAGCAAGCCCTGAAGGTGCCTAGATTCTGGCTGGGTACACTGGGGTCTGTAAACAGTCTGTGCTCTTCTGCCTCAGGGGAGTGGGGGCTGGGTGGCGATGTACAGGTAGGGGATGGCAGCTGTGCTGGCGCTAGTGACTCAGTGTGGACTTATGTGGCTCTTGCTGTGGGGTGGGCCCACTGCACATGCAATTGTAGTGCAGAGGCAGATGATGTGGGTACGGAATCAGGACACAGCAGAAGCTGACCGGTGGCAAGTGATGTGAGCACAGCAGCAGGGGATCTGGCAGCAACCTATTCACGGCAGGGGTGGCCCCCACAGGCCTGCGAACTGAGCACCACGTGGCTGGTCAACTCGCAGGATCAGAGAACAGGGCGGGGTAGAAGGTCTCAGCTTCATTGCAACAGGCTGGCAGGCGTGACTGGTGGGTGCCCGATCAGAGCACAGCTATGTGGGATGTGCAGAGGGTGCGTGGGCGAGTGGGCAGAAGGGGGCGCGAGGTGCGATGGTGTGTATGGAGCGAGTGGGGCACGCGGCGGGGGGTGGTCGGGGTGCACCAGAGCACCAGGCAATCAGGGTGGGGTGTGCGTGAGGTGGCAGGGCTCAGGGGGCATGGGGTGGGGTGCCCTGGAGGGGCGGGGGGCGCGCTGTTGGTGTGGGGGGGGTTGCGCATGCAGGTGTGGTGTGTGGGGCACAGCAGGGTGCGGGGCACCTGGGGGGAGTGGGGGGGAGCGCGGGGTGCGCGGGGGTTCACGGGGTGTGCACGGGGGCGCAGATGAGCTTGCGGGAGGCGCGGGGGGCTAGGGGCACAGGGCACGTGGGGGGTGTGCGGGGTGCGCATGGGGGGAGGGGGCGTGAGGCACACCGGGGTGCGGGATGCCAGGGGACGTCACAGGGTGCTCTGGACGCGCGGGGGGGTGGGGCTTGTGGGGGGGGTTGAGGGGGTCGTGGGTGGGGCATGGGATGTGGAGGGGGGGCAGGGTACGCTGAGGCACCCCAGGGCGCAGGACGCGTGGAGGTGGGGCACAGGGATACGGGGCACGCCTGGGCATGCAGGGGTGCACTCGGGACTACGGGGGCACCGGGCCGCGTGCAGTGGGGGAATGAGGGGCCTGTGGGGTGGGTGGCGGAAGGCGCCGGGGCGGGGCGCGGGGGGGCAGGGAGCGCTTCAGGGCGCACGGGGCTCAGGGCGCGTATGCTCCGGGGAGCGTGGGGGTGGGGGCGCAGAGCGCATGGGGAGAGTGGACGGCTAGGTGTGCGGGGCGCTCGGGTGGGCGCGGGGGGTGCGCAGGACGCTGCGGGAAGCCTCGGAGTGCTCTGGAGTCGCGGGGGGGAGGAGCGGGTCGCGTGGGGGAGGGGGTCAAGGGGGTCGGGGGTCTTGCAGGGGGTGTGGAGCACGCTGAGGTAAGGTGGAGTGTGGGACGCTGGGGGACGCTGCAGGACACCGCGGGGCACTCTGGACGGGTGGAGGGGGGGTGTGCACGGAGGCGCAGGGGTGCGGGGCACGCCTGGGCGTCCAGGGCGTGGGGCGCTTGGGGCGCGCCTGCTTAGTGTGTATAGAGAGCGTGGGGCACGCGGAGGGTGGGGCGTGGGGGGTCTGGGGCGTGCGGGGGGCGTGGGGGTGTGGGGCAGGCCTGGTCGCCTGGGGCGCGGGAAGCTTCGGTTCGCTCGGGCTGTGCCTCTGCGTGTGGATAGGGAGCGTATGGCGCACTGGGGGGGAGGGGCGCCTTTGGGGTTGGCGGGGGTGCGCGGGCGTGGGGCCCAGGGGTGTGGGGCGTGCGGGGCTGCCGGGGCGCGTGGGGCTTTGTGCGCACGGGAAGCGGGGCTGCTGAGGCGCCGGGCTGCGCCCAATGCGGCGATTCGCGACGGGCGGGGTGGCGGGGCGTGGGTCGCGGGTGGTGTGCTTCCTTCTTTTACCCGGATCTGTGCCCTCCCTCTTCAAAAAGTTCCTAATTTCCCTTGAATACTTACCTTTTTTTCCCCTTGTTGTTTGTAGTGCAGCTAGGCAGTCGCCATCTTGACCGGAAGCTGTTTTTAACTTCAGTTTTCTTTACCGCTGAGTAGAACTCCATTGTATAAATGTGCCACAACTTCATTATCCACTCATCAGTTGAGGGACATCTAGGCTGGTTCCATTTCCCAGCTATTATAAATTGAGCAACAATAAACATGGTTGAGCACGTACTTCTAAGGAAATGAGATGAGTCCTTGGGATATATGCCTAGGAGTGCTATAGCTGGGTCATATGGTAGATCAATCTTTAGCTGTTTTAGGAACCTCCACACTGATTTCCACAATGGCTGGACCAGATTGCATTCCCACCAACAGTGTAGACATGTTCCTCTTTTTTTTGCATCCTCACCAGGATTTATGGTCATTTGTTTTCATGATGGTGGCCAATCTGACAGGAGTGAGATGGAATCTCAATGTAGTTTTAATCTGCATTTCCCTGATAACTAGTGACAAAGAACATTTTTTTAGATGTTTATATGCTATTTGCATTTCTTCCTTTGAGAATGCTCTATTTAGCTCCATAACCCATTTTTTGATTGGCTTATTTAATTCCTTATTATTTAACAATGAGAGTTCTTTGTATATTCTAGATATTAATCCTCTATCATATATATATAGCTGGTGAAGATTTTTTCCCATTATGTAGGTTGCCTCTTTGCTTTATTCACTGTGTCCTTTGCAGTGCAACATCTTTGTAATTTCATGAGGTCCCACTTGTTTTTTATTTCCATTTGCTTGGAATTAACCATTCATCCTGAGGTGTCTATCTTTAGTCTTTAAGACAGCAGATAGAAGAGTCCAGTCTTTTGATTCATCCTGATAGCCTGTGTCTTTTGTTGGGCAAGTTAAGATCATTAATATTTATGGTTATTACTGTTAGGGTTAACTTAATCCCTGATGAGGTGTTCTATGGGGTTGGCTGCCTACTGGTGTTATGCACAGTTTTGAGCCTGGTCTATGTTGGTTATTGTGATCTTCTTGTTGGCTCCTGAGATTGGTTGTTTGACTGTTCTTTGTGGAGTATTCCCTCAAGTATTTTCTGTGGGTTTGGCTTTGTGTTCATATAATTATAGAGTTGACTTTTTCCATGTAAAAGTTTTTCTTTCACCTTCTATCCTTTAGCTTGGTAAAGTAGCTTAGGTTGGGAGCCATAGTTTTAGATTTTGAAGTGTTCCATTCCAGGCCCATCTGCTTTTCAGAGTTTCCATTGAGAAATCTGATGTTATTTTAATGGGATTTATTTTGTATGTTGTGAATTGCTTCTTGCAGCTTTAAACACAGTCTGTTTTCATTGTTATGGGTTTTAAGTATGATGTGTCTTGAAGAGTTTCTCCTTTGGTCCTGCCTGTTTGGCGATCTGTGGGTTTCTTGTATCTGCATGGACCTCTGTTTTGCAAGATTTGGAAAATTTTCTTTTTTTTTTTTTAAACTATCTTATGCACCATTCCCCTTCTTTATTTATTTATTTATTTGTTTGTTTGTTTATTTATTTGAGAGTGACAGACACAGAGAGAAAGACAGATAGAGGGAGAGAGAGAGAATGGGCGTGCCAGGGCTTCCAGCCTCTGCAAACGAACTCCAGATGCGTGCGCCCCCTTATGCATCTGGCTAACATGGGACCTGGGAAACCGAGCCTCGAACCGGGGTCCTTAGGCTCCACAGGCAAGCGCTTAACCACTAAGCCATCTCTCCAGCCCGAAAATTTTCTTATATAATTTTGTTAAGTATGTTCTCTATACCTCTGGTCTGGATTTCCTCTTTTTTATATAAATTAGTTTTGTATTCAGCAAATACAGTCACTTTGGTAACATTATTAGGCTCATCTGTGACCTACCCCCTCCCCAGTGGCCCCTCCTTGTTGAGGTATATGGGTTGTGCATTGTGGAGTTAGCCCACAGTTGTAGGTAAGATAAGTATCTCTGCATATCATGACCCAACATGTGACTCTGACATTTTTTCCACCCCCTCTTCAGCAAAATTTCCTTGAGCCATGTTGGGTTCATTTTTGGTCTGCTTCAGTGATGAAGTGTTGGGGGCCTCTGAGTCTCTGGCTCTCTGATTTGCTAGGAGTTGATTTTTCTCTGTGTTGGTCTCCTTTCCCTTTGTTCTGGTATCCCTTTCACCAGGAAAACAGCACCCTTTCTTGTTTTGCCAATTTTTATTTCTTTCAGCCAGGGCCCTTTTGAGGTATAATGGGGTTGCTCTCTCCTTAGGATCTACATCTGTCTGAAAAAGAGAAGCAGATTCTCCAATGGAGAGTAAGTTAGCACCAGGAAAAATGTGATAACCCTTACTTTTTTTAATAGACAATTTAATATGTGTAGGCCCTCTAGTAGCCCATGATTGATGGTATCTTGATATTGGAGAGTGGGCTTATCTTTGGATATGGTTCTGACTTGTTTCCAAGCTCCAGCTATGGGTCCCATACCACTGAGGGGATCAGTTGACCAAATCAAGAGCAGTTACTTCCCCACCATGGCTGTGTGCCACTATTGCACTTGTGTAAGCATCACTAAAGGTTATTTGCTGCTAACTAGGTTAGACTGTGAGTTGCTTGGACACATATTGGTCACTTTCCCCCAGTTGCCCATGTAGCAACTTTTGGCACTAGACGCCCTGACTGTCTGGGGACTGACTCTCTTCTACCTTCCATCCATGCCATTCCATTTTACGTGTCAACTGCATATGGAGTCTTCAGCACTTTTGGTGGGTCAACAAGTACTCTGCCAGAAATCTGTCTTTTAGGAAAACTTGTAGGTCTCTCTGATTCAAAGCTTATTGTGGATGATAGCCCCATGCTGGTACTGGGAGTTACAGGTCAGTGCCCACAAAGAAAATGAGGAAAAAGATAACTAATATACAAGAGTTAGAGAAAAGAGAGACAGGGAAGATGTAGAATATTAAGGTTAGCCTTGATACTACTCTCTCCAGTGTCTTGTGGTTCAGGTGTTCCCTGTAAGGTCCTAGTGAAGGTTCAGCCATTTGGTCTGCATTTTAGGAATTAGAATTTTATCGTACCATTGCTGTTTGGGTCTAGATTTGTGTTTCCCACCCAGTTGATGCCCTCCCCTCCCTCCCCATCCATTCTAGTGTCTAGTCTAGGAGATGTTTGCTGGGTATGTAAGGCAACTTTGGTTGATTCAGGTTAGGTGCTGTAGATGAGTGAGACTATGTGGCGATTTTTTTTCTGTGATTGGGTACATTCACCGAGAATGATCTGTTCCAGGTTCAACCATTTTTTCCTCAAATTTCATTGTGTCATTTTTTTCTTACTGCTGTATAGAATTCCGTTGTGTATATATACCATATTTTAGTTATCTATTCTTCTAGTGATAGAATGGGAGAAAAATATTTGCGGGTTATCCAACTGAGAGGCCTAATCTCTGGAATCTACAAAGAACTCAATAATCTAAACAGTAAGAAGTCAAACATCCCACTCACAAAATGGGGCAAAGAGCTGAACAGGAAGTTCACAGAAGAAGAAATACAAATGGCAAACACACACTTAAGAAAATGTTCATCATACCTAATCATCAGAGAAATGTAAATTACAACAACCGTGAGATTCCACCTTACCCCAATAAGGGTAGAAAACTTCAAACAATCAGATGAAAATAAAAGCTGGCAAGAATGTGGAGAAGTAGGAACACTCATCCACTGTTGGTTGGAATGTAGGATGGTACAACCACTCTGGAAAGCAATATGGAGACGCCTGAAAAAGATGACTATAGAGATACCAACAGACACAGTTATTCCCTTACTGGGCATCTACTGTAAAACCTTCAAACCACAGGCCAGAGAGATTTGCTCAACCATGTTTGTAGCAGCTCAATTTGTAATAGCTAAGAGCTGGGATCAACCCAGATGTCCATCACTAGAAGAATGGATTTCCTCTTTTCCTGGTATGCCCATGACCCAGATGTTTGGTCGTTTTAGATAGTCCCACAGTTCCCTTATACTCTGTTCACTTGGTTTTTTGAACTTAGCAAATTTTTGGCCTCCTTATCAATTTATTCTGTCCTATCTTCAAGATCAGAGGTTATGTCTTCCACATGAGTAACTCTGTTTGTGAGTGGTTCTAGAGAGGTTTTCACAAATATTATTTGATTTTTGTTTACTATTGTGATTTTTGTATAATGTCCATCTCCTTTTTGAGGTAATATTTCAATTCAAATTCTGATTTGCTTGATGCTTTTTGTAGTTTATGCTTGCATTTGATCCAGTGTTCATTAAGCTTAATTAACTGGTTGTTGAGATCTTCCATTTCTTGACTTACCTTCAATTTATTTATATCTCTCTGGAGGGTTCTAACATTTTCTTCCATCAAGTTAAGCCTACTGTCCCAAGCTGAATGCTCTAGGAGACAATTTTGTTCAATTTCATTAATATGATTGTTCTTTGATATTTTTTCTTCAAATTCAGTGATTATTTTTATCACAGTCTCATTGTTGTGTTTTCATTTTGGGAATAAATTTCTGTTGAATTCTCTATGATTTCATTGGAGGCTTCAATAGTAAGACTAGGCATCCTTGGTGGCGATCACTCAGTTTCCTGACTTTTGTTTGGTGTGTGTGTGTGTGTGTGTGTGTGATTGTCTACCCATTTTAGAAAGAGTCTTTATTTTATTGAGGAGGAAGCAAGTTTGTGTTCTTTGGCCCATTCTCCCTCTGAGCCACATGGTCAGGGATGCTGGAACTTAGTGGACAGTCAAGTTACTAGGAAAAAAAAAAAAAAAAAGGTCTGATTCCACAACTCACATAGGGATTAGGACTCCCTAAGCAAAGCACAATGGGAAGTAACAGGACCAGGGGACTAGGAGGAGTAAGGGAACAGGGCTATGGCCCATTTTGTGCTGAGCCCTCCAGTACATGGACCATTGCAGGCAGCCTATACTGCAGAGGTTGGGTGAGCCCACACACTGACTGGGCAGAGAACTCAGACCCTGCTGTGGGATGGGACCTGAAATGGGTCTGGTCTGCTCACTCCAGACCACCATGTCCTCCCTCACACTGATCGCACCAAGAACACCATCCCAACATAATGTTATTCTTTGACTTAAGCATTATTTAAGAATATATTCCTAATTTCAAGTATCCTATAGAGAGCTTGCTACTTATGATTCCCCCTTTAATTTCAATGTGTAAAGAAAATACATTAAATATGACTTCAGTCCTTTGAAATGCATGTACATTATTACAATTTTCCTATTTGTTGGTGAATGTGTCATATGCATTTTAAGAGCCTTTATTCTGCAGTTGTTAGGTACAAAACTTTTTATACATCAATTAGGGTCAAGAGGTTTAATGGTATTATTCAATTTCTTTGTGTCTTTAATGATTACTTGTCCTACAATTACTGACAAAGGCCGATTCATCATTAAAATATCCTCCATCTTTGCTTCTTCTACTCTAGCATTCCACTTTGTATATTAGCTACATGATCTTATGATACATACCTTCAACTACACTTTTATCTAAAGTATGCCTTTTATACTAGATTATATGACTGTCTATTTCTAAACATCATTCTGAAAATATTGAATGTCAGCTAGTTGTGCTCTAAGGCCCTATCTTACTGTTCTTCTATCTACTCTGTCTTGTTTCTTCATCCCTTCCTTACCTTCTTTTTGAGTTAATGGACTTTCTTTAGTATTTTCATGCATTTGTTGTATTGAATTTTTTACTTATATGTTCTTTAAGCATTTTGGTAGTTTATTCTAGTGACTCCTCTAAGGTCTTATAATGGGTTTAACATATATCACTTCACATATAACTAATAAACACACAACATCATAAACTTCTACCATTTTTAATGATCTTATTATCATGTATTTTGCTCAAATTTATTGTAAAGCCCATAGTCTACCATTACCTTTTGCCATTAAACACTCAATATTTTTTAAATCATTAAAAGAAAACATCTTTTACATCAATCACAAATTAATCATTCTACTCCCCCATTCCCTCTCACATCAAATTCCTTATGGATCATGTCCATTTAGTATGAAGACCTTTCTTAACAGTTCCTAAAATGTAGCCTGCTGATGAAAGATTTTAGCATGTTCATACTATGTTCATGTGAAATACCATTTTACCTTCATTCATGACACATACTTTTGCTGGATACAATTTCAACAATATGGTATATCATTCCTTTTCATACTGCCACCATTGCTTTGGATTTCATCATCAGTTGTCTTTTGTCTTATTTTAAACATAACATTTCTTTTTTTTAAAATTTAGATATTTGAATTAATTTTTATTTATTTTTAAAGGGAACAAAAGAGAGAGAGAGAGAGTATGCACCAGGATCCTTTGTCACTACAAACTCCAGATACTTATACCATCTTGTGTATCTGGCTTTATGTGGGTACTGAGAAATTGAAACAGGCCATCAAGCTTTGCAAGCAAGTACCCTAAATGCTGAGCTATCTCTCCAGCCCAGAAAGTAATAGTTCTTGAAAAAATTAGTTCCATTTTCTTTTGGTATCTTTGGCTAAAACTCATACAGGTATCTATGTTACTTAGGAGGAAATTCTTTAACTTTACATAATCATTAATATAATTATTTAATAAGATTAGACTTTTTTAGCTTTAGAAGTGCAATGCTGAATATATTTTATCTTCAAACATAGATTCTTTTTGATATACTCTTGTATTCTGTTTGCCAATATTTTGTTGAGAATTTTTGCATCTATGTTCATGAGGGATATTGGTCTGTAATTTTCTTTTTTTGTTCTATTGTTGCCTGGTTTTGGTATCATGGTGATGTGGGCCTCATAGAAGGAGTTTGGTAGAATTCCTTCTTTTACTATTTCCTGGAAAAGCTTAAGAAGCAATGGTGTTAGCTCTTCCTTAAAAGTCTAGTAAAATTCAGCAGTGAATCCATCCAGGCCTGGGATTTTTTTAGTTGGGAGATTATTGATAACTGTTCGGATCTCCATGTTTGTTATAGGTCTATTTAAGTGATGAATCTCATTTTGATTTAATTTAGGTAGGTCATATAGGTCAAGGAAATCATCCATTTCTTTCAGATTTTCATACTTTGTGGAGTATATGCTTTTATAGTATGTCCCTATGATTTTTTGAATTTCTCTGGAATCTGTTGTGATGTTACCTTGTTCATCTCTGATTTTATTAATTTGTGTCTCTTCTCTCTTTCTTTTGTTCAGATTTGCTAAGGGTTTATCAATCTTGTTTATCCTTTCAAAGAACCAACTCTTTGTTTCATTAATTCTTTGGATTGTGTTTTTTTTTTTTTTTGTTTCTATTTCATTAATTTCTGCCCTAATCTTTATTATTTCTTCCCGTCTATTGATTTTTGGTTTGCCTTGTTCTTCTTTTTCCAAGGCTTTAAGGTGAAGCATTAGGTCGTTTACTTGTGACCTTTCTAATTTCTTAATGTAGGCACTTAAGGCTATAAATTTACCTCTTAAAACCGCCTTCATTGTGTCCAAGAGATTTTGGTATGTTGTGTTCTCATTATCATTTAACTCTATAAATTTTTTGATTTCCTTCTTGATTTTTCATTGACCCATTCATCATTTAGTAGTGTATTGTTTAGTTTCCATGATTTTGTGTATGCTCTATAGCCTTTCTTGCTACTGATTTGTAGTTTAATTCCATTGTGGTCAGATAGAATGCAAGGAATTATTTCAATTTTCCTGAATTTGTTAAGATTTGCTTTATGTCCTAATATATGGTCTATTTTAGAGAATGTTCCATGTGCTGCTGAATAGAATGTATATTCTGCAGCCTTTGGATGAAATGTCCTGTATATATCTGTTAAGTCCATTCCTTCTATGACCTCATTTAGTCCAGTTGCCTCTCTATTTTTTCCCGGGATGACCTGTCAATTGATGAGAGTGGGGTGTTAAAGTCACCCACCACCACTGTGTTTGGTGTTATCTGTGACCTTAGTTCTAATAGTGTTTGTTTGACGAATTTGGGAGCCCCCCTGTTAGGTGCATATATGTTTAGGATTGTAATGTCCTCCTGTTGGAGTGTGCCCTTAGTCAATATAAAGTGACCTTCCTTGTCTTTCTTGACTAACGTTGGACTAAAGTCTACCTTGTCCGATATTAGGATAGCAACCCCTGCTTGTTTTCTAGGCCCATTTGCTTGAAACACCGTCTTCCAACCTTTCACCCTAAGATAATGTCTATCCTTTGTAGAAAGGTGAGTTTCTTGGAGACAACAAATTGTAGTATCCTGCTTTTTAACCCAGTCTGCAAACCTATGTCTTTTCGTTGGGGCATTGAGGCAGTTGATATTAAGAGATATTATTGAAAGGTGTGTATTTATGTTTGCCATTTTTTTTTTTTTGTGGTTCCAGTTCCACCATAAAAGGAAGAGAAAGGAAGGGAGGAGGATACTTAATAGGTTGATATTGTAAGTATGTAATTACAATGATTGTAATGGGGAGGTAATATGATGGAGAATGGAATTTCAAATGGGAAAGTGTGGGGGTGGGGAGGGAGGGAATTACCATGGGATATATTTTATAATCATGGAAAATGTTAATAAAAATAAAAAAAAATAAAAAATAAAGTATTTACATATAAAAACAGTGATACATCGTTATTAGATGGAAAATGTATCAGTGGGTCAGTGCACACTGTGCTAATGCATAAAAGATGCATAGGGGACACCAACTGTTAAATGGGTTTCTACAATGTAACATTTGCCAGGTAAATATTATTATCATTAGTGCATGGTATTATCACTACACATACTATAGGCGTGCAGAGGTGAAAGTGGAAATGAGAGACAACAGCAAGTGCCACATATTTTGGAGCATCAATCACTGAGAAAATTTACACAGAGGATAGGACACCACACAAGTCATAGACACCATTAAAATATGACACACATAGAATGAACCTGATGAAAACAGTGCTTCAGTCATGTCCACAGTGATGAGGGAACTGAGATAAAATATATATATATAGCTCTGGACTTGGAGGAAGTAATTGTGATAAATTGGAAAGTTGAAATAGAGTCTATAGTGGGTCAGAAAGGGAGGAATTCTGTTCAAACAAGGCAAAGTGACAGTGAAGAGAAGCCACGTGGAAGTGTTAGAAAGAACAGTGAAAGTTCCATGTGGTACAAATCATGGTGGATGTACAGCAAATGTGGAAACAGTAAACTTTCTAGTTGTTTTCTAGAGGCAAAAATGTTTGATTTAGTTTTTCATTTTTGTGTTTCCAGATTTGATTAATGCTACTATGTCTGTACCCACTACAATATTGTGATATAGAAGTTAAGAGTGTTCAAAGGGTATTCTACTTTAAAGGATTGTTGTGAAAATTGAGTGTGGTGTAATGTATATACAGGGTCTATCATGTGCTAATGAAGATGATGGGGGATGACATGACATAGTTTTCATTGCACTTTCCATGTCTTTTATGTAAGCCTCACTACAACCCCATCATCCAGTAAGGAAACTGAGAAAAATTCCCAACACTTTCCCATTTGATAAGCAGAACTTTACACTTTCTTTTTTTTTTTCATTTTTTTTTATATATGGACATATGTACTATGTAAATAACATATGTTGGTACCATCCTTTCCCACGTCCTTGCCCCTTTTCTGATGAGGCCTTCCTCCTTTGAGATGAAGGTCAACACCATGGGGATTGTGAGCCATGCATTATTGGGGGAGGGAGGCAATATTTCTGTGCAAAATATCCCATCTTTTGGCTCTAAAAGTCTTTCTGGCCACTATTCCTCCAAATTCCCTGAGCAATTCTGGGAGAATTTTAAGTCTATTATAGCGATGGACACTTAGGAGCCTCTGGATCTCTAGTTTTGAAGGTGTTGAATATCCTGTGTCTATCTCCTTCACCCTTGTATTGATACCAGATTCACTAAGAAGGCAGTACTCTTGCTTATTTCCCCCAATTCCTCTGTGGTTTCAGCTGGGACACAGGTGGAGTATACTGGGTCATTTTTCTCCTCAGGTCCAGCTCCCATCAAAAAGGAGAAGCAGATTCACCAATGGAAAATTAAGTCAGCACTGGTTAAAATGGTTAACCATTATTAATTTAGAGAAAATTAAAAGGACATAGACCCTCTTATAGTCTATGGTTAGTGGGAGCTTGACAATAAAAGGCAGAATCACTATCTGGATATTATTCTGACTTGTTTCCCAGTTTCAAATATGGTTTCCTTCCCACTGAGCAGATCTGTTAGCCAATCCAAGAGCAGTTGGTTACCCACCATGGCTGTGTGCCATTACTACACTTGTGTGAGCATCACATCAAGTTGTTTGCTTCTGAGTCACTTAGACTTTGAGTTTCTTGGACAGATGTTGGCCACTTTCCCCTGGTAGCTCATGTAGCACACCTTCTAACAATAGATGGGCTAATTATCTGGGGACTGACTTTCCTCTGGATTTCAGCCAGGTCTCACCCTGGTCTGTGCTGACAGCATTTGGTATCTTCAGCAGTGGGGTCTTACTGTTAAGCTCTGGTGGGTAATCAAGTGCTCTGACAGAATTCTGTCTTATTTATTTTTCAGATCTAGTAGGTCTGTCTGATCAATAGCTCATTGTAGATGTAGACCACATCTCCAGACCAGCATGCCCACCCATACACTGTCCATGCAGGCAACCTGCAACCACAGTGTTTCTTTCGATTCACCCTAAGTTGCTTCTATGTTATTTATTATTATTTATTAATCTTCTAAACTTTGGCTAGATTATACCTGTATAAAATTATCTTTATTTTCATCCTATGTAGGCTTCAAAGACTTTATCTGGAAGTTGCTAATTTTGATAATTGGAATATTTTTACCAACATTCCTCAAATATTAATTCCTCACTTTATATTTTTTCTTTCTTCTATTTCAATATCATATATTAATTCATTTGAGTTTGTCGCACAGGTTATTACAGTTCTATTCATAGCTTTTAAGTTTTTTTAATCTTTAATTAGGATAACTTACTACTCTTTCTTCAAGTCTAGTTGTGTAGTTGAAATTGGCCATTTCTTCTACCCATTTAGTTTTTGAATTTTGGCATCATATACTTTTAATTACAATGAAATTATAATTTTAATTTAGAGTTTTCAGTTGCTTCTTATTTGCAGTTTTTATGTCTTCTTAAATCTTTAATCTCTTCATCTACTATATCTGCTTTTCTCTGTATAGTGTTTAACATATGCATCATAGCTATTGAAGCCTTGGCTAGCTAGTGCTGAATTCCAAATTCTATCCACAACACAAGGGGATGTTCCTAAAATCTCTGCTCAGCTTTTGATTTTTTTATGGGTTCTTTTCACCTTCACGACTTTTGAAATGTCACCAACACATGAACATCTTGTGTATAGCCAAGCACTCAATGGAAAATTGTATGAAAATATGAGAGTTCTTTCCTTTGGTTCCTCGTTTGTTTTTGCACATGTGTGCAAGCATGGTGTGCATGTGAATAGAGGGGCATACTTGTATGAATATGCATGTGAGGATGTATGTGGAGGCCAGAGGTTGAAGTGTCATGCTAGATCTCTTTCCATTTTATTTACTGAGCCAGGGTCTCTCATTTACTTTAACCCAGTGTTTGTTTATTCAGCTAGTGTAGCTCCTCACCTGATTGATGACTGGATCCCTTGTCTCTTCCTCCTAAATGTAGTCAGCCTGCCATACCCAACTAGAATTGATACTGAGATTCAAACTTCAGTCCTCATGCTTGCGCAGCCAGTGCTTTATCCACTGAAACATTGCCCCAACACCCTCCTACCTTATTTTTGGATACAGGGTCTTATAACAGGAAGACGTAAAACTCACTATCTGACCTTCCTCCTTTCACCTCCCACGTTCTAGGGTACTAGGCATGTGCCACCAAGCCTAGATTATGCACACTTTTTTCTTTAACATTTTTCTCTCAGTCCTCAGAACTCATGATAAACTCACATACTGACTTCTGAGACTAAGAATGTTGATATACTGTGTTTGAACTCCATGCCTGTATGCTATCCAGACCCAGTTCAGCATCAAAACAAACATAGAAATTTAGATTTTGCTAGTTTCATATTGAATCTTCTCCCAGAATCTTCCTATTTGGGATCACTATTAGCATGGATAAGCAGTTGCTTCTTTTCCCCCAACTTACAATTACAGAGAAAGCTTTCATTCAATCCAATTATTCTGTCATTACAAGATGCAGGAAACCACCCCTGATAATGCTTCTTAAAAGTTCAGGTTCCAGGCTCCTCTCCTAGACCATCCAAGTCTCTGAAGATATCAGCTTTGAATTCTGAGCGAATTGGGCATGTTTTGTCAAATGGTCATAAATTTCCAGTGATGAGAGTTTCACCATGGGGACTCAGACAACTCCTGAATGGTTTTTATGTATGTCCAGAATAGCAAGGTCAAAATCACTCCCATTAAGTTTTTGAAGAGAGACTAGTTAACCAAATTATGGCTTGGCCTCTCTCTGTCATCTAAGTAAGTATGATGATGCACTCAAACCAGTGCCTTACAGCACACCTGCAAAGCCATCATAAGACTTTGTTCATGTTAGCAAGATATGATACTCTGTGCCAGACAAAACCATCATGGTTCTGTGCATGTTGATTAAAATTTTAAATTCTGATTTCTCAAATCTACATTTTCTGCAAGGCTATCATGAGGTTATAGACTATTAACTTAAATAAAAAATTTAAGCTCATGATGCAAGTTCAAGTCCAAGCCCTAATATTTAAAATTCATTAGGTTAGAGGTTTATCTTCTGTGTGAATTATGATCATTTGCAAGAAGATATTTAATTTCTTGCTGCCTGATTATTTCTTACTTTTAAATCCTTTTGCTTTTAAGCTTTATACAACTGCAACAATAAAAGGCACATTGTTTTAGAACAATGTTAGAAAGTATTTCTTATTCCTAATGAAATTTAAATTTTAAATTTGCCATTAACAAAATTCTTTTATAGACTTCTACATAGACTTTGGGATTGTTTCTCATATTTTAACATTATAAAGATCTGCTGTGAATAGGTTAGTACATTTTGAATTTGCTCCTTCCATATTATTTCCTTGAAATAATCTCCAAGAATGATACTGATGGGTTAAAAAGTTTTGAACTCATTTTGTCTGTAAATAAATTTAGCCATTCTAAAGGTCACAAATGTTACTCTCAATTAACCCAATAACCCTTCTTTGCTTAATTTTCCATTTCTTCTCTTGCCATTTCCACCCCCTCATCCTGCAGACTGTCCTATTAGTAAACACTCTTCTCTAATTGTCCACATAGACTTTGCTATAGTCAAACTCAAATATCCTCTATAGAGTTTCAAAGTGTTCCTGGGGTGTTGGCAACCATCCTACACCTTTCTAGTAATATTCTGCACATCTCAACTGTAACACTTCTGCTCTTCCCACTTAAGGTAGTTGTCTAGACTTGTATTAGACCCTGTTTCCCCAGTGAGTAACACACAGGAGATACTGGATAAATACAGGTTAACTGAACTTTGTCTTCTTACAGCAATAATGAGCAAATCCTGATTTTGACAGTCTGGCTGTTTAACATTTATGTTTATGATTAACATTTTCCTTTCTTTGTCTTATGCAATTGATTCAATTGGAGGTTAGTTATCAAAAAAGATAAATACAAATCTTATCTACTATTATGATACATGAAGAAATTTAATAAAGTGAGCTAATTTCAACCAAAATTTCAACTAAGGCTGTGTGTGTGTGTGTGTGTGTGTGTGTGTGTGTGTGTGTGTGTGTATGTGTGTGTGTGAACCTGCATGTACACACATGCACATGCAAGACTTTTAAGAAAGTAAGGTAAGTCGCCTCTAAGGTATTCTTTTTCTATTTGAACTCCTAAAATGGTCAATCTTCAGATAAATATCCAACTGCCTCCTCTGCCCCAGGACAGTCAATACACACTACTTCAGAAAGGCTATTACAGTGCTGAAATGAGAAAGTCAAGATCCCTGGCTGGCTGGCTACACTTGCCATTTCATCTAACCCACTCACTATCTCTTCAAAATTCATTTTGATTTCTACAGAGAATTAACTGTTACAAAATGACCTGTATTAAGTGGAGCTACAGCAAAGAATACAAAAGGGATATTAAAAAATACCTTTTTATTTTTTTCTCTAAAGACAACTAATATTTTGCTCAAAATTTGGAGAAAAGGAAGGTAAGAAGTTTCAAATTTGCTGAAGGAACCACAAACTCCACTGAATCTTAAATGAGAGGGGAGGAATTACCTCTATGGAAAGGGAGGGCTTAAAAAATTATTGAAAAATAATAGAAATCCTAAAAAGAGCTTAGAGCAAAGCTATAGAAAATATAGTCAGAGAAATTACACATTTAAAGTGATCAACAAAAGATAGTTCCTAATTCATTCTGTCACAGGAAATGGCATGAAATAAAGAAAACCACAATTTCCCATGTAAGGAAGCCTTCAATTACACTTCTTCTGAAGGTTATATATAAGGCTGCATTGGGAAAAGCTGAATTAACTTTGGATCTGGTTGAGAGCTGAGGACGTTCAAATTTTCTTTGTCAAATATGAGGAAAATGAAGAGAGATTCAAGGTATGGAGGCAGCCCCACTGGGACCAACCAGATGAGGAGGGGGCTTGGGAAGGACCTGGCAGATATGAAGGGGATCTCCTACTAAGACTCAAAGAGTTAGCAGAAAACTGAGGGGTTTGGATGAATTACAGAATGTAATCTGACAGGGAAGTCTGAACAGTTTAGCACTGCTGAGTGTCCAAAAGTTCTCCAATCCAAAATCTGGCTTGAAGCTAGGACTGGTTTGCAGAGAGCAGCAGTCATGAATTGTCAGGGAGTGACTGAGGGCAAGTGCCTGAAATAGAATTTGTTTTCAAGCTGTTTTCTGTGTTCCGTCCACAGCTTGAAGCACTGCTGTCAGAGCCAGGATTAAGATGCATAAGGCTTCAGTAAATATTACCAAATTGTCCTCCAAAATGGTTTTGCCAATCTAGATTTCCACCAACAGAGAATAAGCATTACTGGCCCCTTTGCCAGTATAAAGATAAATCCTTTCATGATTATTTTTCCTAACTTGCTTGTCCAAGAAGAAAACTGATACTTTGCTTTTAATTCGCTTACAACTGCTCAGTCAGTAGTATCTATTTTATATGCCTTTTTACATAAACATTTTGGTTATGTCTTTCATATTCATTTATAGTGCTGCTTTAGAATTTTATAATAATTTATATAAACTCTATTAGATGCTCAGGCAATAAAACCACAGCATAACCACCGGGACCTCATAAAATTACAAATATTTTGTATGGCAAAGAACACTGTGAATAAAGCAAAGAGACAGCCTACAGAATGGGAAAAAAAAATCTTTGCCAGCTATACATCTGATATAGGATTAATATCTAGGATATACAAAGAACTCAAAAAAAGTAAATAATCAGGAATCAAACAAGCCAATTTAAAATGGGCTATGGAACTAAATAGAGAGTCCTCAAAAGAAGAAATATGGATGGCATATAAGCATTTAAAAAATGTTCTATATCTCTAGTCATCAGGGAAATGCATATTAAAACTGCATTGAGATTCCATCTCACTCCTGTCAGATTGGCTACCATCATGAAAACAAATGACCATAAATCCTGGTGGATGCAGAAAATGAGGAACATGTCTACACTGTTGGTGGGAATGCAATCTGGTCCAGCCATTGTGGAAATCAATGTGGAGGTTACTAAGACAAGTAAAAATAGATCTACCATATGACCCAGTTATAGCACTCCTAGGCATATATCTTAAGGACTCATCTCATTACTTTAGATACACTTGCTCAACCATGTTTATTGCTGCTCAATTCACAATAGCTGGGAAATGGAACCAGCCTAGATGTCCCTCAACTGATAAGTGGATGATGAAGATGTGGCACATTTATACAATGGAGTTCTATTCAGGTGTAAAGGAAAATGAAGTTATGAAATTTGCAGGAAAATGGATGGATCTGGAAAGGATTATACTAAGTGAGGTAACCCAGGCCCAGAAAGCTAAACATCACATGTTCTCTCTCATATGTGGATCCTAACTACAGATGATTGGACTTCTGTGTGAGTAGGAAGAAAACTCAGTAACAAAGGCCAGTAAGATAGAAGAGAGATATAAAGGGAATAAAAAGGAAGGTAGGGGAGTACTTAATAGGATGATATCATATATATGTAAGTAGAAGAATAGATTAATGGGGATAAAAAGGCCTAATTGAGGTCAGGGGAAGACATTGAGTAAAGGAAAAGGGGAGGAAGGGCTAATCAAAATCTAAGAGGATATAAATAAATCATATAGAAACCTACTTTTTTGGACAATGGAACACTCAGGAGCCACAGATTATTACTAGAAAATTTTCAGTGCCAGGGATGGGATGCCTTCCAGTGAGTTGTTGGCCAGGGAGGTCCCTGATACCCCCAAAACATTATAGGCCATTGCCGAGGCCCTTGGTTTCCCACCAGGAATAGAAGGTAAGTCCCTATTGCTGAAGAGTCCACATACTTGGGTTGCAAGGCCACTGAGAAATCCTGCTGGAAACAAGCTGATAACCTCCTCCATGTAGCTGACAGAAAGCTAGAAAAAGCCACATTTCATGCAGCTCAATGGGAGAGAGAGAAATCACCAGTGAAGATACTCAACAGTGGACACTGTAACCCTTATATTTTGCCAGCCAGGCCAAATGAGCCAACTGGTGCAATAGTGTCATATCTGTTATGAGGAAAACCAATTGCCCTCTAATTTGACCAGAGGCCTGGTCCATGGAAGGGAATACATCCCTGATACTGAAAACCTACAAAAAGAGTAGTCAAGAGCCCTAGGGGTATAATGTCTGCTGCTGTCTGGCTAAATGTATGTATTATGTTCATCAAATTGCCCAGTAAGTACTTCTCTTAATGTTCATACCCATATATCAATGCTACTCTCACTTTTGGTAGAAAATCTTCTCTTTTCAGATGGCAGTGACCTTGGTATTATTCAGAAGGCATCATGGTGCTGGAAAGAAGTGACAGCAGTGCTCAGTGCTGCAATGTCTCTACCACACCTTCCAAGTCTTGGGGTCCATTGCAGAAGAGGTGGCGGAATGAATGTAAGACCCAAAAGAAGGGGAGGACTCCTTACAATGTGCTATTCCAGCCACAAAATGGCCTGGGTATCCATGACTTCACAGTGCCTGACACCACCTACACAGGACTATCATAATAGGAGGAGAAGATCATGACATCTAAATAAAAGAGATGCTGATTGAGAGGGGGAGGGGATGTGATGCAGGATGAAGTTTCAAAGGGAAAAGTTGGGGGAGGGAGGGCATTACCATGGGATAATTTTTTACAGTCATGGAAGTTGTTAATAGTAAATAAATAAATAAATAAAGACTTATGAAAAAAGAGTATAACCACTGTCTAAATTTTGATATTTTATTCTTTCAATATTAAATTAAATTATATTTATTTGTTTATGACAGAGAGTTAAAGAGGCAGATAAAAAAATAGAAATAATGGGGGCACCAGGGCATGTAGCCACTGAAGACAAAGTCCAAACACATACATCACCTGTGCATCTGGCTTACATAGATCTTGGAGAACTGAACCTGGATCCATTGCCATCTCTCTGACCATGAAAATTTATTTTTGATCTTATTTATGTGTTTTAATTCCTGGTATAATTGTTTACCCTGTTTTTTTAAATTATTTTTTGCATGTATGTATGTGTGTAGCATGATGTATGTATAATGTATACACATGTGTGTGCTAATGTACAGAGAATGCCAGGTGCAGTGGTTTGTATCAATTGCCTCTGATATTTTTGATTAAGATTAAGATTCTTACTTAGTCTTCAGAGTTAGAGCCCTGCTGGAGGAGGTGTGTCACTGGGGGATGATCTTTAGTCCATCCCTACTAGGCGTGTGCAGAGTCAGCTTGTGTTGATTGTTGCTTGTTTTTTGCTCTCTATGTCATATATATATATATATATATATATATATATATATATATATATATATATGATGAAGTGATCCAGCTTCCTCCACCAGGATGAAGCTTCTCATGGAATTTGTAAGCCTGACATAAACCCTTTCCTCGCATAATATGCTTCTGGTCAGGTTTTTGTCCCAGCAATGAGAAAGTAACTGCAACATCAGGTATTCTCGTTTTGCTCATCCACCTGTTGTCTTGCATATGTGTGTACACCATATGCATGCATGTACATGCCTTATCTTCCTTTTGTCACTCATCTACGTATTTCCTTGAGATAGAGTATCTCACTCAACCCAGAGCTTTCATTTTCACCATTAATTTTAGTCAGCAAGCTCCAATGGTTCTTAGCCTTTGCTCTCTACAGGACTGGAGTTACAGACATGCAAGGACACTCTCAGATGTTTATGTAGGTGCTAAGGCATCAAATCCTGGCAGCCTCAGGACCTCCTGAGGGCTCTCATGCTTGCACATCAACCTCTCTTAACCATTGAGCCATCTCCCCTGCTCACCTAGTATGATCTTTAGCATAGAAAAAAATGTTATTATATCTTTCAAGATTTTCTTCCAGTGGTTATCTGGACAGATTTTTTCCAAGATGAGGTCATTTAAGAACTTATATGTTGACTGAGGAGATAACTCTGGTGGTAAAGTGTTTACCACACAAGCAGGAGGACTTGAGCTCAGATTTATATCAACAACCTAAAGTACTGGCTGTGGTGGCATGTGCCTGTAGATCTCAGTGATGAGGAATCAGAGAAAGAATCTAGAGCCAACTGGCTAGACAGTCTAGCAAAATGGGTGAGCTCTAGCTTCAGTGAGTAAATATACCTCAAAATAAGATGAATGGGCTGCAGAGATTGCTTAGTTGTTGAAGCATTTGCCAGTAAAGCCAAAAGACCCATGTAAAGCCAGATGCACAAGGTGGCATATGCTTCTGGAGTTTATTTGCAGGGGATAGAAGCCCTTGTGTACCTATTAATCCATCTTTTTTTGCCCCCCTCTTTCCTGCTCTGAAATAAGTAAATAAATAAATATTAAAAACAATAAGATGGAGAGGATTGATAAAGACCCCATATCAATCTCTTGTCTCTACATCATGGGCAAACATGTGTATTCACTAATGTACATATACCATGCACACATACACATACAAAAAGAAAGAACTTATATTAGTTCTTTTTTATATATTATAATAGCTCTTTATTTTTTTTTAAAGTTATTTTATTTTTGATAGCCAAGTACTTACTTATCTGGGTTTTATTTTGACAAGAGACAATGATATATGCTGGTCAAAGAGTACTTGTAAGTGTGTGTACATATACTTTTTACATATATATATATATATTAAATTACTATTTATTTTCAAGAGAGAGGGAGAATGAAGAACAGAAGGAGGACAACAGGGTCTTTTTGCCACTGTCAAAGAATTCCTGATGCATATGTACTTTGAGCACCTGGCTTTAAATGGGAACTGAGGAATTAAACCTGGGCTATTAGGTTTTGCAAGCAAGCACCTTTGACTACTGAGCCATCTCTCCTGCCCAGCACCTGCATTTTATATGGTTTAAGCTGAGTTAAGCTAAGTTACTAAATTTCCAGGAGGATCCGGGTACCCAGGCCATTTGGATCCTACAGAATCAAGAGCAAGGACTCCCCATTCACATATGGAAGCATGCTGTGGAAACGTTTTGCTGCCACTGGTGTCTGGTGAGTAGAACACCCACAGTAGTAGCCCAGCTACTAGACCCATTCTCTTAGGCACAAATATCAATGTATGTATAAATGATAGTTATATCTACTGGGAAAAAACTGTGTCTTAGAGTCTAGTAATAATAAAACCTGTTCCATGTATAATATATGCCAAACATTAAGTGCTTTTATGGATAGAATTAATTAAATTTTCACAACTTCCTAAGAGATAAATGTTATCATCATTGCCACTTTGCAGATAAGGAAACTAGGAAACAGAGAGGTTATGTAATTTCTTAATATCACAGAGCTAGAAATTGTATCCAGACTTCCTGGCTCCAGAGTCTGTGCTATTAAGCCCTGTTCAGTGCATCCTGTGAATGAGACTCTTGTCCTTATAACAAGCCGGCAGTCAAGCTGGAAGGAGCTGGGAGTGAGGGCACGATGAGTCCATTTGCACAGTCTCTAATCTAATTTTTCCAAAAATTGCACTCAATTTTCTAGTGCTGTGTACTCAATAATTTTGCTTTCCTTATTGATGTATCACATATCAATGCCCTTGTGCAATGAATAGGAACTCAGTGAATATTGTTTGAATCAATGAATATGTTGCCTAGTTGTTAGTGAATCTGACACTTTGTGATATAGTGTTTTCTGCTATACAGGAAGCCTTCTCAGATCCAACAATTGTCTCATCTAACCAGCCCCCATCACCTGTACCAGTACAAACTGTATAATGGGTTCTTTTACTCCATAATTTTTTTAAATTTAATTTATTAGTTTTCTTTTCAGTAAATACAGGCAGTTTGGTACCATTATTTAGGCTCATCTGTGATCTACCCCTTCCCATTAGACCCTCCTTGTTAATGAAAATGGGTCGTGCATTGTGGAGTTAGCCCCCAGTTATTGGTATGATAAATGTCTCTGCAAATCATGACCCAACATGTGACTCTGACATTCTTTCTGCCCCCTCTTCTGCAAAATTTCCCTGAGCCATGTTTACTCCATAATTTTTGATTGTATCCAAGCAATACAGAAGGAGGAGCATTGTAGAGCATTTGTGGCTTTGGCATTGCTTTGTTCGCATGCCCATGGGTTAATTTATCCTGGGTTCAGATGCTGTAGGATGTCTCTTTTACCACTACTCCTCAAACCCTAGTTTTATAACAGCTTTCTCATCACTTGCCCTAATCTACAATTCACTAACTTCCCCTGGATCTTCTTAATAATCCCTTAATAGTTACTCTAAAATCTCACTACACTTTTATTTAAAATCCCTTTAATGGGGCTGGAGAGATGACTTAGCGGTTGAGGCACATGCCTGCAAAGCCTAAGGACACAGGTTCTATTCTCCAGGCCCCACATAAGCCGGATACACATGGTGGTGCATGCATATGGAGTTCATTTGCAGTGGCTAGATGCCCTGGCATGCCCATTCCCACTCTGTCCCTTTTTCTTTCTCTCTCTCTCTGTCTCTAATAAATAAATATATTTTTTAAAAAATCCCTTTAATAAATGCTCCTCAAGTTACCTATCTTTGTCTACCATTGAGAGTTAATAACAGCATATTGATTTATTCAGTGACTTTTTAAAACATGTTAAGAGCTGGTAGAAATGATATTCAAACTTTCCTTTGCTAGTTATCCTGGATTAAAACTATTCTAACATCTCAAAAATAATATATTAAATTTTAGAAAATAGAACATCATTGTTGCAGTCAGGTTCACACTGCTGGTAGAAATCAATCAACCAAGAGCAGCTTGTGGGGAAAAACAAAAAGGTTTATTTTGGCTCACATGCCTGAGGGGAAAGCTTCATGATGGCAGGGAAAATGATGACATGAGCAGAGGATGGACATCACTCGCTGGCCAACATAAGGTGAACAACAGGAACAGGAGAGTGTGCCAAACACTGACATGGGGAAACTGGCTTATAACACCCATAACCTACCTCCAACATTGCACCACCTCCAGGAGGCTTTAATTTCTAATTGACATCAGCTGTAGACCTAGCATTCTGAATACCCAAGTTTATGGGGACATCTTAATCAAACCATCACATTCTTCCCCTAGCCCCAATAAACTGATATTCATACATGATGTAATATGGAGTGTATTCAGTCCAACTTTAAAAGTCCCCATAGTTTTCAGCCTAACACTCTCCCAACTGAGCTATTTTGGTGGTACTTAAAAGTCGCCATAATTTTTAATCAATCTCAATCATGTTCATGCATCCCCATAGTCCGAGCTCTTTTAACTGAGACACAATACCAAACATAACCTCAAAAAAACCCACAATAGCACAGAATAAACATTCACACTTAAAAAGATGGCATTAGCATAGCAAAGAAATATTCAACCAATAAAAGATTTAAAACAATCAGGGAAAACATCAAACTCTGTAACTTCATGTCCAACAACTCTAGTCAGTGACAAATCTCCAAGTCTGATAATTCTAACTAGCAACAAGTCTCTGGTATTCTAATTCAGCCTCTCCAGCTAGGCTCCTCACAGTCCTGGAAAACTTCACTGGGGCCAGCAGCTTTCTTACTAGTCATCTCCAGGTCCCAGCAGCTCCACTGGATCTCCACTGCAATCATGGTTCATCCTCATGGCCCCATCTGGTCTCTATGCAGGCCTCCAGCAAACGTGTTTCACACTGCAAACACAAAACCATGTTGCAAACTCAATGACCCTCTCTTTCTGGCATTCCTTATACTCCACAATACCAGGTAGGGTGCCAATTTGTTAATCCAGGGGGTATAAAGCAGACTGTGAAATAGGACACCCCTTGAGAACTCAGGCCCCTTCAAAAGAGTCTTCATTCTTCCTGTTGCCCCAGTGCAGGTCAGCTGGCCCAGTCTCAATGGTTGTAATCTCTCAAACAATTTTCAGATTAATGGACAGCAGTTTAGGCCCAAAGATTTCATTTTTTCTGTGCCATATCCCTCTGCTCATACCAGTCCATTTCTATGCAATGCAACCCTGCACAACTTAGGATACGGGGCTAACAGCAAGATTCTCATACAAATTGCTAGCCCAGTCCAAGCAAAGCTCTTTCTCATACTCATAAGCTAAACCTCACAGTCCATAGTTCCTACTGCATTCAGGTCTTTCAACTCTGACCAGAATATTCCATCAAGCTGTACTTACAGCACTGCAAGGTGTCTCCTAGGCCAAGGTTTCAAATCCTTACATATTTCTCTTGAAAACCAGCTCCAAAAGGCCAAAGCCACACAGTCAGGTGTCTAGCAGCAACACCTCTGCAGTACCACTTTACTGTTGCACTCAGGTTCGCATTGCTAGTAGAAGTCACCCAACCAAGAACAGCTTGTGGAAAAAGAAAAGGTTTATTTTGGCTTACAGCCTCAAGGATAAAGCTCCATGATGGCAGGGAAAATGATGACATGAGAAGAGAGTGGACATCACCCCCTGGCCAACATAAGATGGACAACAAGAGAGTGCCAAGCACTGGAAAGGGAAAACTGACCATAACACCCACAAGCCCACCCCCAACAATACACCACCTCCAGGAGGCTTTAATTTCCAATTGCCATCAGCTGGGGACCTAGCATCCAGAACACCTAAGTTAATGGGGGACACTTGAATCAAACCTCCACAATCGTTAAACCTGAAATTAATAAAAACAATTTTCCATCTTTTAAATTGAACCATGTTGCTAAAATTCTGTTTATTCTATCCAGGTTGCTCAGTGTAGTAGATATTATAGCTAACTTAGTTCTATTTGGTTACAAGATATCAGACCTAATCACTAAAACTTTAGTATCATACATTAATGAATAGCCTAAGTGTTGCCAAACTAAAAGGCAAGTTGAAGTACAGTAAGTGTGAGAACAAAGAGTTTGTTCAACTAAAATGTTCATCCTACTTGCCAAGAACAAGGGCCCTCAGATGGGTGAACCACCGGGCAAGTTTTACAGACTTGAAAATAATGGCTAGAGCAAGTTGGTTAAAAGCACATTGGTCAACAAGAATAACACAGTAAAGTGATTGGTCATCTACTATACATGTTATATATTTCAGATAAGAATTTTAATAAGCATGTCATTCTATTAATTTCAGTATTCTAGAAAGAATTAAATGAATATGGTTAAAGGTTAAATTAACTGAATACTGACACTTTGGAAGCCCAGAGTGCATAGCTTACAGCCCCACAACCCATGTGCTCCATCCCAGTAAGACTTTGCAGATGACCTTCCTTATATTTCTATCCCTGGTTTCTTGAAATGCACCAGTGGACTTTCTTGGTCTTGATTTGTTGCCAGTTTTCATAGGAATGCCTGTAATGATTCAAATATATTATGCCATCCATTATTGATTTTACCTGCTCTTTATAATGGTTGGGAAGTGTCTTTATATTCTCAGTTTATGACACAGTGTTGTGTGTTTCCTTTCTCATTAATTTGTAAGTAATGGAAGATGAATTTCATTAAATGATTTATCAGCACTTTTGGGGATGATTAACATTGTTTTCTTTCAATCCTTGAGTAACATATATACTGAATAAGGTACATTAAAATAGTACAATTAATTTTATTTAAATGGCCATATATTACATGAATAAAACCTATGTGATAATGATATATTCATCTTTAAATATAATTACGGATATGAATTCTTTGGCATTATTTAAAGATTTTTCTCTTTCTCATTTATTTTAAAGATTACAGGGAAATAATCATTCCATTGCCTGTGCTATAATTGTCATGTTTATGTGAAATAAATTTGTGGATATTTCCAGCTTTTCTCTGCTTTGGAATAATTTAATTTTGACAGCATGGGGATTATTCTATGAAAATGTAATATATGCTAACTTGTCTGAGCATGAAATCATTAGAAACTTTTTTTTGTATTTTTAAATTCCATGTTTTATTCAGGGTTTTCATTCTTGAAACATATTTGATTATTTATGTTTCAACCAAAAATATAAAAATTTGCTTGGAAATTTTAAATAGGGAAATGTATTAGTGTTGAGTTCTATCTGATGGAATTGCTTTCAAGTTTGTCAATTCTGTTTTGTATTTTTCCTTTTTTGGTTTTTCAAGGTAGGGTCTTGCTCTAGCCCCGGCTGACCTGGAATTCACTATGTAGTCTCAGGGCGGCCTCGAATTTCACAGCGATCCTCCTACCTCTCTGTCCTTCAAGTGCTGGGATTAAAAGTGTGTGCCACCAGACCCAGCTCAAGTTTATCAATTCTGTTCTTCAACTTATACATTAGTTAACTTTTGGTTAGTGTTGTCTTTTGTTCCCCACAGTTTCTTTGGTTTTGTTATTATTTCTACCTCTACTAAATTTTATTTTTTAATTGTAATTTTTTTACTTATTTGTAAGCAGAGAGAGATATACAGAAGAGAGGCAGAGAAAATGGGCATGCCAGAGACATCAGCCTCTGCAAATGAATTCCACATGTATGAGGTAATTTGTGTATCTGGCTTTATGTATGAACTGGGGAATTGAACTCTGGTCATTAGCCTTTGCAGGCAAGGGCCTTAGCCATGCCTTAACCACTAAGCCATATCTCCAGGCATAAGTTTCATTCTTAATTAACTCAATTTGTGTTGTTTTTTTTTTTAATAAGAAAACTATACAGTATAATTCCTTTCATTCTAAATTCACTTTTAGTCACATTCCCTACTTTTCCTAAACCTGGGTGTCATATGGTGATGCTCTTAAACAGTGCTGACTTTGCTTTTCTTATTGTTGGATTTTTCATTTATGTCTTGAGCTAGACCATTGGGATAAGAGATAATAACATGTCTAGTTTCTTCTTAGGAAAACTTATCAAGAACTTATGTATGTCTTGCTAACTTGTTATAACTAATCACCAATAAACACTGAGGCTAAACATTTTAATGTGTTGGGAGGAAAAAGTAAAAAAGACAATCGGCAAACATATTTTTCATTTTCTTCATTTTCGTGAAGGGAAGCAAAGACTCAAAAATTGACTTTTCATCCAAATAATCACCTCTCTTTCTCTTTTTTTTTTTCCTCTCCCTCCCCCCCACCACTCTGTAGACACGCACAAGCTGTGGCTGCCTAGAGGCACCTGGAGAAGGTGACTTCTTCAAACATGGCAGATGACTAATTTACAAGATGACTAATTTACAAGTTTCTTCCCATGTCTGGAGATGTCCCTGCCTATTCCCAAGAGAATGGTTAGAAGAGATACTGCTCCATCAGGGTGCAGTTAGACCTTTTCATAGATGTCAAGTAGATGAAAATGAATAATACATAAGGGACAATTTTGTAAGATTGTAGTAATACCAAATTGTTCTTTGAAAATGAACTTAAATTATAACAAAACAATATCTATCTTAAAATCCTGTATAGCTTTCAATTGCTTTGTAAATCTTTTTTAGTAAGAGTCCTGTTAATTAGTTCTTACTATTATGATTTTGAGAGATTCTTAAAGATTTTGGTCATCTGTTATTTCATGACAGTTCATCAAACCATTATAATTTGGAAGGATGTGCGTGCATAGTTTGAAAGATAAAATACTAATGCATGATATAACACAAACAATTAAGAATCAATAGAGTAGAGCTGGAGAGATGGCTTAGCGGTTAAATGCTTGCCTGTGAAGCCTAAGGACCCAGGTTCAAGGCTTGATTCCCCACAACCTGCCTTAGCCAGAAGTACAAAGGAACGTACGCATCTGGAGTTTGTTTGCAGTGGCTGGAGACCCTGGCATACCCATTCTCTCCCTCCCTCCCTCTCTCTCTCTCTCTCTCTGTGACTCTCAAATAAATAAATAAAAATAAACAAAAAAATTTTTAAAAAAGAATCAATAAAGTAGATTTTACACGTGCTTTCATAAAAACAATAGAGCCAGCTAAATTTTTTTTAAAAAGCATGAGCTTGGCTTCCAAGCTTGTAGTGCTGTCTCCTTGAAAGAACCCAAGCCTGGCCTGTAGCCCTGAACTAGCCTGTGCTAGTAAGGCATAAATCTCAAGCCAGGCATAGTAATCCCGGTTATTCCACATTGCTGACAGCATTCCTGGAGCATTTTGCTGTGTCTTGTGTGGTTTTCAATGTCTTCAAACAGTTGTCTTCCTCCCTATCTTCCTGAATTAGGGTTTTGTTAGAGAAAGATCTACGTGGATGTGTAGTGTGACTGACAGAGAAAAGCATGTACAGAAAAGGTATGGGTTCATGGAAATCTGGGCAGTGAGGGGAGACTTCAAAAGTTTGTGGCACCATTTTTTAGACATTGCAGATCAAGAAAACATGGAGTATTTCTCAGCCATTTTCCACTCTGAGTCAGCAGTAGGTAGTCCTGCATATTTCAGCAGGGTTTGCTTCTCATTGAAAGGTCAGCTGAATTGATCTATGTAGCACTTCCCACTATGCAGCCACCTGGTGAGAAGTGAGGAGAGGCATGCTGGGGAGGCAGAAGAGCAGGGCCAGTGCACAAGCATACTGCAACCTTTTGCTTCAATCCACCTGTAATGGCTTCTTAGCCAATATGAGTCACACAGTCAAACCTGACATCAAAATGAAAAAGACCAGCTTGTGAGAGGAACTGCAACATTACACAGCAAAATGTAGAATATGAGAAAGAGTGAAGAAATCAGCAATTTGCTCAACCAACAGCGATTTTGGATGCTCAGAAAAAAAGAGGATCCTGATTTAATATATATATATTATATTATATTACATGTTATATATATACATATATATAAATATAAATATGCATATGTATATATATATATAAACTTAACTACGATGAAATAAAGCAAAGATGACACAAACAGGGAGGTGCTTAGGGATGAGAAAATAAGTTACTTTCTTTTTTTTTTATATTTTATAAAAAATGACAAACATTTAAACTGAATTTAAAATCCAGTGAAGGCAGGTCATCTAGTCTCAGATTCTATGTTCTAGCAATTCTAAGATACTAGCAATAAGGTAAACCCATGGTGCTCTTTAACCCTATATCATTCCAACACACTGCTACCTCTTTCAAAGATACTCTCTATGGCTGTACTAATTTGTTTCTGCTTTATCTTCCACATGGATTCCTAAAAGAAGCTTTGCCTAGCTTTTGAAACTGCTCCATGTATCCCATTCCCTATGAACCTGCAGCATTCTGTGCAAATGCTCGAACCTCCATTGCAGTTATCTACCTAAATCATTTATCTATCTATCTATGTGTGTGTGTGTGTGTGTGTGTGTGTGTGTGTGTGTGTGTGTGTCTTTGCATGGCAAGGTCCAGATTATATTTTTTCTCTATTTATAGGTAAAAGGAATTGCAAAATGGAACAAGTAGACAGGGCAAAATCAAGGAGAGTTTACAAGAGAAGATGAGAGTTGAATTACACAATTGAACCCAAATGAAGAAAAATCTAACACTGTTGTATTGAATGAGAACAAAGAAATGTGCATTTCTTATTGTACTAATATTAGAGCACTAGATTACCATTTACCCAATTAGATAAGAAATTATTTGCCTTAGCAGTGTCTTCTATAACTCATATCCTCTTCTAATCTATATTTGTGAATATAATTACACATTGAATTTTGTTGTGCATTGATCATACTTACAGAAAAAGACATTGTTTACTTAATATAAAACTAGGTGAGGGCTGGAGAGATGGCTTAGCGGTTAAGCACTTGCCTGTGAAGCCTAAGGACCCCGGTTCGAGGCTCGGTTCCCCAGGTCCCACGTTAGCCAGATGCACAAGGGGGCGCACGCGTCTGGAGTTCGTTTGCAGTGGCTGGAAGCCCTGGCTCGCCCATTCTCTCTCTCTCCCTCTATCTGCCTTTCTCTCTATGTCTGTCGCTCTCAAATAAATAAATAAAAAATGAACAAAAAAAATGTAAAAAAAAAAAACTAGGTGCACACAAGTCTCTGGGGAAAGGACACAGCCAACCATTATGGTAGAAAATTAATAGCGCTATAGGGAAGAAAGGGGCAAGACACTATGGATTCAGAAACAGATCTCTGGGTCACCCAAGGAATCAGAGAGGGCTGCTCTAAGGTAAGGCTTGAGCAATGTAAGGACCCAGTGCTCATCTCTAAGCCACTTGGACTACTATTTGTGTAACAACTCTTCTGGTTATCTCACAACTGCCCAAAATGAGTGGTCTAAAAGTACAAATGGGAAGCTGAGAAGCTATTCTATTTAGGTACTATATATATTCCAATCCATTCTGAACCAACCAAAAAGTAAAAATAAATAAATAAATAAATAAATAAATAAATAAATAAATAAATAAACAAGAGCTATGAGGAAAATGTCAGTTTGACTGCAGGTGAAACTTGACTAGAGAAATTGGTCTGGAGAAAAGGCTATTATGTGCTCCATAGACTCCTTCTACCAGCTCCTCCCCACCACACCCCTGCAGCTGAATTTAGTAATGGGCACAGCTTTGAGGGAATCTAGGACTCCCCACGCAGGGCAGAGCTTTGCTTGATGACTCATCAAATGGAAGAGAAGCTGGAGACACATATATTCTACAAGTAAGAGAAAGTGAAGGGGAAGCTGTACATCTACAAGGACCTTTTCCTAAATATGTTAATCAGGTCAGCCTCTTCTCTCAGGATAAGAGAGTAAAGAAAATTACAAACATCCTATCCCAGGCTTCAGAAACTGAGCAAGGCATCAGAGAAAAAGAGTGAATATTATTCTCTGTAGTCCTTCTCTTAACACCTCCAAATTAAAGACTCCCTTAGCAAATTCTGGAATGTCTCTAAAAAATGGCATAGGCATTTATGAAACTTTCAATATGTAATGAATTAATAAACTGGTGGTGATGGTAAAGTTTACAATAATTTGAAGGTGTCTCTTAAAAATTATCTCAGTAAGGGGTAATTTCACCCAATTCCCCAGCCCTACCCTCCCTGGTTGAATGCCAGGTATCTTAACAATGTTTCAATGTCACAAAGGTAAATGCCAAACACTACAGAACATAAACAGATTGCAAGGTATCTTTTCTGTAATAAGGTGCATACATGTTATTTATCAAGCTTAAAATTAGGACACAGATAAACTACATGTACTACCTCGGAAGAATTCCAACTTTGTCATATTGCCTAGTCCCTTTTCTCAGCTATTGGAGTGACATGGAAATGAATACAAGGAGACGATCAGTATGGTGATCTTGAGTTTATGTTTATATGTAGTGCATCATTTGGTGCCTTAGTTACTTTTCTCATCACTGTGATCAAATATTTGACATGCAGTAACATGAGGGAGAAAATATTTATTTTGGATCATGGTTTGATGGTACAATCTACCATAGTGAAGAAGGCAAGGAGGTAGCAGCCACACTTAGCTGTGGTAGTTGGAACATGAGCTGTTTACACACTTCTGGCATACCAATAAGTATAGAAAGAGACTGAAGCCAGAAGCAGAGCTGCCATATTACCCCCGAGTGCCCCCCACCCACCTACCAGTGACTCATACCCTTGAGCAAGGCCCTACCTCTTATGGCCCCATAACCTCTTTTTTAAATTTTTTTTTGTTCATTATTTATTTATTTATTTGAGAGCGACAGACACAGAGAGAAAGGCAGATAGAGGGAGAGAGAGAGAATGGGCGCGCCAGGGCTTCCAGCCTCTGCAAACGAACTCCAGACGCGTGCGCCCCCTTGTGCATCTGGCTAAAGTGGGACCTGGGGAACCGAGCCTCGAACTGGGGTCCTTAGGCTTCACAGGCAAGCGCTTAACCGCTAAGCCATCTCTCCAGCCCCGCCCCCCATAACCTCTTACAACAGCACCATCAGTTAGAAAGTGTGTTTAAGCTTGTAGAGGGCATTATTTTTCTTTTAATGAAAGGGAGAAAGAGAGAGGGGGCTGGAGATGGTTTAGCGGTTAAGCGCTTGTCTGTGAAGCCTAAGGACCCCGGTTCGAGGCTCGGTTCCCCAGGTCCCACGTTAGCCAGATGCACAAGGGGGCGCACGCGTCTGGAGTTCGTTTGCAGAGGCTGGAAGCCCTGGCGCGCCCATTCTCTCTCTCTCCCTCTGTCTGCCTTTCTCTCTGTGTCTGTCGCTCTCAAATAAATTAAAAAAAAAAAAAAGAAAAAGAAAGAAAGAAAGAAAGAGAGAGGGAGAAAATTGGTGCACACAGGCCTCCAGCCACAGCAACTGAACTCCAGTCATGTGTGCCGCTTTGTGCACATGCACAACCTTGCACATGTATCACTTGTGTGTCTCACTTAGGAGGGATATGGGGAGTCAAACATGAATCCTTGGGCTTTGTTAGCCTTAACAGCTAGGCCATCTCTCCAGCCCTTGTGTAAGGTGTTTTACATTCAAATCTTATCTCTGATACTACACATTTTTACCATAAAATATATTCACTGGAAAGTTATTGAGATAGAAAGATAGCCAACAGAGACATTAAGACACCAGCATTGAAATGTCACTCATATCTCTAGGTGTGGACAAGGCATTTAATTTCCCTTTACATTTAAGTTATTGCATTTGTAAAATCAGAGACCTAAAAGTGTCAGAAATTCTTTCCTAATTTTATATATTACTTACATTCAGTAAAGTCAGTAAAATATAAGCACTTCATCATGTATTATGTGAGAGCTCTGCTAAAAGACTTATACATGCTCAACTCTTACCCTTTGGGGTAAGAGACATGGTTCCCATCTTACAAATAGGGTACACTTGAGCCCTGAGGTATTAAGCAACTTACCCAGGGTAAGAACTGGGATTAAAACTGTAAAGTCCACTCTTCATTTTACCATGCGCTCATCTAAAAATAGTATTCGCTAGTGTTACATTTTAAAAACCATGACATGCACCTGAATTATTGTGCCCCCATGATGATGTACTTTAAGAAGGACTTGTCAGATGACTTCATTTCACCTCTCAGAAGGAGAGTTGCCCAAGGTCATAGGGATCATTGGAATCAGGGCTAAAACTCCAGGTGGCCCTTGTGCTAAATGCTGTCAGGCCACTTATTTCCTCTGAGGCAGACCACACTTGGCCACTTCTCCCAGAGCTGGTTGTTCTCCAAAGAAATGCCAATCACCAGGGCAGGCATTCTGCAGCTACTTCTGACTCAGACAGACAATTCCACTCATTTCCTGGGACTGAGATTTCTGAAATAACTCCCTTTCTTTGACACAGCCCTATCTTCATGAGGCAGTATTTGCTGCTCTTTTGATTACATCCATTAACTATTCAGATGCAGCTGCCCTTCAGGAAGCAGCATGCCTGAGAAAAAGACACACTCAGCAGCTAAGTGAGTCAGGGCTAAGCCATGAAGCTCGAACCCATCCAACAGTGGGCAGTGTAAGCAAAACACAGCTGAATGGGCAGAGAACTTTGAAGTCAAAATCTATATCAATTCCTCATTTTATTGTTGGTGTAAATGAACCACAGAATGAAGAAAGGATAGCTTCAAGTCAGGAACTGGGTAAGCCAGGGGAGGAAGGACCTTTGGCTTAGAATTTTGGACCTAATCACGGGAACCTTAGCAAACAGATTCCACTGCACTGTGATTTGGGAGCTAGAACAATTAATCATCCCCACTATCCACATCCATATAGCAAAGTATAAGTGAGGTTCTCCAAAGAAGCAGAGCCAATAGAAGGAATATGAATTATTAAGAAGAGTCAATAGATTTGATAACAGACTACAGACCGGGTAGTAAAATGACAGCTGTCTATAGGCTGGAGATTCTGAACCTGGTGACTGCTCAGTGCATAAGGCTGGATGTTCTGGATGTTTCGGCAGTCCCAATATGGCACTTAAGGCTTGGTAAATCCCTGAAGAGTTGCTACTCTTCAATCTACAATGGATGTCTGAAGAAACTGGGTCCCAATGTCCAAAAGTGAAGGCAGCAACAGGGGATAGGCACTCACAAGCAAGGAGAAAGAACACCCCAAAGGGAACCGGCTTTTCCTGGGAGCTTTTTACATTGTCTGCAACTAGAAGAGCTTCCCATTTGGAAAATTAAGTCTCCCACCCTCATTCCATCCTTCCTGGAAACACCCTCACAGACATGCTCAAGAAGCATGTCTCTTACTTGATTAATGATCTGATTGAGCCAACAGGCATTAACTATCACACTAGACAGGAAAATTCCAAAGCTCTTGTAACTTATTGGATTTAATTTCATAAACATACCATGGACATTTTTTTTTTTTTTTACTGCAGCAGTAAACCATACTTACATCAGAGTGGCTTACAGCAACAAAACTTTCTTTCTTGTGCATGTGCATATCCAGTATAGGTTGGCTAAATATTCTCACAGTCTGACATGGCTTACTGTTATGGGTTGAATTTCACCCCCTCAAAAATAATAAAGTCCTAATATCTGTATCTATGAATGTAATATTGTTTGGAAGTATAATCTTTATGGTTATTTGATTGGGTGAAGATGAGATCATTAGTCTAGATGCTGAACTCAGTTGGGTGTTTTTATAACAAGGGGACATTTGGTAATACAGATTGACACAAAGAGGTGAAAGTGAAGGCAGCAACTGGATTGCTGCAATACAAGCCATAGCAAAAAACTCAAGAAATCAAGTTAGGGAAGTGACATGGAAAAGACTGTCTCTTCTAGCCCTGTGAAAAAGAAACAACCCTATAGACATCTTGATCTTGAACTTCTATCCTCCAGAACTGTGGGATAATAAGTATCTGCTGTTTAAGCCTCATAGTGTGTGTTGCTTTGTTAGAACAGCCCCAGGAGATTTATGCATTGGCCTTGCCTTGAGAAAACAGAGGAGATAGCAAAGCCCAAGCTACCTTCCAAATCCTTTGCCCACATTGCCCAAAAAAAATAATCCAGTTTAGCATTATGTCAATGGGATGGAGAAGATCTTCTTCACAAAAATAACATCCTCTCAGGGAGGAACACACTGGTTGGAGCAGGGAAGATTCTGAGCAATAATTACCATAGTATTGTTATCACTGTACATACGTGGGTAGTGAGTATCCTTGAACTGAGGCCCAAAGACAGTCAGGTAGGCACAGTAATTGGTGGAACTATGATGTCACTTCAGATTTTCAGTTCCAAATCCTAGGCCATTTCTATTACATACTCAAGGGATTATAAGCATCACCATTTCTGCTGGCCAGGACTGAGCTCTGTCCTACAAGTGTAAATGCAATTCTGCTTTGTATTAATTCCTTTGTAAAGGGTTATAAGATTGTTTTTCAAATGTTTATAAAGGTACTAGTGAGATGACTCAGTGGGTAAAGTTTGCCTTGTGAGAATAAGGTCCTGAGCTTTATCACCATGACCCATGGTTAAAAAAAAAAAAAAAAATCAGGACTTCTGGTTAAGATGGCGGCGTAGGTACCACGCCAAAACAGCCTGGGGGGAAAAAAGACCCAAAAAACTCAGCAAAATACACACTTTTACTAAAAAGTGAGGTGTAGAGGAAATTGAAGCTGCAGCGGAGAAGTAGGAGAGATCCAGAGCATCCAGAGCCCACACAGGCCAGCAAAAGTGGGCCCGGCAGCTCCACCAAACACGGCAGTGGCAGGGCACACCAGAAAGCTGCCAGGCTCAGCTCCAGCCGCAGGAAAAGCCAGGTGCGGGAGCTTCCCCTCACACCGAGCTATCCACAACTCAGGAAATGTGAAGGGAGAGTGGCAGTGAGTAGAGGAGGAGCAGACCGCGAGGTAGAAGAACACGTGGAACAGCGAGAGAACCAGAGCAGCTGCAGCTCCCTCCCCTCCCCCACCGCCTGAGCCCAGCTCCAGTGAACACAGCCGCATCCCAGGACCATCCACAACAACTTGAGCCAACAGTGGACCCAAACAGGAGCAGAGTTCGGCAGCAACATCAGCAGCTCTGGAACCGGTACCAGCAGCCCTAGCAGCAGCAGACCCAGGAGCAGCAACAACAGCAGACCCAGCAGCAGCAGCAGCTTCAGCAACAGCAGTGGCTCCAGAAGTGGCAGCTATAGCAGTAGCAGCAGCAGCAGCAGAGACAACAGCAGCAGTGGGCCCAGCAGCAGCATCTTTAGCTGCTAACAGACCCAGCAGAGGCAGCTTTAGCAGCAACAGTTCCAGCAGCAGGGGTGCTGATCTGCAGGGTCACAGTTGCCAGGCTTGGTTTGCCCCACAGGAAAAGCCAGTGCCCAGCTCCAGAAATCAGAACAGCAGCCCAACGACCAAGCCAGCAACTTGACTCAGACCAAAATCATCCAAGGTAACTGGGTTTGCACCAGGGAAGGGTCTCACTTGGTCACAAGCTGACTGGGATCCCTCAACAGACCAGAAATCTTAACCTCTATGTTGATAGAGGATCTGGTTGTTATAATAACTACTCTGGCATACATACTTGGGGCTGTTTTTGACTGAATGGGTACAGTGTTTAGTTAACTTTTAGAATCTACCTGTATTTTTTTCCACGCAGCCTACCTGAATACTCTCATAGCAGGGAAACTCAACACCTAGGAGCAGCTTTGTAGATACTCTCAGAGTCTTAAGAGCCACATCTAACACCTTAAGCTCCTACCCTGAAAAGATATAACATCAAATCAATTGATACAGCTAAGAATACCCAGCTAGCTAGAAAATCCAAGCATTAACTTAATCCAAGATGCAAAAATATATACATTATAACACAAGAAACACTAAAAAGCAAGACGATATAAATCCACCTAAAAGTATTAATGCATCAGAAATGTCCTCCAGTGAGAAAGAGTTAGACGAAATGCCTGAGAAAGATTTCAAAAGAATGATTGTAAATATGTTCAAATAAGTCAGAGAACAAATCAAAGGAGTCAAAGAGGAACTTAAAGAGGAAATCAAAGGAATCAAAGAAGATGTAGGGCACCAATTTCATGAAATAAAGAAGGCAATACAAGACATGAATAAGGAAATAGAAATAACAAAGAAAAACCAGTTAGAATTACTAGCAATGAAGAACACAGTTAATGAAATAAAAAACTCTGTAGAAAATCTCACCAGTAGAATGGATGAAGGAGAGGACAGAATATCTAAGCTAGAAGACCAGGTGTCAGATCTAATACAGGCCAACAAAGAGAAAGACAAACTTAGAGAAAAGTATGAGTGGGAATTTCAAGATATTCGGGACACTATGAAAAGATCAAATATTAGAATTCAGGGCATAGTAGAAGGAGAAGAATTTCACTCAAAAGGCATAGTAGGAGTCTTCAACGAGATCATAGAAGAAAAATTCCCCCAAATTGGGAAAGAGGTGCCAATACAGATACAGGAAGCCTTTAGAACCCAGCCAGACAAAACCTGGAAAGACCTCTCCTCCCATATTATAATCAAACTTCCAAACACACACACCAAAGAACACATATTGAAAGCAGTTAGAGAGAAAAATCAAGTTGCCTACAAAAGTAAGCCCATCAGGATTACAGCAGATTATTCAACACAAACTTTTAAAGCCAGAAGGGCTTGGGGTGGTATATTCAAAGTTCTGAAAGATAATAACTGTCAACCAAGGTTACTTTATCCTGCAAAGTTATCCATTCAAATAGATGGAGAAATAAGGACATTCCATGACAAAAGCAGGTTAAAGGAGTATTTGAAGATAAAACCAGCTCTACAGAAAATAATTGATAGAATCCTCCATGCTGAAGAAAAGGAAAAGCACACATATAAGGAACCTAGAAAAAACAAGCAATACTCAAATACTAGTTAACAGAAGAGAGCACTGGTAGAACCAGAACCACAAACAACAAAAAAATGGCAAACATAAATACACACCTTTCAATAATATCTCTTAATATCAATGGCCTCAATGCCCCAACAAAAAGACATAGATTTGCAGACTGGGTTAAAAAGCAGGATCCTACAATTTGTTGTCTCCAAGAAAGTCACCTTTCTACAAAGGATAGACATTATCTTATGGTGAAAAGTTGGAAGACGGTGTTTCAAGCAAATGGGCCTAGAAAACAAGCAGAGGTGGCTATCCTAATATCAGACAGGGTAGTCAAGAATGATAAAGAAGGTCACTTTATATTGATTAAGAGCACACTCCAACGGGAGAACATTACAATCCTAAACATATATGCACCTAACATGGGGGCTCCCAAATTCGTCAAAAAAACACTATTAGAACTAAGATCACAGATAACACCAAACACAGTGGTGGTGGGTGACTTTAACACCCCACTCTCAATTGACAGGTCATCCTGGGAAAAAATAAACAGAGAAGCAACTGGATTAAATGAGGTCATAGAAGGAATGGACTTAACAGATATATACAGGACATTTCATCTAAAGGCTGCAGAATATACATTCTTTTCAGCAGCACATGGGACATTCTCTAAAATAGACCATATATTAGGACACAAAGAAAATCTTAACAAATTCAGGAAAATTGAAATAATTCCTTGCATTCTATCTGACCACAATGGAATTAAACTACAAATCAGTAGCAAGAAAGGCTATAGAGCATACACAAAATCATGGAAACTAAACAATACACTACTAAATGATGAATGGGTCAATGAAGAAATCAAAAAGGAAATCAAAAAATTTATAGAGTCAAATGATAATGAGAACACAACATACCAAAATCTCTTGGACACAAGGAAGGCGGTTCTAAGAGGTAAATTTATAGCCTTAAGTGCCTACATTAAGAAATTAGAAAGGTCGCAAGTAAATGACCTAATGCTTCGCCTTAAAGCCTTGGAAAAAGAATAACAAGGCAAACCAAAAATCAGTAGACGGGAAGAAATAATAAAGATTCGGGTAGAAATTAATGAAATGGAAACAAAAAGAACAATCCAAAGAATTAATGAAACAAAGAGTTCGTTCTTTAAAGGATAAATAAGATTGATAAACCCTTAGCAAATCTGACCAAAAGAAAGAGAGAAGAGACACAAATTAATAAAATCAGAGATGAACAAGGTAACATCACAACAGATTCCAGAGAAATTCAAAAAATCATAGGGACATACTATGAAAACATATACTCCACAAAGTATGAAAATCTGAAAGAAATGGATGATTTCCTTGATCTATATATCCTACCTAAATTAAATCAAAATGAGATTAATCACTTAAATAGACCTATAACAAACATGGAGAAAAACAGTTATCAACAATCTCCCATCTAAAAAAGCCCAGGCCCGGAAGGATTCACTGCTGAATTTTACTAGACATTTAAGGAAGAGCTAACACCATTGCTTCTTAAGCTTTTCCAGGAAATAGAAAAAGAAGGAATTCTTCCAAACTCCTTCTATGTGGCCAGCATCAACCTGATACCAAAACCAGGCAAAGATAGAACAAAAAAAGGAAAATTACAGACCAATCTCCCTCACGAACATAGATGCAAAAATTCTCAACAAAATATTGGCAAACAGAATACAAGAGTATATCAAAATGATCATTCACCCTGACCAAGTAGGCTTTATCCCAGAGATACAGGGATGGTTCAACATACGCAAATCTATAAATGTAATACATTACATAAATGGGTTGAAGGACAAAAATCACATGATCATCTCATTAGACGCAGAGAAATCATTTGACAAAATCCAACATCCCTTCATGATAAAAGTCCTACAGAGACTGGGAATAGAAGGAACATATCTCAATATAATAAAGGCTATTTATGACATGCCTACAGCCAACATATTACTAAATGGGGAAAAACTGGAAGCTTTTCCACTAAAATCAGGAACAAGACAAGGGTGTCCACTGTCCCCACTTTTATTTAATATAGTTTTGGAAGTCTTAGCCATAGCAATAAGGCAAGAGACACACAGAAAAGGGATACAAATTGGAAACGAAGAGATCAAGTTGTCATTATTTGCAGATGACATGATTCTATACATAAAGGACCCTAAAGACTCTACTAGCAAACTGTTAGAGCTGATCAAAACCTACAGCAATGTAGCAGGATACAAAATAAATACACAGAAATCAGTAGCCTTCATATATGCTAATAACAAACACAGAGAGGATGATATCAGAGAATCACTCCCGTTCACAATTGCATCAAAAAAAATAAAGTACCTTGGAATAAACCTAACCAAGGAAGTAAAAAATCTCTACAATGAGAACTTTAAAACACTCAAGCGAGAAATTGCAGGAGACACTAGAAAGTGGAGAAACATCCCTTGTTCCTGGATTGGAAGAATCAATATTGTGAAAATGGCAATCTTACCTAAAGCAATCTACACATTTAATGCAATCCCTATCAAAATTCCAAAGGCTTTCTTCATTGAAATAGAAAAAACAATCCAAAAATTCATTTGGAATCACAAAAAACCTTGAATATCTAAAATAATACTGACCAACAAAAATGAGGCTGGTGGTATCACCATACCTGATTTTAACCTATACTACAGAGCCATAGTAACAAAAACAGCATGGTACTGGCACAAAAACAGACATGTAGATCAGTGGAACAGAATAGAGGACCCAGATGTAAGCCCAAGTAGCTATAGCCACCTGATATTCGATAAAAATGCCAACAATACTCATTGGAGAAGAGACAGCCTCTTCAGCAAATGGTGTTTTGAAAACTGGATATATATCTGCAGAAGGATGAAAATAGATTCTTCTCTCTCGCCATGCACAAGAATTACGTCCAAATGGATTAAAGAGCTTAACTTCAGACCTGAAACTCTGAAACTGCTAGAGGAAAAAGTAGGGGATACCCTTTAACATATTGGTCTTGGCAAAGACTTTTTGAATACAACCCCAATTGCTCAGGCAATAAAACCACAGATTAATCACTGGGACCTCATGAAATTACAAAGATTTTGCACTGCCAAGGACACAGTGAAAAAAGCAAAGAGGCAACCTACAGAATGGGAAAAAATCTTCACCAGCTATATATCTGATAGAGGATTAATATCTAGCATATACAAAGAACTCAAAAAGTTAAATAATAAGGAATCAAACAAGCCAATCAAAAAATGGGCCATGGAGCTAAATAGAGAGTTCTCAAAGGAAGAAATACGAATGGCATATAAGCATCTAAAAAAATATTCTACGTCACTAGTCATCAGGGAAATGCAGATTAAAACGACATTGAGATTCCATCTCACTCCTGTCAGTGTGGCCACCATCATGAAAACAAATGATCATAAATGTTGGCCGGGATGTGGAAAAAAAGGAACCCTTCTACACTGCTGGTGGGAATGCAATCTGGTCCAGCCATTGTGGAAAACAGTGTGGAGGTTCCTAAAACAGCTAAAGATTGATCTACCATATGACCCAGCTATAGCACTCCTAGGCATATATCCCAAGGACTCATCTCATTTCCTTAGAAGTACGTGCTCAACCATGTTTATTGCTGCTCAATTTATAATAGCTGGGAAATGGAACCAGCCTAGATGTCCCTCAACTGATGAGTGGATAATGAAGATGTGGCACATTTATACAATGGAGTTCTACTCAGCGGTAAAGAAAAATGAAGTTATGAAATTTGCAGAAAAATGGATGGACCTGGAAAGTATTATACTAAGTGAGGTAACCCAGGCCCAGAAAGCCAAGCGCCACATGTTCTCTCTCATATGTGGATCCTAGCTACAGATGATTGGGCTTCTGCGTGAGAATGAAAATACTTAGTAGCAGAGGCCAGTAAGGTAAAAAGGAGACATAAAGGGTAGGGAAAGGAAGGGAGCAGGATACTTAATAGGTTGATATTGTATATATGTAATTACAATGATTGTAATGGGGAGGTAATATGATGGAGAATGGCATTTCAAATGGGAAAGTGTGGGGGTGGGGAGGGAGGGAATTACCATGGGATATATTTTATAATCATGGAAAATGTTAATAAAAATTTTTTAAAAAAAGAAAAAAAAATCAGGCATGATGACACACACCTGTAATCCTAGTCTGGGATGGTGGAGACAGAAAGATCCTTGGGTTTCACTAGCCTAATTGGTGAGCCCCAGGGAAATAAGGAAACCTGTCTCAAAGGAGATGCTGTTTCTGAGGAACACTACTTCAAGTTTTCTTCTGGACTACACAGACACACCTCGCAGACACATGAAAGTACAGATCAAACTATTCATATCATAATCAAAAGTCTGGAATGTTTTAAGATAGCATAGACACCTAGAGTGTTATGTAAACTTTTTTATAAATATATTTCTGAAATTAAAGCATGGGCTTGATTTTTATTTTATGTTAAACAGATTTGCATAGATTTGATAAGAAAGAGAAACCTTTTAAGATCTTCACCATGGGCCTCTTAATCTTGATATCCCTGCTTCCTGCTCCCAACTCTGTGAGATCCAGGTGCTCACTGGTCAAGCCTGGGTAGGTCAAGGTTTCTCCAGGCTTGACCTGTATCACAGGGCTTTAAGAGGAAGTAGGAGCTGGAAAAGGCTATCTCATGAAGTCACCAACTGTGTCAGTTTTCCCAAGACTGAGGGATTTCCCAGGACATGAGAGAGCCTTGGAATATCAGAGTGACCAGTCACCCTCAAGCTTCAAACCCTTCTTTGAATCAAAATCTAAAATGTTTACACAGGATGAGAGAGGGCAATACTTGGAGTGTATGATTTAAATATGTAGCAGACATTAGCATCACAGTTTAAGCTTGATATGAGAGGTACCAGCCAATCTGATTTTCCCAACATTGCAAGGCTCCCAGGAAGTATGCCCTTCCACTTTAAAATTGAAACAGTAGTAAGAAAACTGGAATAAGATGGTCATTGTATCTAATAATGCCACATTTTACAAATTGAGGAAATGAGTCCCAATTTCTTCCCAAGAGGAAAATGAATATGACAAGATCACCATAGAGATCAACGTCAAGCTGGGAGTGCACAGAGGATTCTCAGCTCCCACTTTAGTGCATTTTCTTTTTTTTTTTTTTTTTAAATTTTTTATTTATTTGAGAGCGACAGACACAGAGAGAAAGACAGAGAGAGGGAGAAAGAGAGAATGGGCGCGCCAGGGCTTCCAGCCTCTGCAAACGAACTCCAGATGCGTGCGCCCCCTTGTGCATCTGGCTAACGTGGGACCTGGGGAACCGAGCCTCGAACCGGGGTCCTTAGGCTTCACAGGCAAGCGCTTAACCACTAAGCCATCTCTCCAGCCCCTTTAGTGCATTTTCTGCCAGGTGGTGGAGAGCTTTATCTATCATAAGTGTCTATTATTCACATCATTCAAACACGCTTTCAAGCTTAGTCTTGAACAGCCTGAGAAATTCATTACAGAGCAGGGGTCACAAGGCCCTTTTTTAATTATTTTATTAATTTATTTATTTAAAAAAGGACAAGAGAGAGAGAGAATGGAAATATCAGGGCCTCCAGCCACGGCAAACAAACTCAAGATGCTACCTTATGCATCTTGCTTCTAAGGAATCAAGCCTGGGTCCTTTGGATTTGCAGGCAAGTGCCTTAACCACTGAGCAAACTCTCCAGCCCAAATTTCCTTTTTCTAAAGCAACACACTGAAGTCAAAGCATAAAATCCTACTTTGAATCTCAGAGTCTCTTCTTAAAATCTTCAGGCCCAGGTGACTGCCTCTATATAGAGCCTGGTGACACCTGTCTCACATTGAAAGGAAATAATGTTGCCTTCTTCTCCCCTAAGTGATATAGTCATGTAGCTCTTCCAGTAGACAGCTGCACCAGGAAGATGCATGCAAGTTTCTCTTACTTATACTGATCTCAAAGCCAGTGGACATGTTTCTTCATCTTACCTCAGTTAGCATGTGAGACTGCCTACCTCAATTCCTAAAATCTGCCCCAAAAGTTCAAGCTGTATGCTGCTTAGACTTCCATGTAAAGACTCATATTTTTGTAGTGGGAATGGGATTCATTTTGGACTAAACAAGACCTGACCTGAAATCACAGCTCACCCACATACTGTAAATTCTACTTTGACTTAGTAACTAAATGTTTATAGTCTTTAATTTTATCACCTCTAACATTCTTGGAAGGATTTAAAGATTCACTGTACTGTGTGTGTGGCATATTATTGGGCTTATAGTCATGATGTGATAATTGCCAGAATTTTTCTTTTGTTATCAATGATATATTGGGACCACTAATCCACAGATTTCAGACTCACAAATATCTGAATTTGATTCTATATCTATTATTTTCTGACATGTTAACAAGAAATAATGCATCTAGAATTTCTGGTCGTCAGTTTGTCTTCGATATGAAGATTATAGTCTTCACTCTGTAAAGATCATTTGCAGAGTGAAGACTATAATATTCATATCAAAGATTTTCTTAGAGGTAAAGGTTATTTCAGCTTAAAAGTTAAGTATATGTGGTGAAGAAAGCATGGGTAGCAGCAGGAAACGGAGCTACTCATATTGTGTCCACCACCAGGAAACAGATTGTGATGAATGCTCACTCATGATCAGTCAGCCTTCTCCTTTTCTATACAGCCCAGGACATCCAGCCCATAGAACAGTGATGTCCACATTTAGGATTGGTCTCCCAACCTCAAATAGCCCAGTCTAGGTATGAGCAGAGATTTTTTTTTTATTACAGTGATATAAAATCTGATAAAATTGACAAAATTAACCATTACAGCACATCTTATTAAAGATATGTTGTTAAGCATTACCAATTGGTGTTAAATAAGAATATAGATTCTGATTCTGCCTTTGACTAGCAGTCATCCACAAGAAATTTTTATGGAAAATAGTGCACACTACAAATAATAAATATCTAATAAACACCAATACCTAAGGTCATGCAGACAGAGATCCTTGTTTGGTCCTTGTCTCCTCATTTAATTTTTTTTTTTCATCACACTGTTCACCACATTCTTTTCTTTCTCTCTCAGAGCTGGAACACCAGTCATCTGAGAACTCCCACTTGCCTTCTTTTTTAGTATTAATTCATTTGAAGTACTTGTCACTTTTAATTTTCTGTGTACACTGGTGTGCATGAGTATACATGCTTTAGCTGCACTTAATAAAGCAGGAATTTATACAGTAATTCAGTTCCCTCATGAATGGAAAGGCTGCCTGTCATTCTCATAAACACTGTACATTCCTATCTTCCTAATGCATCTCAGAGTAGTCATCTCATATTCATTGCGCAAAACTTTTTGCAAGGCTTGATATTCTGTCTATAAGAGTTCCACTGCAGTGAAAGAAGAAAAGACCATCGATAGAATAAGTAACTGTGGCTGTTGTCACATAACATAGCCTTGTAGATTCTTATATCATTTATTTTTCATAGATAATGCTGCCCCATTTGTTTTTTTTTTAATACCACAACAGTTTCTTACTATTATTACCACAGTTGTCATCATAACCTGGTACCTTCATAGGATTAGCTAAAGTTTGATCAGTTTAATTCTCTGAAAATGGATTTTAATTAGATGTGAATTGGATCACATTCACTATATTTCTGGTTTTGTGCAGATGCAGAGCTATATGAACTGATAAGTCACAAAATACATACTTTTATTTGCTTTAAGTAGCTATCATGCAATATCGGCTTTGATGCATTCTGCAGATGGAAATCATTTAATCTAAATGTCCTTTACCTTTAAACAACATTTCAGGGCTGGGGCGAGTTCTCATTGGCTCAAGGGCTTGCTGAACATGTGTGAGTTCCTGACTGTGGATCGACAAGGTGGAGGATAAGGAAGTACACAAAGGTATGTTCTTGGACCTCCACATCTGCACTGTGACACTTGTGTGCTCTGGCTCACATCTCATGTGTGCGTGTGTGTGTGTGTGTGTGTGTGTAGAAAGAGAGAGAGATTAAAAAATAAAAACTCCTACCCTAGTAGATGTACACTCACCCAAAACAGTCTGCTCTGGGTCCCTTCTGGCTGCTTTATAAAAGTACTCTATTGGTTACAATTCTGATATTTAAAATACTTGTCTTTCACCACTGCGTACATGGTGCTATTTCCCACAAAATAAGTCATTTTGAAGTTTAATGACATAAATAGCCTATAAACTAGACTATATTAAAAGTCATATATGTCTTCAGGAACTGGAGAAAATTATTCAAGCCCTGCAAATAATATTGCACAATGACCAGGAGATGGCTATTGTGAGATCAGCTATACAGCTTTAAATTCCTATTATTGTCCCAATTTAAAAAAGGAAAAAAAAAACCCTTGAGACTAAAAAGCCAAGAAACATCTTCAAAGACAACTTCTCCCACCCCTGCTCTTTGTAGAACATCTGAAAATTTGGAGCTCATTCAGTTTGGGGCTTTTTCTGTATTTGTTGTTGTTATAATGTGAATCAAAACCTTCTGACAATCCCTGTTTATGAAAAATGACTCATAGTTGTCAGCAGAAGTGCCAAGCTCAATTACATACAGCTCAGGAATGAGAGGAGAAAGTTAAATTTATCCTATAAGCAAGGAAATGCAGAAGAAGAAAAAAGATAAAAGTGGGAAAGAACTTACTCGCCAGCATCATGCATCAATGTCATGGGTGGTCTGTGCTTAGTCATGCAAGCAACCAAGAAAGAAAAAAGGAATATTTTCTAAATGAACTGAAGACAATAAAGCTATTTACAAAGAAAAGAAAAATACCCTCTTGTTATAGGACTCAAGCCCCAGTGTGCAATCCTGACCTATTTTATGGACATGTAACTTCAACCACACTGGGACTGAATGACCCTGTGAGGTTTCCTTGTTCTATTGCGGTTAGAATCCACAGCCTGGCCTTCTGTGAGAACCTGTGGTTCACCCCCCTCAGGCTGGGTGAAAAGGACAGATCATCAGTATGGCAATCAGAAATTCTTCCTCTTCTACCAACCCTTCTTCAGAAAGCCTTGCCTATCTTTTAACCCCTGGTTTCAACTGTTCCCATGAAGAAGAAATAATTTAAATCAAGGCTGTATGCCACAGAAGAGAGCAGAGGACCTGGACCCTGGGGCCTCATCACCGCTCCTCTGGCCTTGCAACCTCATCCCTGATGCCTTCACTTGTGGTCCTGAGTCTTGGCCCATGCTTTCTTGCCTGTAAGAGCTGCCGCTAGGTTCCCTGGACATTGGATCTGCCCTTATGCCAAACAGTATTCAGGAGAAGAATTCTCTAGATGGTGACCATCATAGTGTGTCTACAGTAATCTCATGAAGTACTGACAGCTTAAAAGCTCCTCCTGTGCTTTCCCTCCAGGGAATCTTCTACAGGCCTGGTCATGGCCCTGTGATGGCTTGTTCTCTTAAATTGCAGGAATAGTGAGGTCGACTTTTTTTTGTTTTGTTTTGTTTTGATTTGTTTTGTTTTGTTTTGTTTTTCGAGGTAGGGTCTCACTGTAGCCCAAGCTGACCTGGAATTCATGGTATAGTCTCAGGGTGGCCTTGAACTCACAGCAATCCTGAGCACTGGGATTCAAGGCTAGGTGCACTTTTCACAGATTACTTTTTAATTAAATTCCATTCCATCATCTGAGCCACATAATTTTTTTTATGAAGAATATATATGGGTTACATTTTACAGTTCCAGGTCTGTGATGACAAGCTACACAAATGGCTGGTTTGGGTTTCTCTAACCTCTACTGTATTATCTATTCTACAAAGAAAACACCCACCTCACATTTCTATACTATTACTCAGTTGGCTAAGCTTCCACATATAACCTCAGAGTCTACCCAACTGAGCAGCATTTTCTACTTATCTCTAAAGGTTCTCTTAGACTCACTATAATGAAACACAGGGAAATGAAGAATGCATAAGGCAGAAGCCTGTAGTTACAAACCATACAACAGTGGCCCACGTTATCAGAAGCCATGGAAGTGGCTGGGAAATCACAACCCTATGACCAAACCCCAGGTTCATTGTTCACAGTGGACAAGTCCCTCTTAGATCTCTCTCTACAGCTACCACGCAGAGATCAAACAAAGTTAAAGAAGTTGTAAATGTGACTATGTTTTGTAAGAACATTCCATTCTCACAAACAAGGTCCATGACAAAGAGGGCCTTTGAAGTCTTGGACTTTATTGATCTCCACAAGACCCAACCTAAAATAGGCCAGATAAATGAGTGAATAAATGATCAAATGCACAACTGATATGTGCATTGACTAGTGAGAAGGTACTGAAAGAACAGGATTTGGATAGAAAGGTGAGAGAATTCTGGTGCCTAAAATCTCACTGTATAAATGTCTCATCATTTGTACAACAGCTGCCTGGGGCACAGTGAGATTACCAAGTAAGTTGTCCTACCTAGTGACTACATGAGGAATATAAACACAAGTTAGTCAGTTTCAACTTCCTTCCTTACTCTGTAATTTACTGAACACGTTGTGAGGAATTACTGACTTATGGCACCAGCTAGCTGCAGGTACCATTTCTGCCCTGTACTCTATTACATGGTATATAGTCAAGCTTAAACATTTCCTATACTTTCCATGACCACTAATTAGTATTGTTGTTTCATGTTTTGCTAAAAACTTATAGCCTGGGCCTGGAGAGATTGCTCAGTGATTAAGGTACTTGCCTGCAAACCCTAAGGAGTTGGGTTCAACTTCCCAGAACCCATGTAAAGCTGGATACACAAAGTGGCACATGCATCTGGAGTTTGTTTGCAGCAGCTAGAAGCCCTGGTGTGCCCATTCTTTTTCTCTTTCTTCCTCTTCCTCTTTCTCTCTCTCTCTTTCTGTCGCTGCAAATAAATCAATATTATTTAAAAAAAAATTGCAGCTCCTTTGGCATACCTTTAATCACCTACTAGGCCTCTGCGAAGTCATCTTTGGACTCCATACCACCCTTTAACAAACTATCCAAGGACTTCTGGGTCACTCTTTACCTCACACATATATTCTTATCTTCATTAAGGATAATTTCAAAGTCTATGGGGGTAATTAAACTAATAATGAGTTGTGTTCTCAATATTTTAGCTCTGATATTATACCTTAACTTCATTATACTCTTATATCTTGACATGGTCAGTGACATACTTCTTCCAACATTTCTATTTTAAGTTACTCATTTTCTGCCTACATAACTTTATCCCATATGGCCTTTCCTTGACTGACTCCAAAGGTGCTATCACTCAGCAAAATTTCAAAGCCTCACCAGATTTCCATTATCTTATCCTCATACCTTATTGCTGGACACTGCCAAGAACAGGCTGAAGCCTTCAGGAGAGGGGCCTGAGCTTCCAAGCATGGCTAAGCCCCACCCCTACAGGAGGCCATTCCCTCTCAAATCCCAGCACACCAGAACTTAGGCTGTGCTCATAGCCCTGTGCCCTTTGGCCAGTTGCCTCCGAAACTCTGAATATGTGATCAGCCAGCAGCCTTCACACAACCCATCCCCTTGCGATTTTCTTCTTGCCACTATATAGATCACTAGACTTTCAACTCTCTCCCTGTTTGTTGGAAAGAATGTCCCTAGGCATTGGGCTAACAGTCTTTGAACCCACCAAGCTCTCTGAAGTCATCTCCCCTGTGTGTGTACATCCCAACATGTGGCTCAAGACCCTGCTCTCCATGGTTGCCTAGACACCTTCCAGGAACTATGGCCCCAAGGATCCAGGGACCCACACCTCATTGCTCACTTGTCTTTTCGAGTTTTGTTCCATCTTTCGAGTTTTGTTCCATCAACTTAACTGCTTCATTATATAAATATTCAACTGTCTTGCACTTTTCTTTCTACCTTGTAATATGCTACCTTGGATAACTAAACTCTAATTTCTTCTGTACTCATGTTTAAGAAGCTAAGCAAGACCAGATTGAGGATAGTGATTAACACTGACACATCCATACCTATAGCAATTGAAATCAATGACCATATACTTCAAGGATGCCTTCATTTAAACTCCCAAATGCAAATGTGTTTCCACTTGCCCTCTCACTTTCCAGGATCACTATTTCACACCTATCTTTCTCCTCAGACACTTGACTATTTCCTTCCTCTTAGCTCTGAAGAGTTGTTTGGAGTTGTTTCTCCAAGTAACAATGGCTACCACCAAAAGTCTTCATCCTCCCCATTTATAAACCAACATAATATACTTCATTTTGACTTCACAGACTCTTATCACCTAGCATAGCATGGGAGTGGGGTTGATCTATCTTGACATACAGCAAACTTGAAGCAACTATAACATCATAGCACTGAAATATTAGCCCACAATATACCCATATTCCCTCCATCCTTTCACTCCTTGACAGTGGGACAGCTGTCTGTACTCCTAGTTTGGGCCAGCCTCACTCTAAGGTACTGGGTCACAAACCTTCTCACCTACACAAGGACATTACCTCTTCAGTTATTATTTGTTCTTCTGTAGTCACATTTTCCCACTAAGCTAGTTTAACTTCATCCTTATCTGAGCATACTGAAGGCCTCTTACCATGAAAACTGAATGTGATTCCATTTCATTTGCACTTGATTTCCTGATTCGCTTCACACCATCTGCCTATTGTGGATAGCTTTACCATTTTTCTCCATTGAAATTATTCTATCAGGTTCCCATGTCCAACACATTGCCTAGACAGCTATTGTCAATATCCCCTCATTGCTAAATTAAATGGCCAGTTCTTTGTCATAGCATTTGGTATAATTGATCATATCTTCTTTGTGGGTACATTTGATCATATCCTTCTATTTGAAGCACTTCATTGAGCTTCTGGATAAATTCATGACATTATTTAGATGAAAAAATGTCCTCTACAGGTTCATGGGTTTCAACGTTTGGTTCCCAGATGGTGGTGCTACTTGGAGATGCTGTAGCAATGTTGGGAGGTGGGTCGAGCTGGAGAAAGGGGATCTCTGGGGGACAGAGTTTGAAGTTTATGGCTTGTTCCTTGTTTCTCTTCCATGTTTGCTTCCTGGTCAGTGGGGATGGAGAGTAAGCAGCCTCAGCTCATGCTTCTGGTGCCACTGGCTTGAACTGTGTCCAACACCATGCCTTCCCTACCATGAAACACTTGTCCATATCCAAAAACCAAAATAAATACATCATACCTTAATTGTCTTTGTGTAATTTACTTGGCCACAATAACAAGTAATTATTACAGTTTTTTTTTCCTCATCTCCTTTCTATCTTTCTCCACATCTTCCTAAGATCTCCTCTTAAACCTCAAAATATTGTGGTATTTCAGGCCTTACTGCTCTTACTATTGTATTTACAATCCACTCCATACCCCTTAGGTGGCCCTATACAGATTTACAGCATTATTTTTATTTTAATATTGTACAAATCATTTGGGAGAGAGGGAGAAAAAGAGGCAGACGGAAAGAGAGTTGAGTATGGGTGTGTTAGGGACTCTTGCCACTGCAAAGGAAGTTCAAATGTGAATATCACTTTGTGCACATGGATTTACATGGTCACTGGGAAATTCAACCCCTGACGTCAGGTTTTCAGGCTTTTCCAGTAAATCCCTTTAACCACTGAGCAATCTCTCCAGCTTCCAGATTTGGGGCTTTAAATAACATTTTTCTATATGCTGGTGATTCCCAACTCCCAATATGTCTTGGACAAGTATTCTTCCTTGAATTCAGGGGCCACCTATCAAACTACCACTTCCATTTGCTTATCTAAGTATCACCCTAAAACCATTCTGCTCAGTAAAATAAAATCATTTTATTTTCTCTGGAAGCCAGAGCTTCCCAGGTAAGGTCTGTCCATTCTCCCTTTGTTCAGTCTGGCTCTTTTTATCTCACTCTTTCATACTAAACAAAATTCTAGGGGAGTCACCTATAAAATATAGCCAAACTCTACAACATCTTGATCTTTGATAACTATATACATTCGATAACTAGCATAAAGCACTAACTTTAATCCCTTACTAAGAATTCTACAAGAGATTCTAAGTGGTCACTGCCTTGCCCTTGAAAGCCTACTGTCAACTTAGGAGGGCTCTTGTAAAATTATTATTAAAGTATCCATATAGTTGGGTTTCTTTTCTGCCCAGAATCTCTGAGTTTTTCTTTCAGGCTTGGATTAAAATCTAAGCTTACCATTGTATTCTGAACATTGGCTATATCTCTCAGCAACAGGACATGGTCCAGATTCTGCCTTCCAAATGATGCAATGTGATATTATTCAGACTATATATACTTTGGAGGCTGAAAGCCAATGGGCAACACTATCTTTGTGCTCTCCTAGTCTTCAGGTTATAGAAGAAATAACCTTACTCCTAGATATAGAAGAAAATACAATAGCATCTCTATTATTTCTCCCATTAGCCACTTAAATTTTCCTTCAGAAAAAAAAAAAAATGTCTCTCACCCAAAATTTTTCCTAGCTTTCATACTTGCTCTCTTTATCCCAGTACTACCCATTAACTTTCAAGAACACCAGAGTTTGCCCTGAATGAAGGGTAGAGAGAAGAGAGTAGCAATTCCCCCCCACCTATTCATTAGACTTTGGACTCCTTATGCAACTGGTTTGGACTTTTCTCTAAGGACTGGCCCTCCTTACAAGCAAGAGGTAGATGCATTATTTTTGCTAAACTCTATTTACTTACTTATGTATGAGAGAAGGCAGATAGAGAGGGAGAGAATGGACACTCTAAGGCCTCTAGCCAATGCACACAAATTCCAGATGCATGTGCCACCTTGTACATCTGGCTTATGTGGGTACTAGGGAATCAAATCCAGGGCCTTAGGCATTGCAGGAAAACATCATAACCAGTCCCTAAACATTTTTAATGTTATCGTCGTTATTATTATTATTATTATTATTATTATGTTTCATATGGATATATCATGTGTTGGTACCCTCTTTTCCTTCGTCCCTGCTCCCATTCCACTAGGGACACTCCTCAGGGGAGTTGTAGGTATTCCCTATGGAGTTGTGGTTTTTGCATTATAGGAGCAGTAGACAGTTATTTTGGGTGCGGGGGGGGGGGTGATGCCTCTGGGCATGATGTCTAAACCTGTGGCTCTTACAATCTTTCCACCCTCTCTTCCACAAAATTCCCTGAGCTGTGGTGGATGAGTTCTAAGTCTACTTCAGTGATGAGCTCTTAGGAGCCTCTGGATCTCTGCTTTGTTAAATGTTGAGAACTAATCAAGGTCTGTCTCCTTCATCTTGGTGGTAATTATCAGGACCAGCATGAGAGCAACACTCATGCTCATCTCCCCAATTCCTCTGTGGTGTTAGCTATGGCTTAGCTAAAATCTCTTCTGGTCTTGCTACCTTCTGGACCAGGAAACTGGGAGGAGCCGAGGAACAGGCCTAAATATTTTTTTAAAAAGAAAAGTAGAAATTACAATATTCTCTTACTCTTTTTCCCACAACAATATTTGAGTATAATCAAAAAGAGTAACATTCTGTGGATCCAGAAAGTTAGATCCTCAGATAATATTTTATTGCTGAACCCTTCATGCTGGGTAAACTCTGGTATTCTTGGAAAGTTAATGGGTAGTGTTGGGATAAAGTGAGCAAGCATTAAGGGTAGCAAAAATCTTAAGTGAAAGATATTTTTTTTTTTCTGAAGGAAAATTTAGGTGGCTTGTGGAAGAAATACTAGAGATGTGACAGGTGTTCCATGTTTGTTGACAAGACAGTTTCTCTGATGTGCGTACAAAGCCTTTGAGAGGAGAACTATTTCTCCCCTGGAATTCTGCCTTAGGCATGATTTAGACCGAACCTAATAAATACTAAAATCAGAAGACCCAAGGAGTCATTTTATGCAAACATATTTATAATTAGCTGTGTCGTAATTCGCAGCTCTAGGTATCAAAAGCCCTAGTTTCATTTTATAGGAAGTATAACTGGCTTATTGATCTCAGAGTTCTATGCTCTTTTATCTTACCTCTTGCTCCCCCTTTAAATATATACTCAATGGAGCTCATCTTCTTCAGATACCAACATTAAACTGGGCACTTGTTCTGGCTTACTCATAGGTAACACAGTCTTATTTTTAAATCATAAGCTCAGTTTTACATTCAGAATTTAGAGTGTGCCCACTTCCCAGTAGTAGCTTCTCATTGGATATTTCTTCCCCTTCCTTCAGGTTAATACCTGTAGCTATTATTGTTGCCCTTGAAGTTAAGAGGTGTGATGTAACCAGCTCTCTGAATTCATCTACCTCAAAGCCAGCTAATTACTGTGTATTTCTTGTCAGGGAAAACTGGCAGAAGAAAACATAGATATGTAATTGTGAAGCTTTTATCCATCAGTGTTTCCTAGTTCCTGGTCTAATTTGGTGGTCAATAATGAGAGCCAGGCATGGTGGGACATGCTTTTAATCCCAACACTTTGGAGGCAGAGGTAGGACGATCTCACACCATGAGTTCAAGGACACACAGAGACTACATACTAAATTCCATATCTGGATGGGCTAGAGTGAGACCCTGCCTCAAAAAAGAAAGAAAGAAAGACAGAGAGAGAGAGAGAGAGAGAGAGAGAGAGAGAGAGAGAGAGAGAGAGAGAGAGGGAGAAAGTCTGCCTCATGAGGTCATGTTGGTGAAAATCTTATGCAAAGGCTTTCTCTTCAAATGGCTCATTGACCTGGACAATGCCTGCATTTCTTCTCAAGCTGGTCACTTGTGATTTTTTTTTCTTGGCTCCCCAAATCAGAAACAAGTGTCCTCATGTGTGAACCTCTCTCTACACATTCTCTCTCTTTCTTTCTCTCTCTCTCTCTCTCTCGAGAGAGAGCTTGCTAGGTCCTGATTTTGTAGCCATTCTTTACCTGGAATCAGCTTGATCCTTTAAATATTTTTTTGTATATTTGTTGAAAGCCTTCACAAAAGGACCCAGTCTAAACTTAAGTAACTCAGGCCATGGTAAGTGACAAGGCAAAGCCCTTCTAAGCCCTTTACCCACATCACAGGTGCTTGATAAAGTATCTCCATTCAGCCAGTCAGAATGCAAACTCTTCTTTGAGCCCCTGGAGTTATTTAGCCTTATGGAGTTTTTACCCCATGCATGGGCACATTGATATTCTTCAGTCAGAGATTCTAGGGCACCCCTCTACAGACCCATCCAGTTGCTTTATCTTCAGGGTTCTGGAACTCTAGCTGAGTGAGAATTCAAGTTTATCTTCTCTACTCAGGGAAACCCTGGAGTTTGTCTGAACTTTTTATGGGCCCTGGAATACAGTTGGGATGATTGTGAGACTCATGTGATCTCACATAATTTAATTGTCCATTATGGAAATCACTACACATATTTTGATCAGTTTCTAATTGATTGCAGTAGCAAACAATTCCCACAGTGTACACTTCCTCTGTGCAGGGAAGAGAGCCATAACCACTCCATCGTATGAGTCTGATCTAACTGCTCAATCCAAGAATCCATGAAGCAGGCATTTATTCTGAAAGCTCTGCAAGTGAGTAGTTTGGGTTGGGAATTTTGTGCTTTATTTTATCATAATTTATCTTGGGAAGTGTTAATTTTACAACAGCTCTGGAGCCACTAATATTGAAGCAATGATATTTGTTACCTACTAGATTTGGATTATTATTTTCTAAATATCAATTTATTACAGGTAGAGAACGAATGAGTATGCTAGGGCCTCCTACTACTACAAACTCCAGACACATGCGCCACTTGGTACATCTGGCATTATGTAGGTACTGGGGAATTGAACCGAGACTAACAAGGTTTGCAAGCAAGTATCTTTAACTATTGAGCATCTCCCAAGCCATGAAATTATTATTATTACTGTCATTCTTACTTTTATATATAGCTGCTCATATTCATATTGTACTTCATCTATGAGTTTCAGATTCCCCACAAAGAAATGTAGAATATAACTCCTTCCCTTCCCACCACTTTCATACAGATAAGTGAAGGCAAAGATGACATAACACTTCAGAGTGGGGAGGGAAGGTAACCATTCCCATGCCCGTGAGCCATTTACCAATAACTAACACATAGTATTTGATGCAAACATAAGACTACCTTAGAAATTGGCTGTGTCATCCACCTTTTTGGTTTTTTTCAAATGATATAGAAAATGAGTATATGAAAGATGCAGCAGTTTACTGTATTTCATAGAGCTTCTAAGATAGACAGCTACGATTTGAACATGGCATCATGCTGCTTTGCCTTAAAACTTATATTTTTAACATAAAATGCTTCGTCTCCTTTTCCTCCAAATGATGTCATTTTTAGTCTTTTATGAAGTCATTGGCATGCCAGCCATGCAAGTTGTACAGTCTGCATAAGATATGAATGTGTATCTGTGTAAGAATGTCTACAATTGTGTTATCACTTATTCTGTTTTTCCCCCACCTTTAACATGACTGTTGTCACAAATTTGTCTTCAATTTACAAGTTTTAGTTGTGCCAACCCACAATTCATATTAGATTTCTTAACATGAAATCTTGAGATATTTCCAATAGAAATCAGATCACTGCTTATCTTAAGTTGGAAGACCTCTGCAAACCTTTTCTCTACCTTAAAAATATCATATTTGTGGTTTACTGCAACAGCTAATCCAATGGGCATGGGGTGTTTCCAACTTTTCCCGTGCTAACTACTAAGGTTATAAGAAAAGTTGAGTACTAAGAACAATGAGGATTGAGGAAATTCAGAGTTAAAACTGCAAGCTCATGACAAAGCTGCTTATGGAATAAAAGCAGTTGGCCTGAAAGAATCCAAGATGTAGAAAAGGACTTGCAATGGGATTGATGGGAAATACCTTTCAACTCAGGGAAAACATTCATTTAGAAGTGAAGAACAGAGGAAACCCAGTGTGGGAGTCATTGGCATCACATTTAGAAATATCTGGGGATGAAAGAACACATTCTCACTGTAAATTTCAAGCCCAAGCACAGACTACTTTCCCTGTTAATCCTTCAGAGTTTGCATGAAACTGGGTCTTGAAGCACCTCCTGCCATGTATCTTCTCACCCAGCTCTCCTGACCTGCCCTCTCTTTCTGGAGGCAGTGTCATCCTGTGGACTGGATTTTGATGTTATTGTAATGGGCCTACTTTCTGAATAAGACCTTTAAACCCATTCACAAAATTTACATGTCAAAAATGGAAGTAGATTTCCATAGCTTTCAGTATGTGCAATAGAAGATTTAAAAATATTCCCTTGTAAATTTTAATTCCATATTAAAAAAAATAAAGTCCATTTACATAAAGAAAAACTTTCACTTTTATCCACTCAGGAGGGTGACTCACTTCCCTAATCTCCCCAAAAAACTATAAAAGCTTTTTAGAACCTCAGTCATAACAAGAATGCTCTACTACTAGCTATCTTAAGTACATTAAGTTTTGCCCAAAATATGTATAATTCTTACATCAGTAAGCAGTCAGCATATAAAAAGGAAAAATATTATTTCATCCTGTTTCTCACTGAATAAGATACATATATTCTTTGAAAAAGTAAATCCTACCTGTGATCTATTAAGTTCAAGTTCTGGAATTTTTTTAATTTTTTTTGTTTTGTTTACTTTTATTTATTTAATTAAGAGTGACAGAGAGAAAAAGAGCCAGAGAAAGCAAGAACAAGAGTGAGAGTGAGAGAGAGAGAAAGAATGGGTGTGCTTGGGCCTCCAGCCACTGCAAACTCCAGATGCATACACCACCTTGTGCATCTGGCTTAAGTGGGTCCTGGGGAATCAAGCCTCAAACTGGGGTCCTTAGGCTTCACAGGCAAGCACTTAACCACTAAGCTATCCCTCCAGCCCAAGGATCTGGAATTTGAGATTAAATTTTGTTAAACATTTTCTGGTTACAACTACAAAATGTTGGCAAAACAGAATAGAATTAAAGAAAAATAAGTTTCAAAGATTAAAGCAACTCATTACTTTTAATCATTCAATGATAGTAAACAATACTAATAGCAGATATATTTCAAGAAAATCTCCCAATAATATTTTATTGGTACTTCAGTTATACATTTGATTTTGACATGCAGTTATCATATTTCATTACAAAAATAAGGATAAGCCAGCTTCTCATTGCTGTGACAAAATACCTGAAAAATATCAGTTCAAAGGAGGAAGGGTTTATTTCAGATGACAGTTCCAGGTTACAGTACATCATGATAGAGAAGTCATGGCAGCTGAACCTTGAGGCAGCGGTGACATTCACACACTGAGGAAGCAGAGAATAATGAATGATGCTTCTCAACCACCTCTCTTCTTTGTATACTGTCCAGGAATCTAGTCCATGAGATGGTGCCACCCACAGGGAGGGTGGGTCTCTACACCTCAACAAACCTAATCTAGAAAATCTCTCAAGACATGACCAGGGATTTATTTCCATGGTGATCCTAAATTCTGTCAAATTGATAAGTAGAGATCAACCATCACATGCCACTCCTCATTATAGTCAGATTAGATATTATTAAATGCTGTAAAATATAAAGGGTATAGGTATATTGAGATATCAAGACTCTCAAAAAGAGGCAGGAATAAAGTAGGATACTTAGAACTCCAGGAATACTAAATATTAAGAAAAAAGGGGACATTTTGGCAAGCATTAGCATGCATGACTATAATAACTTAAGATGATTCCACATTCAAGAAAGACATAATTCATAAGAAATCTAATTTTTAAAGAATTATTTATTATTTCTTTGCAAGCAGCAAGAGAGAGACGGAAAGAAAGAAAGAAAGAAAGAAAGAAAGAAAGAAAGAAAGAAAGAAAGAAAGAAAGAAAGAAAGAAAGAAAGAGAGATAGAGAGAGAATGGGCATACTAGGGCTTCTTGCCACTGCAAACAATTCCAGATACATGTACCACTTTGTACATCTGGTGACCCAAACCTGGGCCTTCACAAGCAAGTGACTTTAATCACTGAGCTATCTCTCTAACCCAGGAATCTTTACTTTTTTTAATTGCCCTTCCTGACAGTAATTCAATGGATTCCTGAGTGTTTGTGTTAAGATTCCAAATTTTCCATTAATAACATTAATAACATCAGACAGCACAATTTAAACTATCAAGGTTAAAAATGTTTTCAAAGACAATACAACTGACTTAGTTCAGCATTCATTTAATTTGAAAGCTGCCCAAAGGAATTTCCCCAAGAAACAAGAATTAATTTCTCTGAAGAAAGTAATCTACTTTGACTCTCACCTTTTGTATCATGATTAATAGCATTCCCCTAATGCCATTCACTTTGCTGCTCCATAGCCCACAATTGCAATGAGAGATTAGACAAGTGGTGACATACCAGTTTAAATATCTCTTGCTAGACTTACTTTGGTCTAAAATTAACTAGAAAGTTACAGAGATAAAAATATGGGGCTGGAGAGATGGATTAGTTGTTAAGGCACTTGTCTGAGAAGCTTAAGGACCCAGGTTCCATTCACCAGTACCACATAAGCCAGATGCTCAAGGCGGTGCATGCATCTAGAGGTCATTTGCAGTGGCTAGTGGCCATGATGTACCCATTCTCTCTATCTTCCCCTCTTTTTGTCTCCCAAATAAATAAATAAATAAAATATTTAAATATACATTACCCTTAATATATGTTGTTAATAAATGGAGTAAGAAAAACTTTATAGTTTTTCAAGCTTAAGAAATTTGAAGTCTTAAAATATAATTGATAGAGTATGAATTACATTTACCTTCAGGAGGTTGCAGGAAGAAGGGTGCTGTACTCATTTTACATGTATAGATAGGGATGAGGCTGTGGCATCTGTGACTATACACACAGGCTTCAAGGAATATCAGGCATGTTAAGTTAGTTCAAGTATTCAGAAAGCAAAAAATGTACTAAATGCCATCTTTTTTTTTTCCACCAAAATTTTTTTTACATCTTGCACAGCACAACCCATAAGTAACTTCCTCTTGAAGGCTCTCCAGTCCTCCATATACCTTCCTCTGAATTCTATTCTTCTATTATATTTTACACTTGTGTTTTTTGCATCTCTCAATCAAAGGTTTCACTAAATGCTATTATGGTTCTTTTCATAAGCTTGCTTCTCAAATTTCCATAATGTTATAAACAATTATTAAGCAAGCACCTGCAGTTCTAGGTTTGCCCTGTTGACTGCTTGAGAATAGACATAACATTTTCTTTAATTCAGTGTATTCAAAATTCAGTACAGCACCTGGCTCCTGAGCAGCAGATGTTTGCTGAGTTGAATTCCTGTGCTGTCTCTGCCCATATGTAAGATGGCTTCCATTGGATGTGAAGTCAGATAATGTCAGAAAAGAAATGTACTTGGTGCCTTAACTCCTCAAATATAAATCAATATGTATGAGAAGCAGGATTCTGAATATATTTTCTTATTAGCATGAACTTAGCCACTTCTGTGTAGAAATATGTTCGTCAAATTTTGTGTTATTTTCACACACACACACACATATATATCTATCATTATACCGTTTTTTCTCACCGTTTTACTCCCTGCCATCCCTTCTGTTATCACTTCCTAGTTATTTTATTCCTCTCATATGCTTTCATGTCATATATATCTAATTACCCTCTCATATTCCTTATCCCTGTAGACCACTTCTTCCCCTCTCCATAGTCCACAAGTATCTCACTAAAAAGGTGGTGTGGAATTTGAGAGATGGCTCAGAATTTAAGGCGCTTGCCTGCTGTTGAGGCCACATTCATATCACCAGTAGAAATCACTCAACCAAGAGCAGATTGTGGAAAAAAAGGAGGTTTATTTTGGCTTACAGGCTTGAGGGGGAAGCTTCATGATGGCAGGGAGAAATAATGGCAGGTGGACATCACCCCCTGGCGAACATAAGGTAGACAATAGCAACAGGAGAGTGTGTCAAACACTGGCAAAAGGGAGCTGGCTATAACACCCATAGGCCCACACCCAACAATACACTGCCTCCTGGAGGTGTTAATTCCCAAATCTGCATCATCTGGGAACCTAGCATTTAGAACACCTAAGTTTATGAGGGAACACTTGAATCAAACCACCACACTTGCAAAACCCAAGACCCAGATTCGATTCTGCAGTATCCAATTGCACAAGGTGGCACACATGTCTAGAGTTTGTTTGCACTAGCTAGAGGTCCTAGCATGCCCACTTCCTTTCTCTCTCTCAAATAAATAAAATATATTTTATATGATATGGTGTGGTATAGGTCAATAATCTATCATTTTTGTTTTCAATGTAGGGTCACACTCTAGCCCAGACTGACCTGAAATTCACTACATAGACCCAAGCTGGCCTTGAACTTATGGTGAACCTCCATACCTCTGCCTGCCTATACAATGCTGAGATTAAAGGCATACACCACTATACCTGGCATAATCTGTGTTATTTAGATTTCTATCCATAGTTGTGAAGAAACCAGTTTATAATCAGGTTAGTTGATTTATCTTTATGTAGTAAGTTCACATTTTAAGGAGTAGATGGAAGACCCTGAAAGAGAGTTAAAATTGGAAGGTTCCATGTGCATACAGCCTTGTGTTAACACTTGGGCTAAGATAAGTCAGCTCTCTGTGGAGCAGCCCTACAAGATATTTCCCTCTCAAAACTATCCTTAAGGTGATATGCAAGCATAGTTCAATTCTACACCGGTAACAGCCTCTGTGCTTTCTGCACTCACTGATCACAGTGTATCACAAAGTGGCTATACGTGTGCATCTACTTTGGATATATTTATAAATAGTATACAACATATTCTACCTCTTTGGATAAGAACTAAACACATTTGGTAGTTATTCATGGTATTATCTTGAAAGGAATTTCTTCAAACTTTATGAAAATCTTATTTTAGTTAACATGGTTTGTAATTTTGATACCTAATTCTGTTCAAAATGGAGAGCTTCTTTATCACTTTCACATCCAGAATTTGTGGCACTATATTGCCAGACATTTTCAGCCTACACTTAGAAAAGAATTGTTAGAACCAGAGGCAAGTGAAATAGACAGATGCAAAAGTTCATAGAGCTCTTCAGGCATGAGAGAAGAGAGGGAGGGAAGAAGGAAAAAGCAGAAAAGAACTGGGAAAAAGCCAGGGTTTAAATCATGATGAGTGAGGAGCTATAGAACATAAATATAATACTTCTTAGGTCAGGACACAATGGCACGATGGTCACAGAAACATAAGGAAATGGGTCATCCACATTCTTTAAGGAACCACCCAGACATTATCCCTTCCTTGCCTAACAATGCCCCAGGTGTAGGTTTCCTGCCTTGTATCTCAAGACACCTGGTTGCTGTTATGGTCTCACACCCCAGCTATTTTAAATGTAAAGAACAAAGGAGTTCTTTTCCTTCTTTGCCTTCCCCCAACTAAAGAGCTCTATATAGCCCACTATCTGTAATCTCAAAGTTGGCTGTGCTCTGCTTTTGAGAATCAGTCCTGGCAGCTCATATTTGTCCTGAATAAAAGTTTCCATCTTTGATTCAGAGTGGTCTCTGTGGTCTTAATCACTCCCAAACCTTATGATACTTAATGCTAAAAGTTTTTCAAGTAGGCAGGATTGGGGGTATTTAGGAGTCTGGGGAAGTTGGTGGTGGTGTCTATGAAGAGACCCTCTCCTTCCAGTAAGCCTGAGCATGAAAGCAAGTGACCTACCCCAGCCAGGCCAGCCTCCCCTTGGCTTGGGGAATTAAAGAATTCCTAGGAGCTAGAGGCCTATAATAGGCTCCCATGCTACCAGACTAGCAAAGACAGAGATCAGGTGTTGGATATACTCATGTTTGGCACATGAACACTTGCTACTGCATGAGACTATGAAGGGCAGACCTTGAAGCCAGGACTAAGGGCCAGTGAAAATCACAAATCTGTAGAATCATTTGGGAATAGTCTTGAAAGGATAAGAAATCATTTTCATGTAAGGAAAGAAGTCAAAAGGCTTTCCAGGAAAACCAAAATGCATATATAGCCACAAAAAAAAAAAAAAAAAGGAAACCTACCCATTTTACTATAGAGGAAAACTCATGTGCCCAGAAGTCCTGTTGTGGGAGAACTTGAACTCCTAGCTACACAGCATGTACTTCTTGTGGGAATGATAAGGAGCCATTAGGTATCTATGAAGAGTCCCACCAGTAAAATTGGTGGTTTCAATGATGCAAAGTAATCACCTCCAGTCTGCAGGCCAGGCAGCTCAATGAATAAGATGCTTATAGAGCTGGATGTCCTCTGAGGCTCTAGGGGCATCCATTTCCTAACTCTTTCTTTTTTTTTTTTAAATTATTTATTTATTTATTTGAGAGTGACAGACACAGAGAGAAAGACAGAGGGAGAGAGAGAGAATGCGTGAGCCAGGGCCTCCAGCCTCTGCAAATGAACTCCAGACGCGTGTGCCCCCTTGTGCATCTGGCTAACGTGGGACCTGGGGAACCAAGCCTCGAACCGGGCTCCTTAGGCTTCAAAGGCAAGCGCTTAACCGCTAAGCCATCTCTCCAGCCCTCCTAACTCTTTCTACTGACTAAAATCTCTGGCTTCATGCTTTCAGTGGCTCATGGTGCCTCCCATTCCCAGGAACCAGTCAGTGCTTTACTCTCCCTTTTCTGTCCCTCTTCATATCCTTTTTGACTGACTTCTTGCCTCCCTCCTTCCCTTATAGGGATTCATACTAATTCATAATAATTGTACTTCCTCAGATAATATTCCTATCTCAAAATTCTCAATAAAATCCTATCTTCAAAGTCTCTTTTACTATATATGGTAAACTTCATATTTTTAGAACTTCATGCATGGGGTGGGGAGGACTATTTTTCTTATCCAATGACAGTCAGTCATAAGCAATTAAATGTGTTAGAATAGCATTAATAGCAAATATTTGTTGAATACATATTCTATATAAGGCATTATGCTAAGTTATTTATATGTGCAAGCTCATTTAATTAGAGAATGCTTTTGAAGTTTCTGAGACACAGAGAATGCAGTGACTTCTCTAAGACCAAATGGCAAGGAAGGAATGGAACAGATGCCACCGGGGCCATCATATGCAAGAAGTTACGTTTATACCCACACCATGCTATCTATCATTTCAGCAGGAATATGGAAGAGATCTAGTGAATTGTTTTCAGGAAAATCATTCTTCCAATATTTTTAAAAATTATTTTCTGTTATAAGTTTACATGTATGTCTTTATTAGTATTGGGAAATCATTCTGACAGAATATATTAGTATCCTGAGCAAAGCATGATGCTATCATAAAACAGTGTTGCAGTAGGGTTCTCATTGCTGGCAGAAAACACCCAACCAAGAATAGTTTGTGGGAGGAAAAAGAAAAAGATTTATTTTGGCTTATAGACTATAGGGGAAGCACCATGGTGGCAGGGGAAAATGATGACATGAGCAGAGGGTGGACAACACCCCCTCCCCAACATCAGGTGGACAACAGCAACAGGAGAGTGTGCCAAACACTGGCTTTTAGAAGCTGGTTATAACACCCATAAGCCCACCCCCAACAATACACTGCCTCCAGGAGGCTTTAATTTCCAAATTGCCATCATCTAGGACCTAGAATTCAGAACATCTAAGTTTATGGGGGATACCTGAATCAAACCACCACAAACAGTAAGCCCATGCCTACCTCACAACTATTAGAATCTACAGCCTTTATCTAATAACTGTTCAAACACTCAGGTTGTGATACAGCCTAACACATCTGCTTTGAAGAGAAAAATATTCAAATGCATTTTGTTCTGCCTCCTCCAAGACTGCAGAGGAAGAAAAAGTCTTAATGATTTTATTTGCAATGCTGATTTCCTTATATTTAGGGATAGTTTTGATATAAATTGACTTCCTATGGTTGCTAATATTTGTTAAATACAGTAGATTCTAGAAGAAAATGAAAAGGCAGGGAAAGTAGCCTAGAAGAAATTTCACAATGAGCTGCTGATAAGATACGCAGCATATTTCTGAGAAAATCTTTAGAGTTGGTGGAATTAAATTACTGCTCTGGGTATCTATTTTTTAAAGAAAATGTGTATTTGCCTAATCCAATTTCAACATAATTCATATCCCTGTAACACTCTGAGAACACTGGCATATGGTTACACAAGATATAAATTGGGAGTATGATTAAAAATCACTGGTGTTTCGATTTCAATTATATTTCACAAAATAGACTCCAGGGAAAACTGCATAAGCAAGACCACAACCGACTTCAGCCCTAGAATGAAGAAAAATCTAAACACACACACACACACACACACACACACACACACACACACACACACACAGGCACGTGCACACACCCTTTGTTGATCTGACTAGACACTTTATTCCCCAGGCAAATCTTGGCAGTTGCTTCCTTTGGGTAGCCAGCCAACAATACTTTGTTTGAATGGAGCCAAAGTCCAAAGGATCTCAGCAGCCATCTGTGAATGCATACACTGAACAAAAGAACAGTCCAGATCTCAAAAAATTGGCAACAGATCTGGGATTCAATCCGAATTATCACTGTTTAACTTTCATCTTTCTTTAACATAGCTTTAAATAATAACTTTAGACTTAGTGAGTGATGTGAATATATCAGCACATAGTAGGTACCAAACAGGATGGATTAAATCAGCACAATTCTGGTTAAAACTTAAATCAGACATCCTTTGCTTATCTTTGTAGCACCGAGCAGGATTTCTATAATGTACTACAAGCTAAAACTATATGCAGAATTGAAAATAAAGATTCAGGCTTCCATTTTTATGTTCTTAACCCATGTTTAAGTCTTCATGTGGATATTGCTCTCAAGTGATATAAAAGGGGAAAGGTGAAAAGGAATCATTACAGATTTTAAGTGCAAAAAATAAATTCTCCCTTCCTTAATCTTGACAGATGGGAATTTCAAGTTCCTCATTTTGCTTTAAGGAGCTAATAAGAAGTTCATAAATCTCAATTACTTCCATGGTTTTAAAAGTAGCCCCAGGTCTGCTTAGCATGATTCCAATCTCTGAGAAGCCTGGTACCTTTATTAAAACACTGGAAGAGGAGAAGGGCCAGGTCGTATTTCAACCTTGAGCTGACTTTACAGCTGTGAAATTTTCATCTCCTTCTGGTTAAAGTAAAGGAAGGACAGATCAGACCAGGTCACCTACAGTACAGGATGCTGTGTGGCACATTCAATTGCATACTGCTAGTAGCATGAACATTTGCCTTTATAACTTCCCCTAGCAAAACTTATTATCTTTTTCTCCCTATTGCCTCTATTTATTATCTATCTATCTTTCCATCTATCTATCTATCTATCTATCTATCTATCTATCTATCTATCTATTCTGTCCCCATTTTCCAAATGAAAAACATCATGGTACCCTTCTTTCCATCATCATTACTTAAAATTTAATTAACTGCTCATTCTGGTTGATAATCCTTCACCCAGTGTTATTCAAGTCTCTTTGTTCTCTAATTGGTCTTCTGTCTATTCTCCTTTCCAAACTCGTTTCACATGTGCTTAATCACCCCTTCTTTTAGACACCTAGACTGCAGCTCAAGCTATTTTCTTTACCTAGGTAATTTCCTTTTCACTCTCTCTTCCCCCCGCCCCTTTAATGTGACCTATGCATTAAGCTTCAGCCCAAGTTCTAAATTCTATTCTAAAGAACTAAATTTCTGTTTCTGTTACCCTTCATATGGTTTACACTGCAACTGTTATTTGTATTTGGGAGACAGCATGGTACAGCTAAATGAGCCAGGTAGTCACAGGTTAGGGGCTCAGCACCTCCATGAACAAGCTGTCAGAGTTTGAGAAAGCTTTTAAACCCCTCCCAAACTCAGGTTCCTTAAGCAAAAGAATAGAATGGTAGATGCTGGTAAGATAATTCAGTTGGTAAAGTACTTGCCTTGAAAGCATGAAGACTTTTTAAGCATGAAGACTTTTTCTGATCCCCAGAGCCTCTGTAAAAAGTGCTGAACATAATGACATGTTAATGTAATCCCAACACTGGGGAGGTGGAGACAGGAATATCATTGAGGCTCACCTGCCATCCAGTCTTGATTACTTGGCAATCTGTAGGCCAATGACAAGCCCTATCTCAAAATAATTTAAAAATAAAAGGTTGACAGTATTCCTGAGGATGACACCCAAACTTGTACTCTGGCTTTAAAATTTAAAAAATTATATAGGAATGCCTATCTTATAGAATGATTATCAGAATCAAAATAAATGATTTTTGCATATATTAAGGTGTATGGCATATACGGACACTTAAAACTCCATTTCATTGTTGCCACTAAAAGTACTACAGTATTTTTATTGCCTCCTATTAGAATATCCTCTGAGTCCAAGGAGTATAACTTGATAATATTTCTAGGTCCTACAGCTCCAAGCCTGTTGGTTTTCATATTTTAGTGCTCAATAAACATTCATTACATTCATTTTGAGCACCTCTTCTGATACCTCTGATTCCATGACATGCTGTTCTAGTGCTGTTTGGAAGATATGAATCTCCACAATCAGAAGGCTAATCACAAGAGTGAACTGTAAAGAACTGTGTAGATGCTTGCAATCCTCTAGAAAAAGAAAGTTTCGTAAAAGAGATCAGAAGACATAGACCTATTCCAGAACAAGATGGGAATGAATATGTGAGGAAAGTACAAGGTTGAGGCAGACATGCAGACAGGGCTCTGTGTCAAATGATGAGATGAACAAGGAGACCAGCCTAACTGACACAGAGTTGGATGAAGACCAGTGATACTCAGTGCTGTGCAGGTTAAGGGACAATATAGAGCATAGAAAATTTTCAGTGCCAGAGATGGGATACCCTCTAGTAAGTTGTTGGCCAGGGAGGTCCCTGATGCCCCCAAAACATTACATGCCATTGCTGAGGCCCTTGGTTTCCCACCAGGAATAGATGGCAAAAACCTATTGCTGAAGACTCCACATACTTGGGCTGCAAAGTCACTGGGAAATCCTGCTGGAGCTGAGCTGATAACCTTCTCCATGTAGACCCACTGACAGAAATCTGGAAAAAGCCAAGCTGCATGCAGTTCAATGGGAGAGAGGGAAATCACCAGTGGCGGCCAAATGAGCCAACAGGTACAATAGTGGTACATCTGTTATGGGGGAAACCAACAGCCATCTAATTTGACTGGAGGCCTGCTCCATGGGAAGGAATACATCCCTGATATTGAAAACCTACAACAGTGGTAGTCATGGCCCTAGGGGTGTAATATTTGCTGCTCTCTGGCTAAATGTATATGCTATGCTCATCAAACTGCCCATTAAGCATTTCTCTTAATGTTCATACCCATATAATAATTATATTCTCACTTTTGGTTACAGAACCTTCTCTTTTCAGATGGCAGTGACCTGGGGTTGACTCAGAAGGCATCATGGTTCTGAGAAGAAGTGACAGAGGAGTGATCAGCACTGAATAATCTCTACCCCACCTTCCAAGGCTCAGGGTCCACTATGAAAGAGGTCTCAGAAATAATGTAAGAGCCAAAGGAAGGGTAGGACATTTTACAGCATGCTCTTCCAGATACAAAATGGCCTGGATATCCATGACCTCAAAGTGCCTGATACTACCTACACAAGATCTTCATAATAGGAGGAAAAGATGATGACATCCAAATAAAAGAGAGACTGGTTGAGAGGAGGAGGGACTATGAAGGAGAGTGGAGTTTCAAAGGGGAAAGAAGGGGGAAGGGAGGGAATTACCACGGGATATTGTTTACAATCATGGAAGTTGTCAGTAAAAGTAATAATAAATTAATAATAATAATAACAAAATATATTTTAAAGACAGCAGCATTCTGAATGGATTTGATAAGCAAATGTTGGAGAGAGATTACAGTAATACATGGGGATATTAGCACAGGGTATGTGGAGATGAGAACCCTGTGGTGAGTTCAAGAGGACCCATTTGGTGGTAAATCTTGAGAAAGATGGCCTAACCAGCAGATGAGCAGCAGGAACAAAGAGATGGTGTGCTGTGTTAATTACGACCACTGATTTAGCTGAATGAAGCAGAAGCACTGAGAGGTGAGGCTGACAATGATTGACAGGGATGAATTCATGGAGGGCCTTTAGGTCATAAAAACCCACTGAACGACTTGATCCCGAAACAGCATGAGCACGGTAATGTATCAGAAAGACTGCCGTGAAATGCAAGCAGTTGCTACCCCATCCTGCTCTGTACATTGGTAAGACAATGCCTATGCAGAGTACTTGAGTCCTTTAAGCATCCAATGTAGAAGCAGAAATATATACAGTGAAGAAGGTATTTATCAATAGTGAGGAAGGACTACTCAGCTAATGTAATGTTCCACAAGGAATTGAGTTGAGCTGTGAAGAACTCTGAGAAAGAAAGGAAATTTGAATACCTAACTTTTCCACATCTGATTTGCTATCTGTAACATGCAGATAGTCATAAAGCTTGCCTTAAGCAATTGTTGCAAGTAAATGCTTGAAGGCATGCTACTGATGTAACCACAATTCAGAGCACAGCACATAATAAAGTCTTAGTCAGGGTATATTTTAAGTAGAAGAGTAGATTTCTGATGTACTGAAAGTTGTACAGATTTTTAGATGAATTTAACATTATATAGAACTTAGTGTGGCTGGTCTTGTTACAAAGTATATTAGATATACTATAAGATATTAGACAAGCCCTAAAGCAGACCTTTGCTTATGTACTACACTTATTTATATGTTGTCCATAAGAAAAATATTTTTTAGAGTTTCCAAGTAGTTGTTCCAAGATGACATTGATATGCCAGGACTCAAACAAAATTCTACTTCCAAAGCTTATTCTCTTAGTCACTATTGTATTCTCAGCTCTGATATTTACTTGCAGAAACTTAGGTGAACTTTAGCCTTACTCATTTCCAAACCCTGAGCATACCTCAAGCCTATATTTTTCAGTATTCACTGCAATTATCATTGGTCATATGACTTCATTCTGGCCAATGTGTGAAGAGAAGTGAGGTATGGTGCAAATACATAGTTGAGTCAGAGGGGCAGGTGGTGCTAGCTAGTGCTAGTTACATTTTGAAAAGGTAAATAAATAATAAATGAGCTCATATAAGAATTGGCTAATTTAGAATCAGGAATAATGGAGAATATTCAGAGATTTGTAGGTTAAAGAGTTGGAAAAGCTAGTTCTAGTAGTTCTTAAATATCATGTTTTTATAAATTATATGATGCATAACTTTTCACATATTAATATCAGAAATTAGACCTTGCCATATAATCCCAGTTATCTCATAAATGTGGCTATGAAGGAGGCAACTTTGACATAGTTGCCATTGCCTGCACTTAAGTAAACTTGGTACTGACACCTTGCCATTATTAAATCACAGATATCCCAAGTGTTTCAATTAGCAAACCAATAATGAAAATTTAAAGAAGAAGCACAGATAAAACTCACCTGAGCATTTGCAACTGACAGAAGTTAACTTGGAAGAAACTCTAGGAAGAAATAATGGATTACTGTTTCTCACAAAATGTCACACCACCAAAACTTGATGGCATAGAAGATGAGATACCATGAGAAACCACAGACAACTACAAGTGAGCCAGAAATTGGCTCAAAAAAAAAAATGACTTTAAGTGTGAAGTACTTTGGAAATAATTTAGACAATTATTTTTCTCTAATTTTACTTACTGCATATTATAAAATGATATCTAATACAAAAATACATGACTTGAATTCACTTTTGATATAACTAAATAAAGTTCTGCCCAAACAACCTTCCCAGGAATAGCAGGATGAACTTGAGAACCTGAGAAAATACAGAGCATACTGAAGGATTAACAAATGTCACTCAAGAATGATCAAAATCAGGTATGTTCTGAAGAGGACTTGACATTTGGAAGAACCTGATAACAGAGAATAAAATTGTTTGTGTTACAGTTAGTGGAGTTCTGGTGGTTCATGCTAGACAAAATACTCACATCACATGACTAGACAGAATGAAAGGATATAACTTACATGAATGACATCATCTGGAAAGTGAAGGGAACATTCCAGAAAAGAGGTAGAAACCTACATTACCTGCAGCTTCTCTACCCTGAATGGTTGCTGAATCCTAACCTTTGCATTGCGTAGAACTGACTTCAAGTACTCAAGATAAGGAGATGTGAACTGAACTCAGGGTGAGCTGCAAACAGTAAGACAAACTTCCCTAAAATCATAAACTGCAAGCTAAAGCCTATTCCTTAAAACAGTCCCCCACCAAAAAAAAAAAAAAAAAAAAAAAAAAAGTTTTTGGCATATTGTTACATAATAGAGTTCTCATGACATAAAAATCCAAATTCACCAGTAATAAAAAAAAAAAAATTGACACAAAGAAACAGGATCATATGATCCTCTCTCTGGAGAAGGGTGAGCAAACTATGTGGGACAGATCTAGTCCTTTACGAGTTTTTATATGGTCTGGAAGATAAGGATTGTTTTTACCGTTTTTGTTTAAATGAAGGTTGCAAAAGGCACAAGAAAAATAGCTCTTAAAGAAAAATCTTTAAAACACTACTGGTAGGAATGTAAATTAGTACAGTCCTGATGAAAATAAGTATGGTGATTCCTTGTAAAAGTGAACATACAACTGCCTTATATTCTGCTATACTATTTCTGGCTATATACTCAAAAGAATCAAAGGCAGCATGCCACAGAGAAACTGGCATTTGTGCTTGTTACAGTTGTTAAATCATGGAGTCAGTATAGGTGTCTATCAACAGATCAATGGAGAAAATATATAGAGAGATACATAAAATAGAGTATCATTTAACTATTATGAAGAATGAAACATCATTTACATAAAGATTAAAGTAATCATGTTAAGTAAATAACCAGACTCAGGAAGGCAATTATTGCAGGTTTTATTTTCTCATATTTAGAATCTAAAAGAAAAGACAAGAAAGCAAAAGAGGGACAGACTGTTCTAGAAGGGGACAAACATGGAAGTGAGAAGTGTGGGTAGTGGGGATAAATATAAGTGTCATAATGATATGCACTAATTTGTACAATATGCACTAAAAAAATGGAGTTGAGTCCATATGTGGCCCATAGTACATGGGTTCACTATATTCTAGCTCCTTACATATAATGTTTACTTATCGATGTTTTGGAGAAAGAAAAGATTTCCTGAGCTCAGCAGGAGAAATCCACCTACTTCTCAAGTCACAGAGACTAGCAGGATTAATATTTGGTGACAGCTTCTCTCAGCCTCCTTTTTCTGTTCATTCTTTCTCACTGCTACCTGGATTTCCATCCATAGAAAATCAGGGTCCCTGTTAACTGGGGATTGCCTGTTTTTCAATCCCATGCCAACCCACATTCATACCCTCCTACTCTACAGTGACAGTAGCTCTGCTTTTGTTCCTGTGGTCTGCCACACTGCTTTCTCTGTATGTGTATGTGTGTAGGGGTTGATCTATCTACACTTGCTACTCTCTGTATCTTGTATCCTGAATTGGCACAATGTTTGGTCTAATCTTTCCATAAGCCAGGTTCTCTTTTTCTTTTCTTTTTCCTCCCTCCCCCTTTATCCTTCTATTTCTCTCTCTTCCCTTGTTTTTCCATCCTTCCCTTCTTCCTTCCTTCTTTCTTTCTTTCTCTCTCTTTCTCTTGCTTTCTTTCTTATTCCTTTCTATCCATTTTGTGACCAGATTGAGTCTTATACTATAGCCCAAACTGGCTGAGAACTACATGCAAAGCCCAGACTGGTCTCATAAATATAACAATCTTTCTTGAATTAAATATATTTTATTTAAATGAATTAAGCAAGTATAGAACAACATACCAAAAAAAAAATAAGAAATTGAAAATCAGTTTGCTATTTCAAGATTTTGACACCATTACAACTGCTTTGAATTCATTGACATGAAGGAACACACCAGCTCTAGGTTCTCTCTCTCTCTCACTTCCATGTGAGCATACTCATTAAAATTATTCAGGGAATGAGTCTATCTTCCCTAAATGATTGGTTTAAAAAATGTGCTTGTCTGCAGGAAGAAAGAAGCTTTCTTGGAAATAAAATATGTATTTATTAACACAAAATACAGAAAAATTTACCAAACTGATTTATTTTGATAAATATAGAACTTCTACACCTAGCCTATTTCCTGTCATTAATGATGAGTTCAGGGATCAGATACAGACTAATCTATCTTTCAGCACAGTTGAAGAAATTAGCTTGCACAAGTGTTTCTTCAAAAAGGCAGCATAATGTATTGGAGACAAACTGAGATTAGGAATTATATTGCTAGATCTAATATTACTTGTGTATTTGCTATGAGCTATAGGAAAATTATTTTCACCCCATTGAGCCTCTGGTAAACTAAGGATAGATACTTACTTACCATTCTCTATGTAGCTAATGGGTGTGTGACATGAAATCATGAGTTTAAGGATGTTTCACACAGGTGCCCAAATTCTACTTGTAGTTCCTGGTAATGAAAGATCTGAGATAAGATGATCAAGGTCAGCTGCACCTTGATTGTTTGAAGAAGTAAGGATGTGTGCAAACCCTCTTGACCGTTATGACTTTTGCTCCATGTTCACACCCCAGACAGAAGCAGGAGAGATGTACACAATCTGTCACCCATCTGCTCTTCTCCCTTTATTCTTTACCTCTGCAAGTTCACTGGGCCTCAAAGAACAGATAAAGGCAATGTCATACTTTGAATGGCCTAACCCTGGACTTTTCACCTTTGCCAAGTGACAGTACCCAAATGAGCACATTCTTCTTGGTTATCATCATTTTCCAAGTAGATCACTTTTGCAGTTGTCTTCTCACTGCTGGGACAAAACACCTAACCAGAAGCATCTTATAGAAGAAAAGGATTTATTTTAGGCTTATATTTTCAGAGAAAAGCATGGAACCCCTTTACATATCAGCAGCAGGGAGGGAACAGTCTGAGAGAACTCACTCTGAGTACATGGTGGACAAGACCAGTAATCCTCAAGGTCTGGCCCTGGTGACACACCTCTCCCAGCAAGGCTGTGTCTCCAGAAGGCTCAGTCACAAGCACTTGAGACTCTAGGGGACATTCCCCATTCAAACAACCACAACCATTCTCTTAAGAACTTGATAGTTGCACATGTTTTCCTACTAACCTATGTAGTTTTAAGTTAGTTACAGTCCATTTGTGTCTCCCATTGAATTAAATGTGACAAAGATTTGAAGCCTAATACTACGATGGTGGTTCTCAAAGAAAGAGAGTGGCCTTGAAATTCTCTCACTTGGTTTTAGGCTAGAGAAAATTTGTACCTAAAGCATGTCCTTTAAAACACTAATCATAAATTGAAACACTTTCAGCAAGACCCTCTGACATCCTTCACACTATGAATGGAATTCTCCCGGTAATAGAAAACTGAACCAATATCTTATTGTCATATCAAATCCTATTATTTTTGGTCAAGTTCAATTCAGAACAAAGGTCAATCAAAAAGCAAAATAAAACAACAGCCAAATGAAGACCAAAAGAGAATTCTAAACTCAGAACTCATGCTGTGTTAACTTCTAGGTGCCTGGCAATTTCCAACCAGGTTTTCATCTCTTCTCAAGAGTGTCAGTGGGACTACTTTATATTCCAGATGTCCTGTAAGGTTAAGGAAAAATAATACTTCTACAATGAATTCTGGGTAATCATTTGGGTCTACCCAGGACCACTTTTGGTTCAAAAGCACCTCAAAATTTTCTTTACTGATATTTTATGATAAATAAAAATCTTCCATAATAGTTTCCTAAAGGTGTCATAACAAATTATTACTAACCTGGTGGAAAATCGACAGAAAGGTATTGTTACATAGCTTTGGAGGCTAGAAGACTGAAATACTGAAATAGTGTGGGCAGGCTTAGTTGGTCATTCTGTGTTATCTAAGAGAGAATCCTTGCCCTGTGTCTCTTTCAGCTCCTTCTGTCTACAATCAAGCCCAACTGTTCCTTAGCTGTTTGCTCCAGCGTCTGCCTCCACATTCACATAGGGTTCCACCTGTATGTTTTCTCCACCCCCAATATCTTCTGCTTGTCTTACAAGGTCACAAGCTGTGGTGCTTTCAGTGTAAAATGTTCCTCAGAACATCTTGTCACAGTAATTAATTATCATTCTTAATCCCCAGCTGATGTACCCTCTGAGAAGTGGAGCCTGACAGGAAGAGGTATGTCACTTGGGAGCAAGCCCTGAGATGTATTAGTCCAGTCCCACTGGGTGTTAATTAGCTTACTTTTTCTGCCTCCACCCTGCTGCTGTAAAGATGTGAGACCCAGCTATCTACTCCAGCTGTGCTTTCCCCACCACGAGGAAACTTCACCTTGAAACTATAAGCCAGAAATAAACCTTTTCTTCTATAGGATTTGTGCAGTCAGGTGTTTTTTTGTTGCCTGTTTTGTTTTGTTTTGTTTTGTTTTCCCAGCAACAGGAAGGAATTGGCTATACCATCCAATTGTATTTAGGTTCTACTCTGATCTATTTAGTAAGACTTTATCCAAATAACATATTCAAAGACCTAGATTTCAAATATTTCTGAGATTCTGAGGTGGCCATAAATTTTGTAGGACATAACTCAAGCCAGTAAAGCTTTGCCTGGGAAAAATGAAAAGAATAACTAGAAGATCTGTCCCGTGAAATTCTACCTACTTAGATGCATCAAGTGATTACTATTTCATTTAAAAAAGGCCTCATGTGAGTAGCTGGAGCATACTTAGTGCTGAAGTCTCTTAAGCTCTGTGTGTTGATCCAGATCCACTGATTCCTATTCAGTTAGTTATCTCCACTGGCCTTTACTTTTTATGTAGCAGCAATGAGAAGAAAAAGGGAGACTGATGTCACTCATGTTCTCTCTCAAAGGAGGTATTAAATTGCCAGGGATTACTAAGAGTTCTGATTGCACAGTCCCACTGGAAGTATCTCCATGGGAACCCCAGCACTGAATGACAATGTTTCACATAGTACCTAATACAGAGATAAAAACTAGATTTCTTTTTATAAAATCTAAATATGAAACATTTCCTTCAAGAATAAACTTAGAATGGGAATAAAGGGAATTGAATAAATTGTCAGATAATATGGTAAAAATAGTCTCAATTTTTTTTTAAATTTCAATTGAATAAGACTTTACCAAACAGCTTTCATAGAACAAACCCTCTAAGGCACAGAACTGATCAACCACACTAAGAATTTAAATGGAATTATCCAACACATAAAATATGCTGGTGCTGAGCAACTTCATGTTTTAACTCTACATTCTTCAGGTTTCTCTGAAGGTGCCTTGTAATCCTGAAGATACCAGTGCACACATGTGCTTAGTGCATACCAATAATGACTATTATTATTTATTGAGTATGTGTGATAATCTTGCCACTATAATTTGTATACAACAAAATATTTTTACACTCAATTTGTATATCAAGAACAACTACATGGACTTTGTAAATAAAGAGGCTTGGGACTGCAAAGGCTGCACTTTGTCTTTTCTTTTTCGCTTTGGGGTATGTGTGTGTTATGGGTATATGTATGTTGTATTGTGTGTGGTATGTATTTATGTATGGTGTGTGTGGGGGATTGCAAGCATGTAAGTGCTACAGTACATGTATAGGGGTGAGAAGTTCCTTTCGAGGTCAGTCCCCTCACTTTCTGCTTGTTGAAGGCAGAATCTCTTGTTCACTTCTGTTTGCTGGGCTCACTGTTCACTAGGCTAGCTGGCTGTCAGCGTCTGAACAACTTTGTTTCTGCCTGTGTCCTCCTCCCCTTAGACGCACTGGGATTATAGATGTTGGTGCTATAGAGTCCACCTTTTGCTTGGGCTTGGGAGATACAAACTCAAGTACTAATGATTGCAAAACACACAGTTTATTCCCTAAGCCACCTCCTCAGCCTCAGTTGGGCATTGTCTGTCATTCCACACTGCTTTACTGGTGATTGGACATGAGTCCAATGCCCCATAAGGCAAATTAGAAAAATCCTAATTCCTGTCTCATGAGGAGTATGAATTAGATAGTACTCAATGAAACACTCACATCATTTATCCCTTTGTTTAGGTAGGGTCTCACTTTATATTCAGTCTGACCTGGAGAGATCCTCTTACCTCTGCCTCCTGATTACTGAGGTTAAAGGCATGTGTCACCACACCTGACATTTATCCCCTTTGTGAAACAACCAAAGCAAGTTACTCGATTTCTCTAAGCCTCTGTTTCTTCATCTTTCAAGCTAAAATAAGTGAACTCATTTTCAAGGTGATTCACAGATGACATCCACTGCTGTCAACTAATGTTATTCCTCACTATCTATCCTCTATCTATCTATCTATCTATCTATCTATCTATCTATCTATCTATCTATCTATCTAACGCTCTATCTTTGATCTATCTATCATCTATCTGTGTATATGGGTATATGTGCAAGCACATGTCATTGCACACATGCAGAGGTCAGAGGACATTCTTGGATATCAGCATTCACTTATCACCTCATGTTGAGGCAGTGTTTCTTGTTGATCACCCCTACATTGAACAGATTAGCTGGCCTAGGACCTCTCAGGGACTCTCCTGACTTTATTTCACATCTTACTATAGGCTCACTGGGACTGCAGACACTTGTGTTATACTTCTGGCTTTACACAGGTCCTGGAGTAGTCATTCTTGCACACCAAGTGCTTTTACCCACTGAGTCATCTCCTTGGCTAAGTTATTAGTCATTTTAATATGGCATGGTCACTAACTAGGAACTGCTGTCTACATGGTTTTTTGTTAACTGTCTCTGAACAGAGTTGCAGGTAGTCAGATGATGAGAAGGAGAGGAGGGACTAAACACCATAGATAATCCTTAGTGATAGCAACACGTTCCATACATCATATTGTTACCATATAAATTGTTCTTCTGTGTTGCAGAAGGTACTGAGGATTACTTGGAACTCACAACTTTAGCTGTTGGATCAGAGTGAAGTCTGGAGACAATGGGGGCTATACCTTGAAGGCCTCATACCTTGAAGGCCACATACCTTGAAGGCATCCCAGGAGGTAACTGAGCTAGGCTTTGATATATGATACAAGTAAACATTTCATTGAGAATGACAACGAGTAACATCTGTAATGGGAAGATTCTGTGTGCTGATTTGTTGGTTTTAAAAGTTGAATCTGGGCTGAAGAGATGACTTACTGGCTAAGGTGCTCGCCTGGGAAGCCTAAGGACCCAGGTTCAATTCCACAGTACACATATAAGCCAGATTCACCAGGTGGCACATATGTCTAGAGTTCCTTTGCAGCATTGGCTAAAGGCCCCTGGCATGTTCATTCCCTCTCTCTGTCCCTCTCTCTTCTTTCTCTCTCTCTATTTCTTGAGTAAAGAAATAAATAAAATATTTTTAAAGTAAATAAACATTTAAATCCATGTGCACTTGGACTATTAGAATGTGAGAATATATTAGAGATCATTTCCCCTAAAATACATATTTATTTTATAGATAAAGCAATTATTGTCCATGATGTGGTGTATTACCAAAGCTCACATCTTGGACAAGACAATGACTAAGAACTGGGCTTCCTTTTGATGTATGGAAAGAACATGAAGACAGTGATTTTTTTTAATGTGATGCTACTACAGTATGGCAAAGATAATCCTTTGTTGTGAGAAGATGACCTATGCAATGTAGGATTCTGAACAGTTTTACCTCTGCACGATGTGCTAACTCCTCTAAATGTCTATGAATTAAATCACCCCAACTGAGAACCATAGTCTTGAAGCTTATTTGGAAAATGAATGGAGATCATGAATATACTTAATAGTGAATTGTTGTTTAATATACAGTAAATAGTGACATTAACAATGTTTATTATTTAATCTAGAGATTCTGATCTCTATTGTTGTTTTCATTGAGTCTTATGATGGATTTTATTGTCAATTTGACAGGATTTGTGAGGAAATGTTTAAATTAGGTTAGCCTCTGCTCATAATCCTTTGAAGGATTATCTTGATTAGGATTAAGGTGGAAGTTCTACCTTAACTGTAGGTGACACCATTCCATGGGCTAGGTCCTGAACTGTATCAAAGGAGAAAAATGGCTAAGTAGCAGCATCCATCGCTGTTTCCTCATTGTGAACTGAATTCAAACTGCTTCAAACTCCTGTTTTCATGTCCTCTCTACAATAAAGAGATATAACTTGAAACTGTAAACTGAGATAAACCCTTCCTTTTATAAACTGAATTTTGTCTGCCATTTTGTTCCAACAACTAAAAGAAATTCCCTTGGATGGAAAAGGGAAAAGAGCTCACATAGCATTTGGAGGGAAGCCATGGATTTAGTTTGGAATGGATCAGCACACCCTCTTTTATCTTTCTCCTGCTGATTCTCAAGTAGCTGCTCCCAAGAAGCCATTTGTGAATTATTCCCTTCTGTATTCCCAAGATCCCTGGAGATTTATTCTATGATGCAATAACACATTCACAACCATCTCACCTCCTAGAAATGGATCTTAGAGAAGTGACTCTGTCTTATACAACTTTTTATGTACTTAATAACTTTTGCAGTGCATAACCTAGAAAGTTATAAATCACTATTTATTAAATTGAGAAATATGGGTGGTGGGATAGCTTCAGAAAGTGGATGGATAGGCTTGTGAGATGTGCAAATTGTGTTTGATTTAAATTATAAGTTGAACACATAGTTTCTAAGTCAAGCAAAATATTGTCTTTGAAATTGGCTAGGCTAAGGAGCTAGTCATCAGAAATAATGCCCACAGCATTATTTCTAAGTGTTCTGAAACATCCCCATATAAAAATATATGTATCAGAAATTAATCTGAAAGAACCTATTTCATGGAGGAATATGTGATTAGAGAAAATAGTAGCCAAGCCAAATTCAAATTCAAGTAATAACATAGTTGTTTTTTTTTTTTTTTTAGTTTTTATTTATTTTAGAGTGACGGGGGTGGGGGAGAGGGAGAGAGAGAGAATGGGCATGACAGGGCCTCCAGCCACTGCAAATAAACTCCAGATGCATGTGCTCCCTTGTGCATCTGCTTTACATGGGTCCTGGGGAATTGAGGCTCGAACTGGGGTCTTTAGGCTTCACAGGCAAGCACTTAACCGCTAAGCCATCTCTCCAGCCCATAACATAGTTTTTTAAGCTACTATTTTAACAAGGAAAATCCAGTGTCCTTCAGAGCATTGTTTAGCTCCATAGGACCTGTGAAATTGTGCCAGAGTGGGGCAGACTGTAACATAAGAGGCTGAGAACAGCCATAGGGCTCCACTACTATCACTTTGAAGAGAGGCGCAATCATTGGTCTGGCCCTAATTTTAGTCTAACTGGAAATGTTAACTACACTTGTGAAGATCTCTAACAGTAGAAGTTAGAGAAAGTAAGTGTTGGGAGGGGAACACTGCAGTGGAAATCCAAGAGTTCTCAGAGGCAAAAGGTGACATGATAGATCCTGTGGTGTGTTATGGAAAACCTTATCTCTGGGGTGACTAGGCTATACTTCTTCTCCCCAGATGCGGCACATATTACAGACCAAAGAATTTTTACACCAAAACCAATTTTAGTGAACTAATGATTTTATTGGGGTTACTTACAGATCTGGCAGTGGGGTTGCTTACAGGAGCAATAGAAGATTCAAAGGCAGCCACATCATAAAAGAGCCCACCCTAGCATAGGTGACAATTCATGGAAGCTGTCTTTGGCACACACTGCACAAAGAATGTTGTGAGTTGGAGAGTGTACAGCGCATTGCATGACTTGCAGGCAGCTCAATAGGAGTCTCAAGCACACTGCACCATTTGCAATCAGCTTAATCATAGACGTTTGTCCCCAAGCAGTTGTTCATAGAGCCTTATGGCAGGGTCTTGCAACCCTTCCTTATCATGGCCTGGAGAACTTCCTTTCTTCTCCTCAGCAAGAAATGTTTTCATTTCTAATTAATATAACCTTGGAGAATGCTGAATGACCATTAAGTTGCAGGTCTCTGAGACCTGACTTCCAGAGCCTCCTTCCTCCCTTCAATTCTGAGAGGAATGTGCTACACAGCACCCTCCCTGAAAAGTATTTAGTTTTCCTGACAATGGACACTGTGGCTAAGGATACAACTACCTATCTTTACCTGACTTCAAGTCTGCAGATAATCATGAACTTTTATAGTTTGCCTATAAGCATTAAATGTCTATTTTTTAATTTATTTTTAATTGGCAACTTCCATAATTACAGACAATAACATATGGTGATTCCTTCCCTCCCTCCCCTACCAACTTAGCCCCTTAGAATCTTCACTCTCCATCATACCCCTTCCCCATATCAAGCAGTCTCCCTTATATTTTGATATCATCTTCTCCTCCTATTATGATGGCCTTGTGTAGGTAGTGTCAGGCACTGTGAGGTCATGGATATCCAGGCCATGTTATTTCTGGAGGAGCAGATATGATCTCTACAGACAGACTACATATTGAGAGAAGCAGTGAGGGGCAGCAAACTTTCTCTGGGATGAAGACTGAAGCACTTGGCCAGGCTGGGGTACAAGGTTATAAGGGGAATCCTAAGATAAACAGACTGGACCAGCTGCAGGTCCAAGGAAATAGATAAGGAATTATAGTCATTTGTGTCTTTACTCAGAATAAGCTGTTTTTAGCAAAATTGTCTAGGGAGGCTATCTCACCAGACAGTTTCTGTTCCCTGAATGTTTTCTGAGCTAAGGGAAATTTATCAATCACCATTAGATGAGCCTGTAAAGGCCACATGCCTCTAAGGCTTCTTTATTGCCTGCTGGTCTTAAGGACACTTATTAACTCCTTAATTCCCTCTAGTTTTCAGGGAAAACTATTAACTCTTCAGTTTGGACTCTGGGAATATAAAACAAGAATGGGATGAACTGGGGATGAGTGGCATATTGAAGGGAGGACTGCATGGGCCCAAACACATGAGGATCTCTTCAACAACTACTTCCTGCTGGGAGGGTGGCAGTGGATCTCTTGGAAGGTCCCATGCAGTCCTATGGTAGTTGGATGTTCAAGACCTGATATTCAGTGACCATTAATAATTCAGTTACTTGCTGTGAAGAGAAGGCAATAATTCTGTCTTAGAGGAATCCAGTGAGGTATCTGAATATGCAAGATCCAAAAGAGAGGGTGAACATTATCATAATCAGTGGAATAAAGTAATGTCAGAGACAGGATTTGACTTGAAAGGAGTAGAGATGTGAGATTTCTTAGTTGGCCAGAGGAAGATTCCAGGTCACATGTAGAGAAATAATATTATTGGCCATTAAAAAGGTTAATACAGCCTAAAATATTATTGGCTTTCAATTGGTAACATTTACCTTTCCACAATCGTTGTCATTAATCATTGAAGTCTTAGTCACACAGGCATGGCTTTTGAGTTTCAGCTTTTAGTTTTCTATTGTCAAACTTCATTTTGCACTTTGTGTACATAGTAGGCTATTATATCACATTGATCTTATGAACAGGTTAGGAAACAGCTCTTCAAGAGAGTGATAATTATCAGAGTCATGAGGAAAGAAACACCTATATCATGTCAAATATATTAACCATTATGATCTGGTTATGATCCATGTATGAGTTTTATTACATGTACCATGACATTTACAGGTGACATGAGCATTATATTTAAGGTATAAAAATAATAATATAAGAGATTGGTAAGAAAGAAAGGGTTGCTAACTTGGATCTGCAGTTAATTGAAATTTGTGGAAATATAAAGATTTTGTTTAAGTAAGGTAGAAAGTGTAAGGATTAGTATTGAAGTGCTAGTTGAAAGATCTTAAATTTAAATATTATAGAGATTAAGAGTCAAATAATACTAAAGTTTAGTTTTAAAAATGTGTGTGTGTGTGTGTGTGTGTGTGTGTGTGTGTGTGTGTGTCTGTCTGTCTGTCTGTCTGTCTTTAATATAGGATGTTCATAGTCTACTGCCTTGACCCAAAGATCAAAAACTCTTATCTTTAGGGAACTAATGAAAGTATGTTAGCCTGAAAGGGTAAAACTTTGATTGGTCTTGATAATTTGTGATTACGAGTTGTTTATTTTATAAAGTAGTGAGATTATGATTGATATAATTATATTGGTTGTATAATACAATGGAAGATATTTTATATAATTAAGCCCAGTTTTATTTATTAGAAATGAATATTTATTTTGTTAATCATTTACATTTTTTTCAGTAGCCAGAGTTTAATAGTAGGAAATATAAACATAGTTCAATTTAACTTTAACATAAAGGTTAATTAATTTTTAACATAAAGGTTAATTATTTTACATATATTATGAACATATATATATATATAAAATATTATAACAATTTAACATCATCTTAAAATATATGAGCATCAGAATATTTAATGACCATAAGCATTGGAACAATTAATAACCATAAATTTAATCATACCTAAAGACAGTACATGAAACATACAACACATGACATGACATGGTTAGCCATCATTAGACATGCAACATAAATCATGGAGAGACATCCTTTTAAAATTTTATTATATAATATTTTATTTATTTGTTAGTTATGTACACAATGTATATAAAGTAATGTTGATACTATTGTTAGCCTCCTCCCTGTCCTTCCCCCTTTCCAGGGACCCTCCTTGTTGGAGAATGTGTGTCATGCATTGTTGGGTTAGCCATCAGTTATGGGTAGGAGGCAATGTCTCTGTACATAATAACCCAATGTGTGACTCTAAAATTCTTTCCATCCCCTCTTCCAAAAATTTCCCTGAGCCATGTCGGATTCATTTTAGGTCTGTTTCAGTGATGAGGTCTTGGGAGCCTCTGTGTCTCTGGATCTCTGGTTTGGTAGGAGTTGGGTGTTCTCTGTGTCTATCTCCTTCACACTTGAGCTGGTACCAGGTTCACCAAGAAAGCAGCACTCTGCTCAATTTCCCAATTACTCTTAGTTTCAGCTGGGGCCCTTTTGAGTTGTGATGGCCTGGGTCTCTTCTTAGGATATATGTCCATCTGATAAAGAGAAGCAAACTGCATAGCATTAAATACCTTCATAGCAAAGACAGAGAGATCCCAAATCAATAACCTATCAATCCACCTAAAGGCACTGGAAAAGCAAAAAGAATCCAACACAAAATGCTCCAGATGGAAAGATATAATTAAGGACAGAGCAGAAATTAATAATTTGAGAATTAAGAATACAATTAAGAAAATTGATGAAACAAAGAGCTGGTTCTTTGAAAAAATAAACAAGATTGATTAGACCCTGGCCAATTTGATTAAGTGAAACAAAGAGATGCTTCAAATTAACAAAATTGAAAATGAAAAAGGAGAGATCACAGAAGACATAAGTGAAATTGGGAGAATCATCAGGACTTATTTCACAAGCCTCTATTCCACAAAACTGGATACTATGAAGAAAATGGATGAATTCCTGGACACATACCACCTACAAAAGCTAAACTCAGAACAGATTAATCTCCTAAACACACCTGTCACACCCTTTGGGATTGAAAAGGTAATCAAAAACCTCAAACAGAAAAGTCCAAAGCCAGGCATGGTAGCACATGCCTTTAATCCCAGCACTTGAAAGGCAGAGGTAGGAGGATTGGATTGTCATGAATTTGAGGCCACCCTGAGACTACGTAGTGAACTACAGGTCAGCCTGAGCTGAGTTAGAGTGAGACCCTAACTCAAAACAAATAATAAAAAAAAAAAAAAAAAAAAAAACAAGAGTCCAGGACCAGATGGCTTCTCAGCTGAATTCTATCAAACTTTCATGGATGAACTTACTTAAATCAATCTTTCTCAAACTTTGCCACAAAGTCAAAGAGCAGGGATAGCTCCACAACTCCTTCTATGAAGCTGATATCACCCTAATATCAAAACCAGTCAGAGATACCACAAGAAAAGAAAGCTATAGGCCTATTTTCCTGATGAACTTAGACACAAAGATCCTGAACAAAATTCTTGCAAACCGAATCTAACAACACATCAAAAGCAATATCCACCTTGATCAAGTAGGCTTCATCCCAGAAAAGCAGGGGTGGTTCAACATAAGGAAATACATCAATGGATACACCACATAAAGAAGCTTAAACACAAAAACCTCATAATCATCTTGATAGATGCAGAAAAGGCCTTTGACAAAATACAGTATCACTTTGTGATCAAAACATTGGAGAGAATTGACATGGACAATTTATATCTCAACATAATAAAGGCTGTATCTAAAGCCCAAATAATACTAAATGGAGAGAGACTAAAGTAATTCCCATTGAGATCAGGAACAAGACACGGGTGACCACTCTCACCTCTGCTCTACAATATACTACTGGAAGTCCTAGCTCCAGCAATAAGACAGGAGAAAGAAATAAAATGATACAAATTGGAAAGGAAGTAGTTAAGTTAGCTGCATTTGCAGATGACATGATTCTGTACCTGAGACCTGAGAGCCTCAAAATTCTTAAAGGTGAATAACTCCTTCAGCAAAGTAGCAGGATACAAAATCAATGTACAAAAATCAGTAGTCTTTCTATATGCAAATGACAAAAAAAATACCTTGGAATAACATTAACCAAGGATGTGAAAGACCTACACAACAAAAACATAAAAATACTCAAGCAATTGAGAAGGCTTGAGAAAATGGAAAAACCTCCCATGCCCCTGGATAGGCAGAATTAACACTGTGTAAATGGCAATCTTACCAAAGGCAACATACAGAATTAGTGCAATACCAATCAAAATCCCAACATTGTTCTTCAGAGAGATAGAAAAATATGATAGAAAAATTCATACGGAAAGGAAGAAGGCCTCAGATATCCAAGCATATCCTCAGTCAAAGAAACACTTCTGGAGGCATCACTATCACCATACCTGATCTAAAGCTATATTACAAAGGCATAGTAATAAAAAAAAAAAAACAGCATGGTACTGGCATAAAAATAAGAGTATAGACCAATGGAACAGAATCAAGAGCCCAATCATTGGGTCAAGTAACTACAGCTACTTGATATTTGACAAAGGCCCTAGCAATATAGGCTGGAAAAAAAGACAGCGTCTTCAACAAATGGTGCAGGACAAACTGGATATCCATATGCAGGAAATTGAAACTTTATCCACACATATTGCCATGCACAAAAACTAAGTCAAATGGATCAAAAACCTCAATGTAAGACTGGAAATTTGGCTACTACTGGAAAAAAAAGGAGGGACTTTCCATGAAATAGGAATGGGAAAAGATTCCCTGAACAAAACCCCAGTAGCAGAGGATCTTAAACAATCATTCAACCATTGAGATCTCATGAAGCTGAAAAGTTTCTTCACAAACATACAATAAACAGGGCCAATAGATTACCCACAGAATGGGAGAAAATATTTACTGAATATCCAATGGGCAGAGACCTAATCTCTACAATCTATAAAAACTCAAAAACCTAAACAATAAAATGTCAAACAACCCACTCACAATATGGGGCAAAGAATTAGACAGGCAGTTCTCAGAGGAAGAAATACAAATGGCAAACACACACTTAAGAAAATGTTTATCATCCTATCAGGGAAATGCAAATTAAAACAAGTATGAGATTTCACCTTACCTCAGTAAGGATAGAAAACATTGAAAAATCAAATGAAAATAAATGCTGGCAAGGATATAGAGAAATATGAACTCTCATCCACTGTTGGTGGGAATGTAAGAAGGTGCATCCACTTTGGAAAGCAATATGGAGACTCCTAAAAGTGTTGACTATAGAGTTACCAACAAACCCAATTATTCCCTTACTGGGCATTTATCCTAAGCTACATGCCTCAGTTCTGAGAGATTTGCTCAACTATGTTTATAGCTCCTCAATTCATAATAGCTAAGAGGTGGACTCAACCCAGATGTCCATCATTAAATGAATGGATAACCAAGATGTGGTATATCTACATGATAGAATTCTATGCAACAGTAAGGAAGAAATGACAAAATTAAATTTGAAAAAAAAAATGGCCAAACCTGGAACAGATAGTGAAATCACCCAATCACAGAAAGATAATCTTAACATAGTCTCGCTTACCTACAGCTCCTAACCTAAATCTACCTGAGACACTGACATATGTAATAAACATCTCAAGGACCAGGACAATTGGGTGGGTGGGGCAGAGGGGAGGAAAGGATAGGGGTAGGGGACACAAAATTGGACCCAAATTTCAATGGTACCATAAAATTCTGTATCCTAAAAAAGCAGACTAAATGATTGAACCTTCATCAGGTCCTTAGAGGGAGCACCTGACTCACAAGGCCCTGGAGAGTGTATAATGAAGACTGATCATAATCTTCTCCTGTTTTTTTTTTTTCTCTCTCTCTCTCCCCCTCCCCTCTTCTCTCTCTCTTCTCTATCTCTTTTATGTTATCTATCTTTTTCTTCCTTCTTTTCTTTGATGATGACCTGTAACTCCAAGTGCCAGCATGCAGCTAACATCCACAGTTAGCTATTAATCACAGAGACCTACAAGATTTCCCAAAAGAAGACAGATTTCTGTCAGAGTACTTGATGACCCACCAAAGGTTAGTGGTAAGACCCTACTACTGAAGAAACCATATTCTGTTGGTAAGAAACATGGAATGACCAGGCTGGAATCTGGATAATCTCATCACATGCCAAAAGGTGATACATGAGCTACTGGGGGAAAATGACCAACATCTGCCCAAGTAATATGTGCTCTAAGCTACTCATCAGCAAACAACCTGATGTGATGCTCACACAAGTACAATAGTGACACACAGGTCAGAAAGCAGTTGCTCTTGGTTTGGCTAACTTATCTGCAAAGGAGAACGGAACCCATAGCCAGAGCTGGGATATAAGTCAGAACCATATCCAAAAAGGAGCCTGCTCTCCATTAGTTATATTTTAAATTGGTGAGGACTTAATCTTAACAGGGCAACAGCCAGCAGTTTGAATTTAAATTTTACTTATTTTCTTTGGTGGCTTGTAATGAAAAGAGCAAAGAAAGAGAAAATGAAGGAAAAAACAAAAACAGAAACTATGTAGTGAGAGAAAAATTTGATATCTATATATAGAAGTTAAAGAGGCCTAGTAAAGATAATAGTGTCTTTAATAAGATAGGATTTGTATTTGAGTTAGTGAGATAGCTTGAATTTGGTGTGAGAGGAAAATACCCTGGCAAACTATACTCAGATGGCAGAACTGTGTGTGAGAGATAAGGTTTTAGAAGGGGCAGGGTTTTAGAGGGGTTTTGGTGACAGAGGAAAATTTGGTAGATAGAATAAGAAGTACAAAGGGAAGGGCAGGAATTGAGGACAAAGAAGTCATGAAGGTAAGGAACTTCAGATCACTTGCCATGTTTTCTGAAGAAGTCATCGAGACCAATAAAAATATTAAAATTAAAAGTACCAAATTCAGGCCAGCAGTGGCCATCATCTAAGGAATATTGCAGCCAAATTTGAACAGAAAGCCAGATTAATTTGACAGGCAGAAGCTCAGGAAGTTTGCACTCCTTTAAATTAGCCTTGAGACATGCCAATGGAGTGTCTTTTGGAACAGATAATTTAGAGTCCATTTTGGAAGACAAGGACTGTAATGACCAATCCTGTCACCAGCAACATCTCTCAGGCTTAGGGAGGGCAAACAAAACCCAAGAATTATGAGGGAGAGTCCTCACACTCATAATGCTTGGGGTGTCTGATGGAATGACACGTGGGAGGCTCCTGGAGTCTCAGATTGTCCACAGACCAAAAAATGAGAAACTACCAAAGTTTCTAAGGTCTGGGGTAGGGAACCTTCACTATAGACCAAGAGTGAATACCTTGATCTGAAGTAATTTGATGAGGGTGTGGATGCAGCGGATCAATGGCAAGAGGCCTCTAGTCTGGAGTTCAAAAGTTCAGTCGGAGACGGTGAAAACCAGAAGCAAAGGAAGAAGCCTCTAGGTATTAAGTTGGAAAGATTGGAGGTTTCGGCTCACAGGTGGCTGTTTAGTTCAGAGTAGTGATCACAGTGAGTTTTGTGCTCCTGAGGGAGTGAAACATTTGCAGGGGGTAGAGAGGATGAGAGAAGGAGGGGGCATTCAGCCAGAAAGCCCCAGAGAGCTCCAATCTTAATCACTGCACCAAAATGTAAGGAAAGTGTAAGAGAAAAGCAAAAGAGAACTCCGGGCTTGATCTCTACAGGCGGTCTGTTTACTGAGAGAAACAGTGACGGGCAGCAATCTTTCCATGGGATGAAGGCTGAAGCACTGGGCCAGCCTTGGGAGCAAGCTTACAAGAAGGATCCTAAGAAAAACAGACTGGACCAGCTGCAGGTCCAAGGAAGTAGATAAGGAACTATAGTTATTTTGTGTCTTTACACAGAATAAGCTTTTTTATCAAAATTGTCTAGGGGGGATATTTCACCAGTTTCTGTTCCCTCAAGGTTTTCTGAGCTAAGAGAAGTTTATCAATTGGGAGAAGAGAAGCCCATCAAAGCCATATGTTTCTGAGGCTTTTTATTGGCTGCTGGTCTTAGGGATACTTATTAACTCTTTAGTTCTCTCTAGTTTTTAGAGAAGGCTATTAACCCTTCATATACCCTTACTTTAGCTCTTACATTTTTTCTTCCACTACCTCCACAATGGACCTTGAGCCTTGTAACATGTCTGGTCTGTCTGACAATTTACTTCTCTTGGCTTATCACATTGTTCTTGGCTTATATACCTGAGTTGTCTTCATAAGAATTGGCCTCCCCAAGAACAAACCAACTTTGGGACATTGGTAAGTTGAAGTTTCTAGAACTGTGGCATAAAGGGTCACACTGGGGACTTTTATGGGTTTGCTAAAGTAAGTAGCAGCCTCCCAAGCCAGTCATATTCTCATACCAAAGCAGTCCTGCCAGTGTGTTTTCCAGTGTTTCCATAAAGTATTAACATATCTATCCTTGGGCTTCAATCCAACTGTTTCATAACAAAGTACAATTATAAACTCCTACATTATATTACAATAGCATGAGTTCAATCATAATTTTCTTGCCAAGTAAGCTCTCCTGAATATCCCCATGATTGTTTCTCTTTAGAAGCCACTCCATCTGGGATACACAGATTCAGACACAGCAATGCATCTCACATCTGACAGACAGCCAAGACAACTCACTTGAAATTGTGTTGTCATCAATTTTTTTAAAGTGCTAGTCCTTCCCAGAATTCTGAGGAATGTTCTGATTTTGCCATTTTAAATATGCTCTTTCTCAGCAAATAAGACCTATTCATTTGTGATTGACAATTCTCAGGAAATGTAGAAGAAAAAAATTTAGACTAACTAATACATTTTTAATATTTACTGGGCACCAACCACATGTGTATGCTTGGTTTATTGTCTTACTTCTTGGAGCTCAAAATGTGAAATGATAGTCACTTGAAAAGTCTCTGATTTTCAAAAGGCAGAGTACACTTTGTTTTCAAAACACCTTGCAAACAGTTGGAAGTATTGCCCTGTGCATGGTAGATTTAGAAGTGCTATGAAACATAGGTTATTTATAAATATTGTTATGTCATGTGAAAGTCAAAAGTGAATGTGAGCACCAGAAATGTCTGGTGAGCTTGAACTTACTGCTACCTAATGCACTTTCATCTTCAAAACAATCTTTTTTATTTTTTTTTTCCAAGCTGGGGAAATGGAGAGTTTCAGTTCACCAAATATCCCTGTATCACTGACTAAACAATACGACTAATTATGTCATTTTAGATTTGACAACTGCTTACTTCACTGTGAGGGCCTGTCAGCTGGCTGTCCCAGGTGTGTGCACAACTTTGAAGTCTGCACCCCAGCCCTAGCATTCCTTCAGCACCAATAATTGTTCACAAAGAACCTTTGTTACTGCATATCAGCATGGAATTGTCAAGAAAAATGGCCATCCTAAGGAGAAGTAAAGACAATCAAGCTTCTGCGGGGAAGTTTCACAAAAGTGCAGCCACATTTCAAAGCCAAACTACTAGAGATAAAGACAGAGAGGCAGCTGCACATCTCTGGTGATAGGGCCCAGGCAGTGTTAGTCACATCTGTTCGCACCCGCTTGGTTTCTATAGAAAACCTGCCAGAGTCCTCCACTGCCAGTTGCTAAGTGCTGCTTGAAGCTGCATTCCGCCAGGTAATTAAATTGCCTGTGATATTCCACACCACATGTTACTGGTGAAAATATTAAATTGTGGTAGAGAGTATTTAAATATTTCTTCTCATGGAGGTCATATATCAGATGATTAGATTTCTATTTTTGTAACTGATATTGTTTTATATTTCATTGTTTTTAAATCATGTCCTTATATGACTTTCTAAGTGTGTGTGTGTGTGTGTGTGTGTGTGTGTGTGTGTGTGTGTGTGTATTATGTACGTGTATGGGGGATAGATGTGCCAAGACATACCGTGGGGTGTTTGTGCTCTCCCTCCAACTTGCTTGAAACAAGGTCTCCCTTGTTTTTTTTTTTTTTTTCTTTTTTTTTTGCTACTATATGTGTGTCAGTCTAGCTGGCCCAGAAGGTTCCAGACTCTCTTAGATATACACTTGCTACATTGAGTCTGGCTTTATGTGGATGCTGGGGAATTGAACATGAGCTGACAGGCTTGCCAACAAGAACCTCTGACTATGAAACCATCTCTACAACCCCTACATTGTGGTTTAATTATTTTGGCCAGTAAACAATGACCAGATTGTGAAAAAATATATATATATACCCATATACATACATACATACATGCATATGTATATGTATATGCTTACACACACACACACACATATATGTAAAGGATCAAGAAATTATTACCTATCACTACTTATAAAGAGAAGGGCCAAGATAAAAATCTGGGGCCTCAGATTCCAAATAATTACTCAAATCATGAAAAGTATAAGGTTTAAGCAGGAAGAAGCTATGGCTCAGTGATTGAGGCTCCCAATCCTAACTATATTTGCTAGGCCTGGTATTTTAATGCAAAGATGAGCCTGGAAACACCCAATTATTACCTGAAAAACATGTAAAAATTAATGGTGCCTGAATATCATTTAATGTGTATCCACATGTATGCACTTGCATGTGTGTATGTATTAAACTGGTGCACATTTAATAATTTTATCAAACTAAAGTATAATAGATATTTTTTAATCAAGTTGGGAATTTGAGTGATACTTGGGAGTGAAGGTGAGATATGTTTGGGGGAGAGAGAATCCCAGATCCAGTGTACCAGCTACCTGGTTAGATCTTCTCCAGAGATTCTGGCACATCCAGTAAAGTTTGTTCCATTTCAAATGAAGGTGAACATAAAAAGAACTGAGAGGAGACAACTATTGCAGTGTTGGTGGTGTGATGATCAGGAACAAGGATGAGACCAAAGAAGTGTCCTGTGGAGAAGGGAGTTGCCAAAGATTTCAACCCACAACAATCAATGAAGCATGGTCTTTCTTTTCTAGGGTTCAAAGATACATCATCCCACAGACCATTATAGTTCTGTGTTTTGGCTGGGGGCAGTGACACAGAGGGCAGTGTGAGGCAGAAAAAAAGTCATCCAGGATTCAACCAAAGGAAAACAGGAGCTATAAGTAAGCTGGATGAATAGGTCGAAGAATATTCTGTGCTCAGAGAGCAGTATGTGTTTCATGAGAGCAGAATAAGCAATAAGGAAGGGCTCCAATTACTCTTGTCTAGTTTTCTGGGACAAAGAAATGCCAAGAGATCATAAAATATGCCAGACCTAGAGATGAGGTTTTGCTACTATACTATGAGAAAAGGAGTTTGTCACTATACTATGAGAAAAGGGGTTATGTTAGAAAAAAGTAAATATGTTGAGTTTCCTTAAATGGATATGATCTAGTTGCAAATGGGAAGACACACCAGCAGCAGAGCCTAAGAAGAAGGGAACTGGAGAGACTAAGAGATCCTTTGTCCTATGTGTGAAGGTGCATGCTAAGAGTTTGAAGCCAACACCCAATTCTGAGTGACAGTCAATGTGTTATAGCTCCACATTCCCTTATATCTGTTATATTCCTTCTTCTGCTGGCAGAGCAAAGCCCCAGGAGCCAAAATGGATCCATGTTGTTGTCTCACTGTCTTCCATCATTGAATATAGTGATTGGTTATAGGGGTGGACATATAGTTGAAATGAGACAACAAAATTTCCTCTGAGACTTTTTAACCTTCAGCAAGGATAAGGAAACTCCTTTACCCATCAATAAGTAGAGCATCCAGTAGTGATTCTTTACTGAAAAAATGTGAGAATAAAAACGGAAGGGGGGACAAAAAAAACAGTGACACAGAATAAACAGAAATGTTTTGGTTTCAGATTCTGCAATTCCAGATGTTCATAAAATTTAGCCTGGAAAACATGGCCTAATCATCTTCCTCTTTTTTGGCTTGTTTCTTTGGAGTTTAGTCATTTACAACTTTCAGAGCTTCTTAAATAAAACATTGTCAGGACTGGTAAGATGGCTCACTGGTTAAAGGCTCTTGCTTGCAAACCTACCAACCCAGATTTGTTCCTCAGCACCCATATAATGTCACAAGCAAAGTGTCGCACATGTCTGCAGTCCCTATGTGCCTGTAGTGACAGGAGGTGGAGCCAAGAGAATCCTGAAGCTCTAAGAGACACCCTGTCTCAAAAGAAGGTAGAAGGAGAGAAGCACCCTGAGGTTGTCCACTGACCTCCAGACGCATGCACACGCGCGCGCACACACACAGACACACACACAGCATATGCACACAGAGAGATAAATAATAAAAACATAAATAAAATGAAAAAATATATTGTAAATTAAAGGGGGAGAGATGAAGCTGAGGGTTCTGAAAGAATGAAAGTATGCAATACAGAAACAAGAAATAAGGGGTATCAAGTTAAGTACAGAATATGACAGGAGTTGGCAAGCTCTGTCATGGATAGATAAGAAATATTGAAGGCTTCCTAAACCATATAGTCAGTGCAATGACTCAGCTTTGCTCCTGTGGCATGAAAGGAGTCAAGATATATGTAAATAAATGAGCATAGCTGTGTTCTAATAAAACTTTATTTGTAGTAACATCACTCTGCAACCTGTCTGGCATAACTTAACTTTTGCTTTAATGCCAAGTACACTAAACTTTTCCATTTGCATTTCCTAGACTACCTTGATATAAAGAGGTGAAGGGACTTTTTTCTTTTTGATTGAAGAATCAGCCATCTTCTTACTTGGAGAAGGACATGTTTGATTACCTGTTTAAAATAGCACAACTCTTTTGTAATCACTCTGAATAAATCAGTGAGTTTTGGCCCCAAATGTTAGTCATCCATGGAAATATGTTGGTTATAGGCCTTAGAGCCGAGGTACGAGAATCCATGTGATATCACATTCAATCACATTCATCGAGTCAGTGTCGCCAGTAAGGCTTCCTGCTTCCTGCTCACAATGGCTCCTTTACCATTTCTTTTATGCTTGCAGAGTTTACCAGGAATTAAACTATAGTAGAACCGGCATTCTCTGTCTTTATGAGAGATTGTAGTATTAAGAAGCTTCCTGTCAGGCATGGTGGCGCACGCCTTTAATCCCAGCACTCGGGAGGCAGAGGTAGGAGGATCGCTGTGAGTTCAAGGCCACCCTGAGACTACAGACTGAATTCCAGGTCAGCCTGAGCTAGAGTGAAACCATACCTTGGAAAAACCAAAAAAAATAAAAAATAAAAACAAATTAAGAAAAGTTTTGCTTTGTTTTTTTTTTTTTTTAAAAAAAAGCTTCCTGATAACTATCACAAAGGTGTTGAATTTACCCAAAGCTTATTTGTTCTTAGACTCTTTGTTACATCCTCATGTTTTGCTTTCTTTACCTCTGTTCACCCTGAACCAAACTGCTCAAAGCTACCACATGCTAAATTTTCTACTTGGGGCATATCTTTTAGCTTCCCTTAATACCCTGTGCTTGTTTGCAAATAGGGGAAATAATATCTTTCCCACAGAGTTATTTGGCTAGTTACTTTAGATTACAAATATGACAGTGTTCGTCAATACATCATCTAGGCTGCAGTAGCTACTCCATGTATGCAGTGTGTCCTGGAGGTTTACAGGTATGCTGGATGAATTATGTAACCTTTATGAACCATAATTTGAAACCACTCTATAGAGATGCTTAAGATTTAGTCATTAGATTTTTTTTTTTTCCTTCATGCGTGGTCTGAGACCTACTATAACAAGATTGATCTTATATACTGCATGCCTATGAAAAATAGAATCTATGAAACACAAGCATGGGTGTTTTGAAAATAAATGTAGTAACAGATGTATGTCATTAGAAATTTTGTCAACATAGAAATCACTTTTCCAAAGCTAGTTTCCTCATACAGGGATAGTGCCTTTAATTTCTATAGTTAAAATACCTGCCATATGTTAAACTCTTTTGTGGCAACTTTTTTGTTTTGGTTTTTCGAGGTAGGGTCTCACTCTGGTCCAGGCTGACCTGGAATTAACTTTGTCATCTCAGGGTGGCCTTGAACCCATGGCAACCCTCCTACGTCTGCCTCCCGAGTGCTGAGATTAAAGGCGTGGGACCACGCCTGGATTTTTTGTGGCAACTTTTAAGGGAAATTGCATACACTTTAAAATTCTTTCAGAATAGAGACAATTAAGCAAGTGAGGAGACTTGGCATGAAGTTCATTCTTCCCTGACTCTCCCCAGAGGACTCTCTATTTCAGTCCTCATTTCTTCAGAAAAAACAAATACTGTGGTTAGGATATGTGGCATGAAAATGGCACTGGAAAAGAACACAACTTTCAGAGAAAGGTCCCTTGATAGTAAAGTAGATAAAGTAGGAGTGGTTTCAGGGGCACCAGGATTGTGAGTTCAAGAGAGAGAGAGATATCAGAAACAGGTTCAAACAGGTGAAGTCCAGGTTCAATTCATAGAGTCATCCAGGCAATGACTCAGCACATTCTCAACCGACCATATTACAGAAGGCAATGGGTTCCCAGGGAATGAAGTTCAGATGCCTTTGCAGTGAGCATGAGACACAATGACCAAGATTCAAGTCTTTCTGTGGTCACTTCCCTGCCTTTTGAATGTTGGAGTTGTATTTCATCTCCCCGAGCATGAACGAACATCTTAAAAATCTGGCATACTGCCTGGTCTAGCTAATAGTAACTGATGGCTGCAGAGAGAGAGGGAGTCAGTCTTATCAGTGATATAGATATAGATATCACTGGTAAGTTGCCCATTCCACATTAATAAAACTTCCAACCATGATTACTCAAACATCTCTAATTTAACTTAATGGGTTAAAGAAAGGTATGACAGTAAGTTGGGGACTGATGGGGAATTAATGTGTATTCTTAGTAGTAAAGGAGTCTCCTAGTGACAAAATAGTGTCAGAACTGATGCTTGGCTACAGGAAACCTCTAGGTCCACAGAAAAGCTGTCACACTTGAATTAACAATAGTATTTATCAAACTGAGTAGATGCCAATGATAGAAACCCTCTTTTTTGAGGGTGGGGGAGGTTGGTTCAAACAGAAAATCTGTTTCTTTAACCATTAAGAAAGAAGGCTGACCTACATTCAGATGTACATAACCTCACAGCACATTTGCCAGGGCAGTAAGGAGACATTTATATGTGCAGGCCCATGTCTGGTGCCAACAGGTTTCTTGTGATAACTACATGGAGTGACATATTTTACAAATATCCTGGAAAAAGCAAGTTTCAGGACACATATCTCAGACCAATAACACTTCAGTGACATTTTTATACGCTTGATTAAAGCAATAACAAAGAAATTATTTCAGCCATTGGTATCATGTGTACTATAGTATGTGCAATAGCTCACAACTGAAAAAGTATTCACACATAATGTTTAATCCTCACAAATTTGAAGAGCATCATTTTTGGAGCTGGAGAGATATTTCAGCCAGTAAAGTGCTTGTCATACAAGCACAGAACCTGAGTTTGGATTCCCAGCATCCACATAAAAATACAAGTACTTTCAATCACAGGCCAGGGGCAGCAGAGACAAGAGGATCCCTGAGGGTTGCTGGCCAGCTCGTTTAGTGGTATTGGTGAGCTCCAGTGAGAAATCCTAAGTCATGAAAACATGATGAAATGATAGTTGAGAACACCTGGCAACAACCTCTGACCTCCACATGCAAATGAACCCACACACAAGGTAGAACACACACACACAAATGCACAGAAGCACACACACATATGCACATGAGCACACATAAATGCACATACACACAAATGCACACAAGAACACACAAATATACAAATGCACACAAGCACCAACACACACACAAATGGACACAAGCACACACACACATAAAATGCACACAAGAACACACATGCATAAATGCACACAAGAACACATAAACATACAAATGCACACAAGCATAAATACACACACAAATGCACACAAGCACACACACAAAAATGCACACTAGCATGCACACATATACAAATGCACACATGCATGCACACACACAAATGCACACACACTCAAATGCACACAAGCACACACACACTCAAATGCACACAAGCACATGCACAAATGCAAACATGCACACACACAAATGCACACAAACACACCCACAGAGAGACAGACAGAAAATGCGATAGTGTGTGTTCTTCCCATTTCACAGGGGAAAAAAATGCACAACCAGGTTAAGGGAAGAGAGCAAGGCCATGTTCCTTCTGCCAGTCAGAGCATACCTTTCAGTTTAATAGTGAATATACAATAGATACCTCATCCCCCATATACAATGTCAATCAAGGCCACAACATCTCCCCCTCTTCTCTGTAATTCTGAGTACCATTTTCACTTCAGCACTATCCCTGACAAGACAACAAGAAGAGCTAAAGTGCTAAGATCCATGCACAAGACAGATGCCTTCAAAAGATTTACAAGGCTCCATGTACATGGACAGAGCTATCTGACCCTGGGGGCTACAGCACCAGGCAGAGAAGGCCAGGCACTATTTAGAGATCAATTCTCTTCTTCTCCTTATGGCTAATCACCTCAGGGCACAGTGAGGTCACAGCATTGAATGAAGGGCCTGGGAGGCATCTCACTGGTCAGCTATAGCAGGTAGCTGAATTCACTGGCCCTGGATCAATGACTCCTTATAACCTTAATTTTCTACTGGGATTCTGACATCCTTTTACTAGATCCTACTACCAAGAAGCATGTCTCCTCTATCTCTCTAGGTCTGTCTCAGGAGGTGCCTTTGAAAATAAACATCACCTCACCTCACTATACGTGACTTGGGGAGGCAGGTGCATCTCTCTCTCTCTCTCTCTCTCTCTCTCTCTCTCTCTCACACACACACACACACACACACACACACACACACACACACATTCATCCTATCATGCACCTCCTACCTCTACTCTTATAGGTACCAAGCTTCATCACCCACATCATGATATAACTCCCCAACTCAATATACCATTCCTAAAATAATGTCAATCTCTGGTCTAGTTAGTATTCTCCTGCTAGGCCACACTCATCTGTAAACCTGTTGTAACTTGCATACTATCAGCTGTGTATATTTTATGGCATATTGAATGACATCCTTTTAGATGTTTATGTCTAGCAAGGAAATTAACATTAATGATATAATACCACCTGTCCCTGCCCTAAATGTGTGCTGCACATTAGGAATTATGCTGAGGGCTGTACAGGGGCATTTTCCTGATCCTGTTCCTTCCTATTCCAGGTTATTAACTCATCTGACAGATACATAGATAAAGTTCTGACTCCCAATCCCATAGAATTCAAATTCCCAAGCCGAGAGCCATTTCCGTTGGTGACCCTGGCCGTGACAAAGCCAGAGCTCAACCCTAAGTCTACTGGACTCCAAATCTATGCCGTTTCCCTTGGCAACAGGCTGCTGTAAACATTCCTAAATGAACAACTAAAAGTGAAGTTTGGAACCTAAGTTTTATATAGAAAAGGCCATTTATATTTTCAGAAGAGCTATTAGAAAATAGTTAGTGGAGGGAAGGAAATAAGGGAAAGGGAAAACAGGGAATGAGGTTTCACCACCAGGTTGTATGATTATTTATTACAAATGCTGATTTTTTCCTTTCTTTCCATTATTTACTTGTTCAGGGAGCTAGAAACAGGGAGGTAGTCCTGGTGATTCAGCAGTTATTTAAATAGAACAGTGCAGGGATTGTGCACTCAGTTCACTGTAATTGGAAACCATTCCTACCATGCACCAATATTTCAAAAGCAATACAACCCAATTCTCTGACCCATGAATCAGGGTTTTCCTCTCTACCAGCATGAAAGATTGGGGCCAGAGAGGACTGGAGGAAAGATTTCTCCTACACACAGATCTTTCAGAAGAAAGCTGGCAAAAGATAATCTTCATAACTACATTTTTAATTGAAAAATGGAATAAATTAAATGGGTGTCATTTGCTTTTCTCATGCAGCAGGTACATGCTAGTAAATCTGCTTTCTGAAATCTGAGCATGGGCTTCCGCTCTATTATAGTGGTCGCCTATAGCCTGGGGGCTTGAAGTAAACTCACTGAGATACAATTATTTATAGCCAAGCAAGATACTGGTAAAGTCACTCTCTTTCAAATTCATGCTAATTATCCTCTGATTCAAATGCATAATTTTCAGTTCTATTACCCTGGCTGCCAATCTTATCTTTGAAATTAAGCAAACCTGACATTTCTATACAGCTCTGGACTGAATGCATTCTCTATCTAAGCCTCTGTAATACCATCTGAAAACTGGCTCTACTTACTGAAAACTGAGAGGAAAGCCTATGGCTGAGGAAATGAGAAGCTGCTCTCTTGTTTGGCTAAAGCAATATGCTGTCTCCACCAAGTTGCCTACTAAATATTTATGTTTGTGTGCATAAATTAATGTTCCTCTAAACTTTGGTCAGAAAAGCTTTATTTATTTATTTATTTATTTATTTATTTATTTATTTATTTATTTATTGCATTTGTGACTAACCACTAAGGACACTTAAGTCATCAAAGTGATGGGAATCTGTTGAGTGCTTAACACTAAGTGTGACTTTATATCACCCCCTGCAAGGTTCAGAGCATTGTGCAGAAGAAGGAGCAGAAAGAATATAAGAGCCAAGGATGAAGAGATGCACTGTAGAATACATTTTTCCATATATGATATGATCTTTGTATTTATGACCTTATATTAATAATTGTTAGAGCACAAGATCTGCACAATATTGCATGAGGCCCCTATCCCTGCCTGAGAAGTTAATGGCAACTAATGGCTATTTGTAGAACAAGTTAAATTTTCTGCCGTAGTGTAGCTCCAGTAGATTGCACATGCTCCAGTAAATAATCCCCCACCTGTGCTCTTCTCATGAAAGTAATTCTAAATACACTCTGTGGGCCACATACAGACATACAGAAGAAAAAAAACAACTAAGGAAAAGAGGGACTAATTAGGAAGAAAGTGTAACCCAGTGGAAGGTGGTAGGGAAGAGGGCTAAGAGAATGTAATAGGAAGACATTATGATCAAAATATATACATATTTTAAAATGTTTCAAAATAAATTTTCCTACAGAAATTCTACACATCGGTACTAAGAGGTTAAATCCTATAAGGAAACCCATGTAGTCTTATGCCTACTAGGTCCTATGTGTTATGATCTCTGTGCTTTCTTGATTCTGCATTTAAAAGTGCAGTGAGCATTTTGTGTGAGGTAGTTCCTTGATCCATATGTAAATACAAACCATTTTGCATGATTTGTTCTTTCTGACTAACCTAAGCTCAGATTCTCCATTCTCTTAATAATCACTAGAAAGACTTGCATGCAGGCCAGCTGTATTATAAGCATTTTTACATGTGTAATCTGGGTTGAATCTGATCTTTACACTAAATCATGAGATTGTAAGTATTGAATCCATATTATACATGTAGAAAACAAGGCTTATAAACAGTACAGCCATGCATCAAACCAGAATTACTGACTTCAAAACTTAGGCTTCCTCACACTTTATATATATCTACTCCAGCAAAATAGACAACTTTGAGCTGCATGAGATATACAGCAGTCTGGAGATATGTGTGATCTTCAAGAACGTAAGGGGCGGAGCTCAATGTCAGTTGTATTCAGTAAGTGCCCAAGGATGACACTGTACATGTTGCAAGCAGCATGCAGCAAGGAAATACCTGTCTTGAAATGTCAATAGAGCCACTGTTGGAAAACCCTGCTATGGCATTTATCAAAATGTGTCTAGTTTTAATAGACATGAATGTAATACTATCATATTTCAGAATTCAGACTTTCATCCTTTATTCATGTTCAGATGCCAAAGGGTCATATTTTTCTGATCGTCCTATAATGCAGAAAATTTTCCCCAGTGTTCACATGTTCTATCATCAATTTCTGTCATTTCTACAATACAATGTCTATTGTTTAATGGTTTCCATGGAAAAAGGTCCATCTGTTATTTGATTAAATTAGTTTGTTCTTGTTCATACCATTTTGAAAACATTTTTTAAATGAGACCTTCAAGGTCAAATTTAATATATTTCTTCTTCTTCTCTTATATTTTTTTTCCTACAATAATATATTGTATTCCATGGAACTTAAACAAGTCACAATACTTGTACAATATAAACCAGCCCCAAGATATGATATTGGGAAAGGTTATTAATAAGATAAGATTATTAGATGTGGTAAGGTTCTTAGAGTTCTAGTTTATTCCTCATCTCCATTTAACATAATATGGAATAGAGACCCAGATGAACTGTCCTATATCTAGACCTAAATATCAATTTGGCACAGGGCTAGACTAAGAGCACAGATTCCCTGACTCCTGAGCTGACATTTACTTTGGCATGTGCTTGGGATCTCATTTTGTAAAATCCAGTCAACACAAGTTAGGCCATGAAGACACATAGGCAGACACACACACACACACACACACACACACATGAGACACTAATATACAATCTATAATTATAAGAAAATTAAATGCATACATCTAAAAACAAAATTAGAGAGGGTTACATTAATAGCAAATTGTTCCTTCTCCTTGACCCCTCTTTTTAGCCTTTAGATATAACCACAATTACCAGCTTGCCAACATAAACTTCTAAAAGCTCTTATGCATCTATATCTATATGCATACACAAGTGGAAGACTATTTCTCTTTATATTGTTTTCTATAAAACTGTATGTCATGTCAGTATCCAGGCCTCCCTTGTTCTTTGCTAAAACAGCTATATAATAATTTATTGTATGGAAGAGTTGTATTTCATATAAACATTCCCCTGTGCCAACCACTGTTCTGTTTCACTTTGTTTTTGCTATTGTAAGCAGAACTGTCATGGGCATTTTTTAGCATCCTTTAGGGACATGTATAAGTATTGTGCCACAACAGGTACCTGGAAGTAAAGCTACTGAGTTCAAAAATGCATATTAAAGTTTTTGATTGTTGAAATTACTGTGAACTTACAGAAAATTTGCAAATTCAACACAAAGAAGTGTTTTGGAGTAACTTCAGTTGTCAGATACCTTTAGCCACCCACATGACAACACAGGAGTGTCTATAATACCAGCATCTGAGTCAGGAAACTACCTTTGATTATATCATTACCACTTCCATCCATGTGTCACAAGCTTCCCAAGTAATGTCTAGTGCAAAGGTTCACATATATTATTCACCTCGTATTAACAGTTTTATCATATTTTGTATGTGTTTTACTCTAATGTTGTATATATATATATATATATATATATATATATATATATATATATATATATATATGTAATTATATTTTATGTTAAGCACACACACACACACACACACACACACACACATATATATATATATATATATATATATATATATATATATATATATATTACATATTCTCTCTTTATCATTTTGGAGTTCTTTAGGGTAGTAATAACTACCAATACTTCAAATGAAAACCTAAAGCCATGCTCTATGGAGGAGTTTTAGAATAGAAGCTTTGAACTACTGAGAGCTAGAGATGAGAGTTGAGATACACAGATAAGTTTTGCCCCAGACATCTAAATCGCCCAACAGAGCCCTTGCCATTCTTTAAATATGGCATAACATGCATAGAGTGGCATTGACATGCCTCTGCCTCTTGTACTTAAGGTATCCCCCTGCTGGCTCCAAGGTTTCTTCAATGAAACATAAGTATTATATGCCACATCTAGGCTCAAAAACCTTCACCAGCCTTTCATACTCTTGATGAAGACTGATTTCCAGTATGGAGTGTGTGACGGTTTTAACTCTCTAATCTTCTCCAGATCTTTATTCCATCCCTACTCATCAATCCTAATAGTGTCCCAGAAGTCTGCTTCTCATGGACACTGGAACACACCCCTCCAGCCTTTTGTATCTGACACTTGGGCTGGTATCAGGCTCTTGTCCATTGGCATTTAGTAGCAATATTGCCCTCACTTATATTTTAGCCTGGAACAGAGAAAGAGATCCAAAGCAAAACTAAGACCTGTATAATGTCAAGCACATATCATTGAAGTCAAGGACTGAAGTAAGCTGGAAAATCTATTTAGCATTTCTTAAAAGTGATCTCTCATAGATACATGCCAAACTCAGACTCCCACTTATCTCCTTGTTTAGAACCATTGTGTCTCTTGTTAAAAACACTCTCTAGGAGTCTTCACATCTGTGAGTTTAGGTCCAATTCTATTCACCAAGTAGATTAAGAAATCTTTTCCTCTAATTCTATGAAACATGTCATTTTTTGCTCCAGAATGACCTCTAGGATAGTGTTCCTTCTGAGTAAGTCCTTAATACAAGGTTGTAATCTCTCCATTGCCCAAGCAACACAGTTGCACTGGTCTAAAGTATAATTTCTGATGCTGGGTTGTCAATTTCTTGATAGTTGCCTTTCCTGCAGCCAAGCAGGTGTGGGCCCCAACCCCACCATGTTCTAGAGGAGGGAGAGGCATACCTCTATTCTCAAGCCTCATTTCATACTTGAGGAAAATAAAGCTCAGAAGGGACCTGACCAAGTTACACAGCAAATCAACAGCAATGCCAGGATAGAAAGGCAGGCTATTCAAACCCCAGTCAAAGGCTCTTTCTGGGCTGGAGAGATGGCTTAGTGGTTAAGTGCTTGCCTGTGAAGCCTAAGGACCCTAGTTCAAGGCCCAATTCCCCAGGACCCACGTTAGCCAGATACACAAGGTGATGCATGCATCTGGAGTTCGTTTGAAGTGGCTGGAGGCCCTGATGCACCCATTTCTCTCTTTCTCTCTCTCCTCTTTCTCTCTCTGTCTGTTGCTCTCAAATACATAAACAAAAAAATTAGAAGCCTCTTTCTTTAATATGGTTCTGAAATCTCAATAAGAAATTTTAACTTATGTGACTATGAATGCACATATGAATAGTCAGCATTGATCAGCTGTGAAAACCTTAGGAAGCTTTGAACTCATGGAAACTGAATCTGGGTCACAGGGTTCCTCTGGGACTCATAGTTTCTTGTCCATAATCATAATAACTAAAAAACGAAGGTAGATTTCAATGACAAGGGTACATTACAAACTGTAATTGATTTAGAAGATGTATTTAGAGACTGTTAATAATGCATTAAGATGCTGAATATTACTTTTCTCATTATAAATATTTAAGAGCATATATATTTTAATAGCATAAACTATTACATAGTCAACTTCTTGTCACCAGTTTCAGAAGCCCAAAAAGAGAAATCATTCCCCATATGTTGCCTTCCCTAAATGATCCTTAGAGTAACACTTTGAAATGGAAAGTAAAGTCAAGGTTGAAATCCCTCAGTTTGCATATCTTTAATTCAAAGTAAAACATATCCTCTTTTGTCGCAATAAGGTATACACTCTGTTTATATTACAAAAAAATTATTATTTTATGTGACCTCTGGGGTTAATCTCCTGCTTTGTCTCTTTAGTGGGTTTTTAGTACCAATGATCAAGTTGGAAATTTCTTTCTTTGATTCTAATTAAGTCAAGTATATCTTTGATTTTTAGCTTAGGTTCAAAAAGGAAAAAAGACAGAAGAATTTGTATCTAACTACAGAAGTGCTAATTGAAATTTATTATGAAACTTGATTAAGCAACCTGGTTAATAAAGGTGTGTGTGTGTTTGTGTGTGTGTGTGTGTGTGTGTGTGTGTGTGTGTGTGTATTCATTCTCAAATCTCAACAATTTCCCTGATGTAAGTCCCTTGCTGTGGAACAGAGCATAGAGCTGGAAAAGCCACAGGAACCAGCTGAATGACTTAGCAACTTATAAATTGTATTAGTTACTATTTTCTTTTCTTTTTTAGTTTCTTTATATTTTATTATTTATTCCAGAGAGGCAGGGAGTGAGAGAAAGAGAGAGAGAGAGAGAGAATGGGTTTTCCAGGGTCTCCAGCTGCTGCAAACAAACTCCAGACACATGTACCACCTTGTGAAACTGGCTTACATGGGTCCTAGGCAATCAAATCTGAGTCCTTTGGCTTTGCAGGTAAATGCCTTAATCACTATGTCATCTCTCCAGGCCCTAGTTATTATTTTCTATGCTATGGCAAAATACCTGATAAAAGTATGTTAAGGAAGGAAGGAGATTATTTTGGCTCACAGTTTGAAATAGTCATCGTGGCAGAGAAGGCATGGCAATGAAGAAGCACTGGCTGCAGTGGCAGGATCATGAGACAGTTGGACACATTTAATCCATAGTTTGGAAGCAGGTGGAGATGAATGCTGGTGCTCATGCTTCTGTTTAGTTCAAACCCCAGACCGTAAAATGGTGTTGTGGTGGAACAATGGAAAATGACAAAGTTGCGGGGAAAGGCCGGAGGCTTCTCTAGCAACCCCATTCCTGCCCAAGGACATGAGGCCAGCTTGCTAAAGATAAGAACTGCATGTACTCAGTTTTGGAATTTCTCCTTTGTACGCCCCCTCCCCATCTCCGTGTGTGAACCGCACTCACTAACCACCATGTATCTGCTTCTGAAATGCCTGCTTGCTTAAGCACTAATTATTGCAGAAGCTATAAGTTGGAAGAAGGCACAGTGCTGGGGGCCAGAGACTTTTAGGAGCTATACTGACTCTGGTCTACACATGAATAAATCTCCTCTTTTCCACCCAACTTGGTGTCAGGTCAATTTCTGGATGGCCATCTCCCATATCAGTATTATTAATATTCAAAGTAGTTCTACCTATCTCAGTTAAACCTGTCGGAAAACATCCTCTCACATATGTCCACAGCTTTGTCCCCTAGATAATTCTAAGTACATCATGTTGATACTGAAAACTAACCATCACAAGCCCATCCCTTATAAACTTGCATATCATTTTAAAAAATTTTTATAATCAACAACTTCCATGTTTATAAACAATATCCCATGGTAATTCCATCCCTCCCCCAACTGTCCCCTTTGAAACTCCACTCTCCATCACATCCCCTCCCCCTCTCAATCAGTCTCTCTCTTTTATTTTGGTGTCATCATCTTTTCCTCCTATTATGATGGTCTTGTGTAGGTGTCAGACACTGTGAGGTCATGGATATCCAGGACATTCTGTGTCTGTATTTTAAGGAATACCCTTCCAGCTTTAGTCCACATAAGCTCACGGCTATCTACAAAATGAATTCATCAGATTTCAAAAGTTCCCATTGTCTTGGCTTAGATTAGAGCAGATCAAAAATTGTTCAAAACTGTAAATGTAGTCTTTTCCAAGACAGGGGTAATCTCTATGAGCCTCTACAAAATCAAAAACATTATATATGTAGTGATAGGTGTGTGTGTGTGTGTGTGTGTGTGTGTGTGTGTGTGTATGTGTGTGTGTGTGTGTGTGTGCCAATATATAATGGAATGCAGCAAATATTCCCACTCTGAAAGGACTATGAGGGTAGCAAGGAAATATTAGGCTAAAGCAAGATACCAAACCAGAAATGAAAACAACAAACTCTATATCTGGGGTGTCACCAGGGCCCCAATGGCCTTGGGTGGCCTTATAACATCATTTCTGCAGTCAGCAGCACAGGTGCCTGCTCTTTTGAGCCAGTTCTACTCTATGCCCATAGATTTTCTAGCAGATATCCACAATTTTGGCATCTCCAACCTTGGGTGTCCAAAAGAATTTAGGTTTCACATTCCCAATTTCATGTAGGGGCATCTCAGGGCACTCTGTGATATAATCCAACCATGCCACAAATTCCCTGATCTCAGCACCTTTCTTCAACCTTGGCACAAGCCTCCATGATAATCTCACACTTATGTTTTTTATGCATGCAGAAACAGAACTAAATGGATGGCATTTCCAAGTTCTGAAACCTGTTCAAGATATGGGCCACAGTGGAAATAGCTTCTAAGTGCCTTTAGGCTGACCCTCAGAAAACACTTTCCTACTTAGCCATTTTGGAACAGAGAAGCCATGTAGTGGTATAATCAGTTTGACTTCTCTCTCTTCAAGTGAATTTTCGTTTTTACAAATTGGTAATTTCTATACTGCCCTTGGGGTATCTATTCTGTTATTCAAGTGCAGGTTGTAAGGTATTTCTTTAATGTTACTAGTCCCTTAGACAATTGTAGCAGCTTTCTCCATTCCTTCCTTGTGCCCCACTTTAAATCTGCTCTCTTTTTTGTCCACAGGTGAGAAACCCTTCCATAATTCTAGGCAGAAGTCATGGCTGTCTTATCGTCAGTACTACACACATTGAAAGTACTTCTTTGCCCTTCTGGGGAAACATCAAGAAGTGATCATGCTATCTATCTGGACATTGCCATACATAGATATTATGTCTCAAACTACTGGAAAAGACCAAGAAGAAAACCAGTATACACAGAAAGACAGGGCACAGAGAGGCAGAATACAGCTAGAATCTGGGTTATATGACTTTTCAACTCCACCTTTCTTTTTTAGATATCTTTTCAGATATTAAGTTGGGTTTTATATAGCTTTCATCCACGAGTATTTTTAATATAGATTATCTTACTATATACAAGAATAAAACTCCCAATTGAGCTAAGATAGTGAAAAACTCAGAGGTATAAATATTTAAAGTTTTCAGCAACTAGAAATCATATTTCATCAGAGATTCAAAGAAAATAGTATTGATTCATAGATAGAGAAGGAAAAGTCTTTGATCCTTCCTTCAGAACTATTGTGAAAGAGTAAACAAAAAAAGGTCAAGAGTGACTTTTTATAAATTTATTTTTCACACAACATACTTGTATGCAATGTATTTAGGTCATATTCACTCCAGTACATTCTTTCATCCTCCTCTCACTCCTGATGAACCCCCTTCTTTTTCCCACTTAGTCCCCCTCCTACTTCATATATTCTTATTTATTTGTGGTGACCCACACACTTTAATTAGGGCTGCTTACATGAGTTGTGAGGGTTATTTAGGAGAGTATGGATTGTTGGACATAGCCAGGATTAAAGCAAACCTAAACTGTCTGACACTAAAGCCCCAGGCTATGGAGAGGTTGCAGCAGCCTTAACCACCAGTCACATCTCCCACTGGCTGGCAGGGGGGTTCCTCTCCCCATTCTGGAAAGTTGCAGTGAGCCAGGATCCTCCACCCATTCTTAGGGGTGGCAGTGAGCCTATATCCTTCCCCCCCCACTCCCTAAAAAAATCTCAGATCCTGAAATTGGCAGGAAGTAAGGAGACTCCCTCTTCAAACACCAGATAACTGGACATTCAGATGACATTTAGATTTTGCCTATAACTCTGTGGCCTTTGCCCAGTTGCCTAGGAAACTCATTAAATAGTATCTGCCAGAACCTTTGCCAAGCCTCTCCCTCTGTCATTGCCTACATGCTGGAACGAATGTCCCCATATTCTAATCAGGTATCGGCAAGCAACCTTGTACTTCCAATCCTCTTAGGACTCTCCACTGCTTATAAAACCCATTTCCCTATTGATTAAAGAGAGCTGTTCACAGAAACTCTCTCCAGAAAGTGTTTCAAGCGCTTACCACCACAATTGCCTGGGTGTCTTTGGGGGAACTACAGGCTGCCCAGGAGGGAGTACCCAGGATCGCACAATGGATAACTGCTAAAAATGTCTCCCACCCCTTCAGTGACCACTAGCTCCTCAGGGAAGGGTGAAGTATTCATAAGCCTTTCCCCTACTGATAATGGAATGTTGATGGGTCTGAGCTTGTGCAGGTAATATAGCTGCTGGAGTGACAATATGACTGAGCTGAAGGAACCGTGGGATTTCCCTTTAAGAAGGGTTTTGAAATACAAGGAAATGCTATACAAACATGGAGGGTTGGGGCAAGATCCTGAATAGCACTTGTTTTAATAATAGGAAAGAAGGCCTTGCAGCCCATGTCCCATCAGTGTGAGAGACTCAGACCAGAGAGATCACACAGAGGATGTTCAGATTGATGGGCTCAATAAAAAGTACCTCTCTTCTTCTTTGAGTTCCAAACTGACTGAGAAACTGAAACAGCCATCAGTTACTGATATTAAAATAGTAGCGTTAGTGCTAGATGCCCTCAAGTAGAGAACATAGCTGCGTGCTTGGCCATATACTTTTAAAAATAAAAAAAAAACTTTGTGCTTTCTTTTTTTTAAAAAAAATTATTAGCATACAAAAAATTAGGTTTCATATCAATGTTTGAAAACCATTTTTGTTTCCCTTCCCAGACTGCCTTCCTTCACTTTCCGTCCTTATACTGTCCCCATAACCTACCATCCTTTCTGCTTTCAAGCTTCATGTTTTGGTACCTTTCTACAACTGAAATATATGCACTGGCAGCCTTAGCAAACATATTATTTGTCATCTTATCTTTGCCCAAATGAAAATGTTGAACCAAGTGTCTCCCAGGATTTTACCAGTGAGACCCACCATTCTGCCTTAATCTGAGGAGGGCACAGAGGATGCAAAATGGGAAATGGGCCTAGCAGTGCTATTCTAACCATTCTCTTGTAGGTCAGGATTCACTCATGGACAAGGGAGCACTGGGAAATACTATTACCCTCTCAGGAGATAAGAACTCAAGAAGCACATGAAATGATTCAATTTCAGAGGGCACACACATCCAGTAGACTAAAATACGCCTCAAAGTTGCAAAAGGGGGTCCATAAAAAAGACAATTAGGAAAACAAGTCTTTACTATCAGCTGAGCCATATACTTGAAGGAAAGGTCAAGCTGATTAGAACCAAGGCAGGAGAACAGCCTAGAAAATGTCAAGGGTCCTCAGATATATTTCAAGATGATAAGATGATATAATTTAGTAACTTCCACTTCATATTTCCCTCTTTAGGTGGGATTCTCATCATGACATAGACCTAATAAACACTGCAAATATACTTCTCTAGTTTAAATGAAATGATTCAAAAATACTAGCTTTACTTAAAGGCATTGAATTTGTTACTAAGTTATATATTTGACAGAAGGAAGACTAGAGTCTGTGTGGAGGCTTCTGACTCAGGAAGCTGAAGATAAATAAATTTTTTTGCTGAGGCTGGATACTTTAGTCCAAGAATCCATTCACTTTCCAGAGCTCATTGTAGGATTGCCCACAAGTAGAATCTAGGGGAATGTGATAGGAAACAAGATATTAGAACCCAATAGAAGACTGATGTTATATGTTGCCAAGAAAAAAATAGTGTTGAATTTTTGAAATGGTTTAACATTTATACAACTTAGCATGGTCAGCTCGAAATCACTGGAAGTGAAAAACAGCAAAGCAGTAATGGCTGGGAATACTGCCTCCACTGCTATGCAAGAAAAGGAAGTTCCTGAGTATGAACAGCTCAAAGCTGAAAAAAGTCGAAGTTCAAGGCTGGGATGGAAAGTGGAAAGAGGGTTTGCTGGGCTCTGAGGGCACATTTTATTGTTTGTTTTTCATTTCTCTTTTTACTGAGAACTTTACTATATAAACAGGTTGTACCTTGACTATGTTCCAGTCCCATTATCTTCTTCTGTCCCCTCTTCCCCGTCACCAGTATATTCAGGACACTCCTCTTTCGAAGTAACTCTTCCTGTTTCACTGTCTCATGCTTTTGTACTCCTCTAACCTGCATGTCAAAATGTTGATGGGCCCAGAACCATGCTGATCATGAGGGTGTCTCAATAGCCACTGTGGGAATGTTTCATTGTCATCAACAACCATGCAAGGCCAGAATCTGCTAACATTGTCCATAGCTGAGGCAGGTGCTGCAACAAGATGGAGCTGCCTAAGGAGAAGGACACACTGGTACCAACAACCATGACACAGGCTGCAGAAACATGAGGAGAATGACCAGGAAATGGTGAATGCTGGGACTTCACTTCTGCACATGTCTCTCAAAACAGGGTAGAGTCCAATCTCCAGAAAAGTCCACATTCAGTTTGCAGCCAGGAATTTAAAAATCCAGGGTTCAGAAAGACAGTGGGACTTAGAGCCTCAGATGTTTAAAGTTTGCCTACACCTTAAGGAGTGGAGGAAAGCACCTCACATAAGTACTGGTGGCAGAAGTGCCACCAAAGAACATTCCAAATACTTTAGGAAGACTGCTTGCCTGTTTAGTGATACCCATTAAAAAAAAGCGTACCACACAATACAAACAGAATTGCACAATCCCTGATAAGGTTCTTTCTCCTGTGACATTGAACTTGCTTAGGGGATAGTTTAAAACCACTGGCATCCTGGAAGGAACAAATCATGAATTTTTGTTCTGCTGTCTGTTTCTTCCTCTGAACACAGCCAGATCTGCACCATGGTCTCAGGCTGGTAAAAGCTATGTAGATCTGGTTTTTGTTACATACTCAATCTTGGAAACATAGTCTTGCCTGAGATTACTTAAGTAAGAGCTGAGTGGTTTTGTATTTTTCTAATATTCTCAAAATTAAGTGAGTACATGGCTGCTGTGATAATCTTATCTGCCCTTAGCCTTTTCAAAATGTTCTGGATAAGCAGGCTGGGCTGATATAATTCAACTTGGGCACTGCTGGTGAAGTTGGACTCACTAATGGAGGAACGGCAACCTGCTCCTTCTCTAGGGACCCAAATCTACCCATACCTCTACCTTCTGAGGAAAAGTCACCCAAATACTGATTAAATCAGGATCAGAATTGGACCTTAACTTCTGAGCCTCAACTTCACCTGTACAAGGAGAGTTACAACATTTACTGCAAATGTTATTAAGTGATAAGAAAGACATTGTATTTATAAAGCATACTGACAGTGCTCAGGAAATAGTGTATCATTTAAAAGAACCTTGCTAGTTCAGGATCTAAAATACCAATGATCTCATACTTTTTTGAAACTACATGGTGGACAAAGAGAGAATCTGTAGCTTGTTGGAAAGGAACTACTTAGTGCCAACCTACAACTGTTATACTTCAGGCAGTAGTAACTATGGCAAGGAAGCAAGTCACTCCCTCTTACAGCAGAACTGGAAACTCCATCATTTATTTTTTTCTTCATCCTCCATATATGGCTAGTGTGCATATGTATATATGTGGTATACCTGCATGTGTGTATGTTTGTGCCTACGTGTCTGTGTGTGTGTGTGTGCATGTTTAGCATATGTGTGGAGACCAGAGGCCAACACCAGATGTCTTCCTCAATTGCTTTCCACAATAATTTTTGAGACAAGGTCTCTGTGAACCTGAAGCTCACTGATTTGGCTAGACTAGAAAGCCAGCTTCCTTGGAGATCCTTTATCTTACCTTCCCAGTGCTGAGATTACAGGCATATGTCACCATCCCTAGATTTTTCCATGTCTATCTTCTCACTGCTCTGGACAGTTCTCTGAGCCACCCTCAGCCCCTCTCCTTCCCTGAGCCTGAAGTGACTCCCCCCGCCGCACCGCTTCCTAAGCTGTGCTACTGTATGCTAGACCTGATGGAAGTGCTTCCATGTAATCAACTTTACTTCATTAACATGAGCACATAAGGACTGAGCACATAAGGAAGGACACAGATGCTCTGTAAGGAAGAAACTGAGACCCTGAGAGGTAAGGGGAACACTTGCTGTTGCACTACCAGAGTGGTAAAGCTGGGCCCTAAAACCTGGTTTCTTGACTTCAAATCCAGGACTCTTTTCCCTTCATTCTATGCCCACACTTTTCAAAGGACACTCCAAGCCTCTTTACCCCACCTCCTCTCATGTTCAAAACAGGAACACAACACAATGCTAGAATTCCTAGTGTGACGTTTGCTAACAACTGCCATAAGAACGCCTCACAGATTGGGCCTTTAAAAACATGGAAGTTTATCTGTCTCATGGTTCTGGAACCTAAGTGCATAACCAGGATGCCAGCATGGGTGGTTTCTTTGGAGACCTCTCATCTTGCATGGCGATGTCTTCACATGGTCTTCTTGCTGCTCAGGCATGCATCTCTCTCTTGCCTTCTGAAGATACCAGTTGTCTTGGATTAGGGCTCATCCATATGACCTCATTTTACCTTAGTCACCTCTTTCAAAAGTTTATGTGCAGGTATAGTCATACCCTGACACCTCAGGGCTTGAAGCTTCAACACAGGACATTTTAGGAAATAGGGAAAATGTATGAGTTATTTTCCATTTCAAAGTACTTCCACCTTTATATTCCATTGGAAATATTTTCCATCTGATGAGGGAATGAATAAGGACTCAAAAGAACCTTAGTTCAGTATGACAAAGCCAGCAAGGACACAATATAGAATTCCTATACAGATTTCTGTCTTTGCTTCTGACTTCAAGATAATGGTGCCCTGTAAGCCCATATCATCTCCAATAGATGATTTCTGTACATTGGAATCTGATTGTGATAATAGAGAACTATACACAATGCAGATGTTCAAAATGAGAACAGCTGGCAGAAATGTGAGGACATCGCAGGAGTTATGGAAAAAGGTGAGAAGACCCAAGCTGGCACTTTGAGTTTGATTTCAGCCTCCTGGGAGATTGCCAAGAGCCTGGCAAGGGCAGAGCCCAGAATCGAGTTGTCTGTGGGGGTTGACATGGGAATCATAGAGGATCCATTCCTTGAACTTTTCTTTTTCTTGCTGAAAATATAATTTGTTGCGATGGTTGAAATCCATTGATTATCAAGAGGATGGGCCCTACTCCATCCTTATGGGGAGGATTGACTATTTCAATCAATTATAAACTTCTAATTTCCTTGGTTTGTGTTAGTTTATGGGGTGCCATGTTGTAGGGCTCCTTCCTGGTCAGATAGTGCCAAGGGAAGGACCAGGCCTACTGGTTCCTCCCTAGGGGTTGAGAAGGATGATGAGCGTCGGATGACCCAGACCTCTCCTGGCCACCGGAGAAAAACCACACTGAGTCGGGAGTCTTTTTGAAGCATGAACTCACAGAAACAACTCGCTTTATTACTCTGAGCAGTTGCCTATGTCATGTTGGGGACGAAGGCGGGGATTTTAGGATGCTGGAAGAGGTAAGGGACAATAGTAAACTGTAACTATTGAAAGGGTAATTACAATTGCCACGTGAAGGTGGCAGGCCAGAAGCCATTAGGCGTCTTGCTGAGTCCTAGCTGGCCAGAGACAGGTCTCCAAACTTTATCTAGGCTCAGGAAGTTCCACTAGGCCTCACACCTGGGCCTTTCAGAGCCCAACACCATGTAACAAATTTTGCAAATTGAGATGCAACCAGTTAGTTGGTAGACCTTTAGGAAAGACTTCGTTTTCCTGAGGAAGGGGAAGACATGGCCCATATCATTTTCCCTTAACTTTCTTCTAGCCTGAAGTATAGACATGATGCTCTGAGGTAGATCAGCCAGTCTATAATTATGGTGGCAGAGAATAAAAAGAAAATCAGCTTGCATTTTTTACTATATATGTATATATATATATATATATGTGTGTGTGTGTGTATATATATATATACACATATTATATATATGATTTATATATGTGTATATACATATTATATATATGATTTATATATACATGATATTTTTTTTATTTTTATTTATTTATTTTTTGGTTTTTCAAGGTAGGGTCTCACTCTAGCCCAGGCTGACCTGGAATTCACTATGGAGTCTCAGGGTGGTCTTGAACTCACCTTCCTCTGCCTCCCGAGTGCTGGGATTAAAGGCATGCACCACCACGCTCGGCTAATATCTATATATCATATATATAGATGTGTATATATATATATACATATATATATATATATATACATATATATATGATTTTTCCCAAAGGTTGTAGTCTTATATCCACACTTAATTTCTTCACTTTCCCCAGGGCTCTCCTTTGTAGGGTTATTGGTATATTTACTGTTGGGTAAATAAGGTATCAGTCAGTCTTGGTGGGGGAGGGGTGTTGTGCCTCAGGGTATTTCTAACCATCTTATGGCTCTTACATTCTTCCTGTCTCTTCTTTCACCATGGTCCCTGAGCCTTGGCAGGTCTATTAGCAGTCTGGTTTAGTGTGGAATTCTAGGTAGCCTCTGGTTTTCTGATGTTATGTGTTTTGATTGACCACAGGGTCTGCTGTCTTTCCCTGGAGCTGGTTTTCAGGCTAGCAGTGGGAGCAGTTCTCATGGCACTGCTTCCTCTGTAACTTGTCTTGGGCCCTGACAGATACAGTAAGGAAGCACATCTTATGATAGGCAATCAGCTACCTTTTCTTATTGTGTTGATGGATTTTGAATCTCCTGAGTATCCTCTCCATCTATAAAATAAAACATATTTTCCAAGAGTGAGAATAGCTTGGATTATAGGAGATAGATAAGCATAGTTGTTTAAGACAGTTCTTTGGTATGTAAACCCACTTTTCTTATTCAAAGACCAGTGAGAGCTTCTCTCTGAGCCTGCCAGTTTCCTGGCCATAGGATTCTGACTTATTTTCTAGTAATGGAGATGAGTTCTTCCCCTACTGAGAGGCCTCATATATCATCAGAGAACAGTTAGTTACCTACAAAGACCATGTGCCACTATTGCAAAAGTGTGTACTTCTTACCCGAATGATTGATTTCAAAGCCTGCAGAGTCCCTTGCTTATTCACTCTGTTGATGAACACCATTGTCCCTCAACAACTTCCATAGCATTTTGCAACACTATGAGGGAGCTGGCATTTTTGAGACGTTCGCTGGCAAGTTTTCTAGACCTCAATTACCTTTAGTCTTTGTACTGTGTGGGGAAATGAATATTTATACACTATTTCTGTTTGGAGTTTTTATTTACTATACACTTTTTGGAAGCTTGAAGCTAAATGAATACCTACCAGTGAGTGACAATCCTGGCTGGAATTTCTGGGTCCCCAATTGTAGTCAGCTAGTATCTGCATGAAGTGAAGGAACCCCAGGAGGGGGACCCCACGCTCTGCCCAGATATGGCGTCACCCCAAATCACTCACGAGAAGCAGTCTTGATGCAAACTGCAAGAGGATTTTATTCCAAGCGCGCTGGGGCCCACAGTCGTACACCGCACAGGGGTAGAGGACTGCAGAGCCCCGAATGCAGGAACAGGACAGTTTTTATAGGGTTTCTAACAAAGCCTGTGCATTAGACCAATCATTTTTTTTAATATCAGGAGCCCGCAGGGTGCGAGCCAGTCAGTTTGTGCCACCCCATAGTTTCTAAGCCAATTAGTTTAATTTGTTCAAGCCTCTCATGGATCAATCATTCTCTTATGACCTTGGTGGTCAGCATTTGCGCAGGTCCTTAGGTGGGAGTAGCAGAGTGTGGTATCAGTCTCCTATAACCTTGGAGGTCAGCATTTGCGCAGGTCCTTAGGTGGGGGTAGCAGAGTATGGTATCAGCCTCCTATGACCTTGGTGGTCTGAGGCAGGCTGCTACAGCTTATGGTGCGAGCTACTAAGGCTTACAGTGTGGGCTATTAAGGCTTATGGTGCAGGCTATTTACAGAAACCAAATAAGTGGTTCACTTCATTACTCATTTCCCATCCTTGAGGGCTATCTCATGCCATTTTTACCTAGTTTTATATTAGGAGCGGGCTCTGATATAATGAGAAGAGGGATTCTTTACTTGCTTCCAACAGAGAGTAAAGCCTGGAGTTTGAGGTAGGCAGGGGCCCGCTTAAGCTCCCTTTGGAGCGTGATAGTATTTCTGGGCTTCTGAATTCTTGGGCCTTTCAGAAGAGAACCAGGAATATGGGGAAAGCTGGCTCTGAGCTCTGCCCAGTCTTATTTTCCCAAAAGTCTCTTTTAAAATAGGACACTCTCTCTTCCAGCATTGTGTTTCATATTTATTGACTCAACAATGGATGAGACACAGCCTTCTCAACCTCAGTGCACATCTGATTCATCCAGAATCCAAAGTGACAGCAGCAGGACCACCCAAGTGCTACACCTAATGAGCCTCCACCCTTACGGCACTGAGAGGACCGGATAACCAAGAACAGAATCCAAGGTGTAAACTCGGCATGTTAACCAAGGTGTGACAAAGAGCAGAGAGAAAAGATTTCAAGCTGTTCTAAGCATTCAAAAAAGGCTACAATACTACAGGTATGTACAGCATATGCAAGTGTCAATTATATATCAAACCATTCAATAGCTAAGGAGGGACACAGGTACTGCATAAAACTGACACCTATCATTATGTTTATGGAATATACCTGCTGATGAGAGAGATAAACAGCAAACAACCAAATATCTAGCATGCGAATGGTAGAGATGACAGAGATCAAAGGAAGGGAGATGAGAAGTGTCAGGTGATACTTCTTTCTCTGCCTCATCCTCCATGAGCCACACAAAGGGTTTCTTTCTTCAGTGGCACTTGTTCAGCACTTTGGCCTGTGGGGTATCTACCTCATGCATGTGAATGTGCAACACTTCTAACTGCCTTGAGCGCAAATTCACTCCCCTCTTAGTAGAACCTATTAGCATCATATTTTTTATAGAATGAGTCACACTTTCAGATTTACATTTTTTATTTCAATTATAGCTTATTAACTAATTAAATAAGATCAATTACCTCATTGAGTATCTATTTATGGAAACACAATGCTTGATGCCTACTGCATGCTCATTAAAATTATAGCTGAATGAATGAGTTAAGAATGAATATATTCCAGCTCATCTTCATTGCTCTCACTTTAAAGATACTTGATAATTTTCTCTTCTTCAACATTCCCTCTTTAAACTTTTCAATTATATTTTCTAGAATTCTATCCAAAATGCATTTTTAAAACCCATAGTCTTGGGTCTGTGTTTGATTCATCTTCATAGTAAATTTTACTTACATATTATGTGATATTTTAGCTAAGAAGGAGATAATTTATATGCACAAGAGTGCGTATCATAATATGTACTCATGCAATGAGATGTGAATATAAATTTTTCTTTAGTGCATAAAGAACAGAAAGCATAGAGATGTCTGATGTATGCCTTGCCTTGGATAGTTGGTTGTATCCCTATATCCAGCCTCTGTGCAGGTGTTTTCACAAGTATTTATAATCATGAGTGATATTTCTGAATTGCAGAAGCCCTGAGGCTCTGTGAGAACATGGTGACCATGAGGAACACTTAGAAGATTAAGTATCAAAGGATTGCTAGATTGCATGGCTCGTATGTGGAAAATTATAATAAGAGATTCGCTATTTGCAAGTGATGTCATGAAAATGTATGCCAATTTTTTACCCCACATATTTGATTATTTCTGTGTGTGTGTGTGTGTGTGTGTGTGTGTGTGTGTGTGTGTTTGTGTGTAGAGGCCAGACCAGACTTAAAGTCACAACAATCCTTTTGGCCCAACTTCCCAAGTGCTGAGATTACAGATGTGAGCCACTGTGCTCAGAAGGCCTATTCATTCTTCCATTTGTGACTTACACATCTTTTTCAAAGTCATCTATTATCGATGAAGTTATGAATATCCTAATAAGGCAAGTGCTTCTTATCATACGATATGGGTTAGGTCACTTCCACCCAAAGCCACAGTCAAGCTCAGAACACTGAGGAGATTATCATCGGGAGGTTTCTGGACTTGGTGGACACTATCTGGCTGTTGGAGTCAAGTTCAGACTCCCTAAGGGTAGTACCATCACCCAGCCCCCACCATTATGCCATGATACTTCTATTCTGACACATGGGTTTCAGTATGAAAACATTGAGAATAATTAAAGTCTGATGGGAACATGGAGTGGTGATATTCTGACAGCCAAAGTAAAAATCAGCAAACAACTATAGACCAGCAAGTGTTGGTATTGCCATTCTCTGCTTACAGGAAGAATGGGGTAGCAGCAAAGACAAACCTTTTTCCTGGCAGCCCCTGTTAAGAGGAAACAATTACCAAGATGTTTATGTAAGGGACAGGGGACAATGGGAGGGAAGCTCTCGCCAATAGCACTTTTATAGTAGGTCTAGAAACATGCTTTATTCGATCATTTCTTATATGAGCCCTCGATAAAAGAAAAGGACATCCTCTTAAATAGCCATTCTCTGAAGGCAGTTTTACAGGTGCAAGAGTAATGGCTTTGAGACCCAAAGCTTTTGCTCCTCTGACAATGCAAGCTTGGTTTATTGGTGTGGCAGCAGGGGGAATGAAAGTGCAGGATTTATCTCACATATTGCTTTTATCCTTGGTGGGGCTGGGAATAGACGCCAGGGCTGTAGGAATTGAACCCTGTCTTCATCAGCTTACTCGACCAACCAGTCTGTGTTCTCTCACCTTCTCCTAGCCTTCTCACTCTTCCAGCATCTTTTTTGTTTAACCTTTCTTTTGTATAGACACCACATCATCTCTGAAGGGATTACCAGGGGAAAAAAGTATTACTATGCATGCTGAAATTTTTAGTTAGCATAAGAATTCCTGTTTGTCTCATATATTGCAATCAGTGTCTCAAACTACTTCAATAGACAGGTGGAAATGAATGGACACAAGTAAATGAAATGCTCTGTAAAAAGACATGTTGATAGCACAATCCCCGATACCTGTGAAGGTTGTCTTATTTGGTGATTTAATCAAGCCAAGATGAAAACCAAGCAAGATAAAGTCATACTGGATTAACATTGGCATGATACAATAACTTATGAGAAGGGGGAACATTAAGACATGGCAAGATACCCAGGGATTTTGACCTGTGGAGATGTAATGATAAAGCTAAAAGTGACTTTGGGGACTTCCAGATGCCAGCAGAAGCTAGTAAGTGGCAGGAATATCAGGATTCTTCAGAGAAAGCATGGTTTTGGGAGTGTATGTCCTGGGCTGCCAGTGCATATATTTCAGTTGTAGAAAGGTACCAAAAGTTTGTGGCACTTTGACCTGATATTATAAGAAAGCTAATATACCCTGAAAATATTCTTGAAGAAAGGCAGAAATGGCAAGGCTGAAAGTGTCTGGAAATGGACAGAATGCAGCTTATCCAAGCTTGAGACAGCATGGATATCAATGTGATATTGTAAGTATGATAGCACAGTCTTTGAACCCCAAACCCTAGATTTGTTTCTAGTTTAGTCACATAATTGCATAAAAAAAAACTGAGAACAACAATTATTAAGTTATTCTATTTATTGAGGACAGTAACAGAGGAAAGAAAAGGCAGCCACATGGCTAGAAATCCCACATGGAGGGCCTGAAAAAAAAACTGTGGAAATAAAATAGAGAAAGGAAAGTTCCAGGAGCTTCTGCTGTGAGGTGAGCTGGAGGGGATAAATAACCCTGGGCCAGCCCAGGCCCAGCCTAGCGAAAAACTCACCCATGGAAGGAAGTTACCAAGTGGTCAGAGAACCTTCCCTCCCCTTGCAAAGGTATTTAGAACCTTATAGTGGTGAGCCTTCTTCTGACTCAGATGAACCAGATGGACAGCTGGTTGGTTAGGGCTGGGAGCTCTGTCAGGAAGAAGTTAGACACCAAGTTCCATGGGCTAAGCTTGACCAACCACAATGTTTAAATCCTATGAAAGACCTCCCTCCCAGGAAAAGCCCTGGTTCTTGTGGAAAAACAGGTCTAGGAAAGTAGGAAAGAGATAAGAAGTCAGATCATCTTTGATTTCTAGCAAGTGTCGATTTTCCTGACTTTGTTGTTTTTCACATCCAGGGGTCCAATAACCCTAACTGTACCCCTATTCAGTAGCAGCAATGATGTAGACCTTCATTGCTCTGACTCCTGCTACCCTTCTCAGACTTGCCCAAGAAGACATGGCGTACCCAAACATCATTCATCAGGATCCCGGAGGTAGTTCCACTTCCCTTTCAAAGGCATTATGAATATCTGTGTCTCTGAGATGTTTATCCATGAAATTGTAGCTTCTGGGAGGGCTGTCACTAGCTAAAAATAAAGTCTGTTATTACCCCTCCCTAAACTTTTAAAAGTCTTTGTCTCTTGCCTTTTGAAAAGAAAATTATACTTACCCAAAGAATCTTATTACCACCTGAACTGGTTGCTTGATATAAATTTAGCAACTAAATTTATATAAGCCCACAGCCAAATGCCTTAGAGCTAGGAGCCCAGTACACCTATAATGATGCTGCTTCAGAAAATAAATGTTGGCATGTGGCCTCATATAACTGTTTAGTCTAAGTTCTGAGTCACCTCTGCTTAGGAAAGCTCTTTCAAACTACTTTATGGGATGATTTGCTTACATTTGTCTATAGTTGTTCTTGCCTTATAGACTTACTGGGAAGTATACCTGTACCTTTCTTCCTTCTCTATTTTTCTCTTTTTTTAATTTTTAAACAGGGCCATATTATGTAACCCTTGCTGGCCTCAAACTGGTGAAAATTTTCTTCTATCTGCCTCCTCCTATGTGCTGGGATTATAGGCACGTGCTATAATGCCCAGCTGAGATTTGTTTTCTGACTCACATGTAAAAAGTAAATTCCAATATATGAGAAGCATATTTACCATAAATTAAATTTATGGATGCTTGAGGTATTTGTAAATTGAGATTATATAGCTGTAAATTCCCATGGATGTTGTAAGCCTCCATTTCATAACATCTAGTAAGGTTCAATGCCAGTTTGCATACTAGTTTTTTTTTTTTTTTTTCTAATTCCTAAGATCTTTGAACAGGAATAGAGCTATAGATGGCAGTACCAACCCTGTGCTTGGCATATGCAACATTGCCTCAATCTGTTTAAAAGGGGAATATGTAAATAATATAATAAGGAAATAAAACCAATCTCATATGATCACTATAATATTAAGTGTGCTATCTGTTAAAGAAAAGAACATTGTTCCTCCCTCTCTACTTTTAATGACTGTTGTGACTACCTTGGGTCTATCTAGATAATTCATGGTAGGCTTTCTGCTTTAAGGTCAGATATTATTGGTGCTAAATTCATTTGCTATCTTAATTCCCCATTTCTCCATAACATAATGGTTATTAGGAATTAGAGCAGAGACACCTCTGGCAGATATTAATCTGCCTCTCGCATTGCATAGTGGTTTTGGTAGCTATGACATCTGAACCACATGGTGTTATAACCATCTACTTTTTCACTGGGGGTAACAGATAAAAATGGAAGAGAGATTTATTGGCCCAGTTGACTGGCATTTAGTACCTTCACTAGATGTGAAGTGTTACAAGAGAGGAGGAGATCAGGAAGGAAGAAGAATGTATTTTGTTGTCTGTGCTAGTAGTGGTGGGAGCAATACTGTTTGCTTTTTAAGTTACTTAGGATTCCAGTAAAAACATGGTTAGTATAAGCAATGTGCTCAAGGTAACTTTTCTGCAGAATTCTCTGAACATAGTAAGAATGTCAGTCAACTATTAAAAGAGAGAGGCATAGAAGTCAGTGTCAGAGTGATGCAATATGTGAAATAACTAAGGAAACTGGCTTTGAAGGCAGAAGGAACCATGAACAAAGGAAGGTTTGTAGCTGCTAGAAGGTGGAGAAATCAAGGGGAAAGCTTGTTTTCTATCAACTCCTTCAAAGATCTCAGTCCTCCTGACTCCTGGAGTTGATCCCAGTACAATGCACTTTGGACTTCTGACTTCAGAACTATAAGACAATCAGTTTGGGCTATCAGGTTGGAAGCCATCAAGTTTGTGACCTAGGGCTGAGCTTCCTTAGTAAACTCAAGAGAAGTGTTCCCCTAATTAAGGAGATATAACAGGTAACCCAGGAAGGGGAAAAGTTTAAGCTCTGCATTGGTGTACTCTCAGATCATGAGAACCTCATTAAACAGTTCATCTTACTGATTTCTGGGGATATTTGGGGAAACACTTTATTGCTACCAAAACCTCATTTCAAATGCTAGATAGACTATTTTACAAATTACCATGCAAGTTTTAGCTGTTGTTAGCATTGTTAAAGGCTTAAGTATTATTAAGTAGCATTATTATTGTAACAGTAGCATGGAATGTGGAGAAGTTAGATGGATTAAATCTTATAGTAATTATCAACACTTTATAAATTTTAGTAATACCCTTAATTATTAAAATATTTGTCTTAGGGAAAATAGCTAGCACCAGGTTATAAAATAAGTACATGATTTGACCCCTATTCTGCTTGTGGTAATCCTATTTTAGATGTCTATCTTGCCTAATACTGGGATTCTGGATGATTTCTTGTGACTTTGACTTCAAGGGAACATTTTATAATATTGAATAAAGTCTTATGAGAGATTCAGCAAAAGGTATTTACATAGAAATAAACTGAGCACTAATTCCTTTGTAATGAACACTTCTTCAGAGCCTCTCCCTTCTCTACCCATACCTCATCCCACTGTGATTACAGACTGCATGGTTTGACAGTAAGTTTTGAGCTATTCTCTAACAGCATGACACTAATATGATATTTGAATAAAACAAATATTTGCAGAATTCTTGTCTTCATATTGCAAAACAATAATATCAACATTTGCTAAACTGTTATATAGTGCACTGAACATGAATGATTACATTTGTATTGTCAGATTCCAGTAGAAAGTGACTAATGCAGACTCTGCATCTGCCCCATTTCTTTTCATATGTGTGTGGGTAGGTGGATTGGTGCATACAATGCATGCATAGCTGTGTAGAAGCTAGAGAATAGCCTCAGGTGTCATTCTTCAGATATACCAGCCACCTCTGTTTTATTATTGTTTTTTCAAGGTAGGGTCTCGCTCTAGTCCAGGCTGACCTGGGATTCACTATGTAGTCTCAGGGTAGCTTTGAAATGACAGTGATCCTCCTACCTCTGCCTCCCAAAAGCTAAGATTAAAGGCATGTACCACCATACCCAACCCAGCCACAGTTTTTTTTTTTTTGTTGTTGTTTTTTTTTTTTTGAAGTAGGGCCTATCCCTAGCCTGGAGTTCACCAATTAAGCTAGACTATCTAAATAGTGAGCCCCAAGGACTGATCTGCTTTGCCAGTGCTGAGATTACAGGTGCACATCACCATGCCTGGCATCTTTATGATGGTACTAGGGATGAATTAAGGTGTTCATGTATGTGAAGGAAGTACTTTACCAACTAGGATTTCTCCATATCCCCCATCTTGGACACTTCTAATCACCTAGGGATGCCACATATTCTGGCTACAAAAGTCTTGAATAAACATTGAGAAAAGTAAGACAATGGAACTAAAGAATGACACAGTAATTAACCAGCTGAATCTGGAGTGAAGTCTAATCTCTGCCATTGCCAGGCCTCTAGACTTGAACAAATTATTTACTGCTTTTTACCTACTTAAGTTTTATTGTTGAATATGTAGATATTAATTATAGCACCTATTTTCAAAGATTACCATCAAGGTTATAATTGCAAAATACTGAGAAATAATGCCTGGTACATAGATGTCCAATGTGAATACTTAGAGATAAGAAGGCTGTGTTCAAGTTCTAACTCATGCTATACAGCCTTCAGTAGGTTGTTTTGCCTCTCTATGCCATATTTTCATCATCTGAGAATGAGAAAGTCTTTATAAAACTGTCTCATTATTAGAACATACATGCTAGCTTTCTGAAACTATACCTGATATAGTCAAATTACTAAGGACAAAGGTTGGCTTGTGGCTTTTGTGGTCTTAGTACATGGTGGGGGAAGCTTCTTACCTCATGGCAGCTATGAAATAGAAAGAGAGGGAGAGAGAGAAAAAGAGAAAGGTGGCTAGGTCCCAATGTCCCTTTGACGGCACACCCACATGGCCTAGCTTCTTTCAACCAAGTCCCACCTTTTAAAGGTCCCACCTTCTCCCAATAGCACCATGAGTTCAGGGCTAGGACTTTAGCCCACAGGCCTTTGGGAAATTTCATATCCAAAGCAGCAGCATCCCTCATCTAAGTTCTTCTGGAAAAGGATTAATACACATGTCTTTTCAGACCTTTGGATTCTTCTCTTGAAAACATTCTGACAGGTGTCTCCATTAGATGATAACTGTGCTGTCATCTGAATATCTTTAGCAGCTTTAATGACTAATGACTCTGACAGTCATGAGGTCATGGCTGCTACTTGTGAGGTCTGTTTTGAAGAATGGTGGGGACAGTGTCAGAGGGAAGGGACATAAATGCAACAGTGAACTAAGAGACTTAGTCCACACTGTCAGTATGATGCTAAGTTGAGGTATAAAGAAGGAGAATGAGGAAGACTACCAGGGAATGCAGTGCAGACCAACTGGGCTTTATGTGCAAGCTAGTATAGAGATGTGTGCATGTTCATCTGCCCAGAGAAAAGCAACCAGCAGAGATTACAGGGTCAGAAGCAGGAGACAAATGGATGATTAATGGAGGGAGGTGCCAGAGGTTGTTGAAGGGAAGTGTGGGATCTCAAATCCTCTCTCCAGGAACCAGCGAATTTTTTATTGACAAGTGGATGACCTAATTGTGCTCTCTGATTTCAATGATGCCCACAAAAGAGATAAGCACATGTTAGATTCTATGGTATTCCCAGTTGATTTCTGTACTTGCAGTTCCTGAAGAAATAATAGCAAAATGATAGAGATTGATTTCAGTCTTCTCAGGAGGCCTGCCTGGCCCTGATAATATAGCTGGTCCCATAATTAGTCTAGGAATCCTGAAGCCAGAGTTCCTTTGGAACTAACTTTTGGGAAGTCTTACAGGCCTATCACTCCTCACAGGGTCTGGAATACCCTGTCACTATCACAGGCTGAATCTGTGGACATGGAACCCACAAATGGTGAGACAAACTGTATCCTATCTTTTTTTTATGGGTCGGACTCTGAAGATTAAATGAAATATTTTCTACATAGCATTGCTTCTTTTGTATTCTGTATAACACACTTTTTATTTTTCCCCAAAGGGCAGTGGTACAGTTTCAGAACCACCACCATCCTTTGGGCTTATTTTTGTGAAAAAACTTAAAGGAAAAATTGCTTCTCACAAAGCAAAATTTCTTCACTAAGAATGGCTAAAAAATGGACCATGGGTTTTCCTGAAGAGAACTTGTAAACAATCGGACAGCATGCACCCCAGCCTCACCAAGGGTAGAGACGGTAAAAGGAACATGTCAGCATGAAGCAAAGCAGCTTCTGGGGATGTCACACTGCCCCAGGTCCTTGTCCACAGTAGTGTCACTGGCTGTGCTCCTAGAAGGAACCCTGTGTGTGGAAGGGCCTTTGAGGACAGAATTCTGATTTAGCTCCAGATCATCAGAAGAGGGAGAGGCTTTAGAAGTTGTCTCGCCTTTCTTTTTATAAAAGTCATGAGAGGTAAAGCTACTCCTCTTAAGTCCCTTTCCTGGAGAGAGTATCAGTTTGAGTAAATGTCACACATGTCATTTGGCAGAGCCAGAATACAGAAGTCAGCCAGATCCTATCAGAGCTCTGAAACTTGGGTTTGGCACCAAGATGGATAATGATGCTCCAAGTGCAAATCACTGTCCAGAGGGAGTCAGAATTCTCAAATCCACTTCCAACATGGGCAGCAAGCATGCAAAGAATCCTGCCAACTAGCTTCCCATTGCCCCTCCTAGGCTTTGTTGGCTGAATTTCTCCTGCATCAGCTCTTGGACTGGAGCTATCTTCAGGGCATTATGTATTTGCTGCCCTGGTACTTAAGGATTCCACCAGAAAGGAAGAGAAAAAATGGGGCAAGTGTGTCTGCTCAGCTACAGGACACTTGCTGTGTGCCCCCCAATCTCCTTCACTCTCTCTTCTGCCCCACATATGCACAAATAATACATACTCACAGACATCTGTCTACTCTCACACTCTATGTTAAACACATACACATACTTGCACACATGTTCACACACTAATACATACATATGTATGCATGAAAATTCTCATGCAGTCACATAGACTCACTCTCACATATGCACACTCATATAAGCTGTATCAGCTTCCTTGTCCCTGAGTCTGCTGATGCATGTATCACCTTCCCAATTCCCTAGGTCTTCTTAGCAAAAAAGAAATTGTAAGAATTGAAATGTTGGGTGAAAAGGTAGCCTAGTTGTAGTACCAGAGAAGCTAGGCCTTGTGTTCATATCTCACTTATCTGAAGAGCAATCCTCAGCATCAACAGTGAGTAAGTGTTCTGTCATGCTGGAACTGTAGAAAGGGGGTGCCAACAAGACTGTCAAAGAATGGATAACTTTATCCCATGTCTACTGCAAAGGCATTATGCTTGATGCTCTATGCATAATTTACCACTTCACCTTTATACATTAACACATGAAAATATGCTCATGATTATTCTTATCTACAAAAGAAGAAAGATGGAAGAATGAGTTTGCTGAGATCACAGGGCAGGTGAAAAGTATCCATCTTCTTCTATAAATGACATGTTTGCTATAAGGGAGAGCACTCTGACTCTAGAAGAGGAGGCATTGGTTCTGAGCATGAAAGGACAGGTGGGAACTGGGCAATAGGTGTCTAGGGTCCTTTAGGATCAGGACAGCAAAGGTTCCTGGGTAGGATGTGATGGCCTACCATACATAGTCAAAGGAGTATAGCAGGTCTTCTGATTTGGACATGCATGGAATCCTGGGAGAATGAAGGAGACATGTATGCCTCATAGTGACCAGTCATTCTCTGTGCAGAAACTTTAAACCTGGATCAAGACATTATTCTACACAAAGCAGGCCATGTGTTTTGACCTTGTCTATTGTAAACTGGTGCAAATAGATTCTGTGTCAGACCATCAAAGGTTTCCTGTCCCATTATTCCCTCATAAAGCATCAACCCTGTCCACCATGGAGGAAGAGCTTTGTCTTTCCCTTTACTCTGCCCAATTTTACAAGCAAACATTACCCTTTGCTTTCTATCCTCATGCCAGCCTCCTCTACTGTGGGCCATTTCAATTGTTTCTCTCTCTTTTTCAATGCTGACAGATACACTTCCTTATCAAACAAAAAAACAAACAACAACAACAACAAGAAAACATCAAACCCAGCAGCCTACTATCTTTTCTTAATAACAACTTTAACCTCATGCCTTCTGACCTATAATTCTTTAAGGGATCATCATTGTAAGTCAAATAACAAGTGTATTCCCAGGACAAGGAGCTCCAGGGTTTCTACTTTAGAGAGATAGCAATAGGTGTCAGGGACTTGTTGCTTGGGTTCCACCTTTAAGGAACTCTGTGCACTTAAAAACGCTGGGGCATGAGTTAAAGAGGGTGAGAAGTGGGACTGGCAAAAAAATCAAAGGCAGTGACTCCCTAAAATGTCACAGTCCTAGGACCACAGTGGATGAATCTCACACACAGATGCATGAGGACTGCATAGGTGTGTCCCTTACTACACTGGCCTCCTGTTCTCGGGTACCTTTAAACTCATATTCCTTGAATTTCTTACTCATTCTTTTCCTACTTCATTTGTGTCAATCTTTTTTTTTTATATTTAATTTATTAGTTTTCTTTTCAGTAAATACAGGCAGTTTGGTACCATTATTTAGGCTCATCTGTGATCTACGCCCTCCCATTAGACCCTCCTTGTTAATGAAAATGGGTCGTGCATTGTGGAGTTAGCTCCCAGTTATTGGTATGATAAATGTCTCTGCATATCATGACCCAACATGTGACTCTGACATTCTTTCCGCCCCCTCTTCCGCAAAATTTCCCTGAGCCATGTTGGGTTCATTTTTGGTTTGCTTCAGTGCTGAGGTGTTGGGGGCCTCTGAGGCTCTGGTTCTCTGATTTGGTAGGAGTTGATTTTTCTCTGTGTTGATCTCCTTCCCCTTTGTGCTGGTATCCGGTTCACAGGAAAACATCACCCTCGCTTATTTTGCCAGTTGTCCTTAGTTTCAATTGGACCCCTTTTGAGGTATGTTGGGGCAGCTCTCTTCTTACGATCTGCATCTATCTGGAAAAGAGAAGCAGATTCTCCAACGGAGAGTAAGTTAGCACCCGGAAAATTGAAATAACACTTACTTTTTTGATAGACAGTATGGTAGGTTTAGGCCCTCTTATATCCCGTGATTGATGGTAGCTTGATATTGTAGAGTGGGCTTGTGTTTGGGTATGGTTCTGACTTGTTTCCCAGTTCCAGCTATGGGTCTAGTACCACGGAGTGGATCAGTTAGCCAAATCAAGAGCAATTGATTCCTCACCATGGCTGTGTACCACTATTGCACTTGTGTGGGCATCACATCTGGTTATTTGTTGCTAATTAGGATAAACAATGTGTTGTTTGGACAGATCTTGGCCATTTCCCCCAGTCGCCTATGTAGCACCTTCTGGCACTAGACACGCTGACTGTCTGGGGACTGACTTTCTCCTGGCTTCCAGCCATGTCATTCCATTTTACGCGTCAGCTACGTATGGAGTCTTCAGCAATAGGGTCTTACCACTGGCCTTTGGTGGGTCATCAAGTACTCTGACAGAAGTCTGTCATTGTTTTGGGAAACCTTGTAGGTTTCTCTGATCAAAAGCTCATTGTGGATGGTAGGCCCAAGCTGGAAGTGGGGGTTACAGGTCAGTGTCCACTAAGAAATTGAGGAAAAAGATAACTAATACACAAGAGTTAGAGAGGAGAGAGATAAAGGGGAGAGGGGGAGAGGGAGGGAGGGAAGATGTAGGAGATTTAGGTCAGTTTTGATCCTACCCTCTCCAGTGTCTTGTGGTTCAGGTGTTTCCTGTAAGGGTCTAGTGAAGGTTCAGCCATTTGGTCTGTCTTTTAGGAAGTACAATTTTATGGTACCATTGCCGTTTGGGTCCGGATTACTGTTTTCCACCCTTTGATTCCCTCCCCACCCAACCATCCATCTTATTGTATAGTCCATGAGGTGCTTGCTGGGTATGTAAGGCATCTTGGGCAGATTCAGGTTCGGTGTTGCAGATGAGTGAGACTATGTGTCAATTTTTTTTCTGTGATTGGGTAAGTTCGCTGAGAATGATCTGTTCCAGGTTCAACCATTTTTCCTCAAATTTCATTATGTCATTTTTTCTTACTGCTGTATAGAATTCCATTGTGTAGATATACCACATCTTTGTTATCCATTCTTCTAATGATGGACATCTGGGTTGATTCCAGCTTTTAGCTATTACGAATTGAGCTGCTACAAACATGGTTGAGCAAATCTCTCTGGCTTTTGGTTTGAAGGTTTTAGGGTAGATGCCCAGTAATGGTATAACTGGGTCTGTTGGTATTTCTATAGTCACCTTTTTCAGGAGTCTCCATATTGCTTTCCAAAGTACCATCCAGCATTCCCACCAACAGTGAATGAGTGTCCCTGCTTCTCCACATCCTCACCAGCATTTATTTTCATTTGACCTTTTGATGTTGGCTATCCTTATTGGGGTAAGGTGGAATCTCATAGTTGTTTTAATTTGCATTTCTCTGATGATTAGGGATGATGAACATTTTCTTAGGTGTGTGTTTGCCATTTGTATCTCTTCCTCTGTGAATTGCCTGTTTAACTCTGTGCCCCATTTTGTGAGTGGAGTATTTGTCTTCTTATTGTTTAGACTTTTGAGTTCTTTGTAAATTCTAGAGATTAGGCCTCTATCAGTTGGATAGCCTGCAAATATTTTCTCCCATTCTGTGGGTATTCTATTAGCTTTGCTTATTATATGCTTGTCTGTAAAGACACTCTTCAGCTTCATATGATTCCAATGGTTGAGTGACTGTTTAAGAACTTGAGCCACTGGGGTTTTATTCAGGAAGTCTTTTTCCATTCCTATATCATGGAAAGTATTTCCTAAATTTTCTTCCAGTAGTTTTCGAGTTTCTGGTCTTATGTTGAGGTCTTTGATCCATTTGGATTTGAGTGTTGTGCATGGTGAAATGTGTGGATCAAGTTTTAGTTTCCTGCATGTGGTTATCCAGTTTGTCCAGCACCATTTGTTGAAGATGCTATCTTTTTTCCAGTCTATATTGTTTGGGCCTTTGTCAAATATCAAGTAGCTATAGTTGCTTGGCCCAAAATCCGGGTCCTCAAGTCTATTCCATTGGTCTATACTCCTGTTTTTATGCCAGTACCATGCTGTTTTTATTACTATGGCTTTGTAATATAGCTTTATATCGGGTATGGTGATGCCACCAGAGGTATTTCTTTTGCTGAGGATATGTTTGGATATGCGAGGCCTTCTTCCTTTCCATATGAAATTTGAGATCATTTTTTCTATATCTGTGAAGAACACTGTAGGGATTTTAATTGGAATTGCGTTAAATCTATATATTGCCTTTGGTAGGATTGTCATCTTCACAATGTTAATTCGACCTATCCAGGAGCATGGCAGGTCTTTCCATCTTTTCAAGTCCTCCTCAATTTCTTTTTTGAGAGTTTTTATATTTTCGTTGTATAGATCTTTTACTTCCTTGGTTAACATTATTCCAAGGTATTTTAATTTTTTTGTTGCTATTGAAAATGGGACTATGTCCTTTATTTCTTTTTCTGTGTCTTTGTCATTTGCATACAGAAATGCTACCGATTTTTGTGCATTGATTTTATATCCTGCTACTTTGCTATAGCAATTAATCACCTTCAGGAGTTTTGGGATGGAGTCTCTCAGGTCTTACATATACAATCATGTCATCAGCAAATAGAGCTAACTTAACTTCTTCCTTTCCAAATTGTATCCCTTTTATTTCCTTCTCCTGCCTTATTGCTTGGGCTAGGACTTCCAGAACTATATTGAAAAGCAGAGGTGAGAGAGGACATCCCTGTCTTGTTCCTGATCTCAATGGGAATTCCTCCAGTCTCTCTCCATTAAGTATTATTTGGGCCTTTGGAGCTTTGTATATTGCCTTTATTATGGTAAGATGTGAACTGGCCATGCCGATTCTCTCCAATGTTTTGATCATGAAGTGATGTTGTATCTTGTCAAAGGCCTTTTCTGCTTCTATCGAAATGATCATGTGATTTTTATGTTTAAGCTTGTTTATGCGGTGTATTACATTGACAGATTTTCGCATGTTAAACCACCCTTGTGTTCCTGGGATAAATCCCACTTGGTCAAGGTGGATAATGCTTTTGATGTGTTGTTGGATTCAGTTTGCGAGTATTTTGTTGAGGATCTTTGTGTCTATGTTCATTAGGGAAATAGGCCAATAGTTTTCTTTTGTTGTGGCATCTCTGCCTGGTTTTGGGATTAGGTTGATACTAGCTTCATAGAAGGAGTTGGGTCGCTTTCCCTGTTCTTCAATTGTTCGGCACAGTTTTAGGAAGATTGGTTTGAGTTCTTCCATGAAGGTTTGATAAAATTCGCTGGGAATCCATCTGGTCCTGGACTCTTCTTTTTTGGGAGGTTTTTTATTACTTTTTCAATCTCCATGAGTGTGATGGGTTCATTGAGGTGGTTGATCTGCTCTGAGTTTACCTTTGGTAGATGATATGCATCCAGGAATTTATCCATCTCCTCCACATTTTCCAGTTTTATGGAGTAGAGGTTTTTGAAATAAGTCCTGATGATTCTGCTGATTTCACTGATGTCTGTTGTGATCTCTCCTTTTTCATTTTGAATTTTGTTAATTTGGAGTCTCTCCTTTTTTTGCTTGATCAAATTGGCCAGAGGTTTGTCAATCTTGTTTATTTTTTCAAAGAACAAGCTCTTTGTTTTGTTAATTGCCTTAATTATTTCCTTGGTTTCCAATTCATTAATTTCTGCTCGGATTTTAATTATTTCCTTCTTTGTGGAGCTCTTTGGGTTGGATTTTTCTTGTTTTTCCAATGCCTTTAGGTGGATGGTTAGGCTATTGATTTGGGATCGTTCTGTCTTTTTTATGAAGGCATTGAGTGCTATGAATTTTCTCCTGAGGACTGCCTTCATTGTGTCCCATAAGTTTTGGTGTGATGTGTTCTCATTGTCATTCAATTCCAGGAATTTTGCAATTTCATTTTTTATTTCATCCACTATCCATTTATTGTTTAAGAGTGTGCTATTCAGTTTCCAGTTGCCGTTGGGGCTCTTGTTGGTTTTTTTGTTGTTGATTTCTAGGAATATAGCATTATGATCTGATATCATGCAGGGAATTATGTCGATTTTCCTAAATATGTGGAGACTATCTTTGTGACCCAGTATATGGTCTATTTTAGAGAATGTTCCATGGGCTGCTGAGAAGAATGTGTAGTCTGTGGATTTGGGATGGAAAGTTCTGTAGATGTCTGTTAGGTCTAAGTGGTCTATGGTTTTGTTGAGCTCTCTTACTTCCCTGTTGAGCTTCTGTTTGGATGATCTGTCTATTACTGATAATGGTGTGTTAAAGTCCCCAGCTATGATGGTGTTGGTGGTTATTTCTATTTTATTGTCAAGTAGGTTTTGTTTTATGAACTGTGGTGCCCCTGTGTTTGGTGCATACAGATTTATGATTGTAATATCCTCTTGATGGATTGTTCCCTTTATAAGTAGGAAGTAGCCTTCTTTGTCTTTTTTGATTGTTTTTGGTTTGAAGTCAACTTTATCTGATGTTAATATAGCTACACCTGCTTGTTTCTTATTCCCATTTGCCTGGAATATTGTTTTCCACCCTTTCACCCTGAGGAGGTTGCTGTCTTTAATGGTAAGGTGGGTTTCTTGAAGGCAGCAGGTTGAGGGGTCTAATTTTTTGATCCACCCTGTTAGCCTGTGTCTCTTGATGGGTGAATTAAGGCCATTAATGTTTAGGGTGATTACTGTGAGATTATATTTGATCCCTGTCATGTTGTGGTGGTAGAGGTGTGTTGGCATTTCCATGGAATTTAATTGTTTTTTTTCTTTCTACTCTGGGTTTGTTTGCTGTGATCTGCTTCTTGTAGGCATTTGTGTTTGGTTGTTTCTTCTCTGTAGAGAATTTCCTGGAGTACTTTCTGTAGGTTTGGTTTTGTGTTCATATAATTGTAAAGCTGAGTTTTGTCATGGAAAGTTTTCCTTTCACCATCTATTATAATTGAGACATTTGCTGGGTAGAGTAGTTTGGGTTGGAGGTCATAGTTTCTTAGAGTTTGGAGAGTTTCATTCAGGCCCTTCTAGATTTCAGGGTTTCCATTGAGAAGTCTGAAGTAATTCTGATGGGGTTTCCTTTGAAAGCGGTGTGCTGTTTTTCCCTAGCTGCTTTTAGGATTTTTTCCTTGGTGTCAATGTTTAGAGTCTTAATGATAATATGTCTTGGGGAGTTTCTCCTTTGGTCTAGTCGGTTAGGAGTTCTGTTTGCTTCTTGAATCTTGATGGGCCTTTCTTTTAAGAGGCAGGGGAAGTTTTCTTCAATTATTGTGTTAAAAAAGTTCTCCATGCCTTTGGTGTGAAATTCTTCTCCTTCTGGTATTCCAATGATTCTGATATTAGGACGTTTAAATGTATCCCACAATTCCCTCATGCTCTGTTCATAGGAACTTTTGAAGTTACTGAAATTTTTGGACTCTCAAACTGTTTCTTCCATCCTGTCTTCCAGATCAGAATTTCTATCTTCCACTTTGCTGACTCTATTCTTGAAATCCTCTAGTGAGTTTTGGACTTGTTCAATTAAGTTTGCATTTTCTACTACTTTCCTATGTATCACTTCCTTCGCTTTGTCCAGCTCCCTTTTTGTCTCATTTTCTGATTTTCTTGATGAGTCTTAGAAATCATCCTTTCATTTCTTTATATTTTCATTTAGTGTGGCCAGCTGATTTTTAAGGTCCTCTTTTTTTTCACTCTCCCTCAACTCTCTTAGCTCTCTTTGAATTCCTTCCAGTTTCTTATCACATTGCTCTAGCTTAGTGATGGTAGCATCCATACGATTATCTATCCTTTGTAGCTTTCCTATCAGTTCTAGCAGTAGTTTGGTCAGGGTTGCATTGTTCATTGCTTCCACTTGATGTTCTGATCCTAAACATTCTTCTATGTTTTGGTTAGTTGTGATCCTTGTTGGACTGGGTGATCTGTCTGGATTTTCTTGCATTTTATTTTTCGTGTTATTTCTTTTGTGCTGTGGTCTACCCATGTCAGTGTATGGGCAGGTAGGTGGGTAGAGCAGCCTGGGATCTAGCTTAATGGGAATCCAAGGCAGCCTGGGGCAGTTGCAAGCAGCCTGGGTTTTTTCTCACTCTTGCCAAAGCCGCCTATCTATAGCCTGACAGGGGGACCAACGTTGCCTAAATTCTCACCCAGTAATGCACCTAAGCTGCCTGCCTTTGAGCTTGAAAGGGGACTGAGGTAGCAAGCCCTGAAGGTGCCCAGACTCTGGCTGGGTACACTGGGGTCTGTGCTCTCCTGCCTCAGGGGTGTGGGGGATGGGTGGAGATGTACAGGTAGGGGATGGCACCTGCGCTAGTGCTAGTGACTCAGTGTGGACTTGTGTGGCTCTTGCTGTGGGGTGGGCCCACTGCACGTGCAATTGTAGTGCAGAGGCAGAAGATGCGGGTACGGAATCAGGACACAGCAGAATCTGACCGGCGGCAGGTGATGTGAGCACAGCATCAGGGGATCTGGCAGCCACCTATTCATGGCAGGGGTGGCCCCCACAGGCCTGTGAACCGAGCACCACATGGCTGGTCTACTCGCAGGATCAGAGAGCAAGGGTGAGGTAGGAGGTCTCAGCTTCAGTGCAGCAGGCTGGCAGGCGTGACTGGTGGGTGCCCGATCAGAGCACAGCCACGCAGGACATGCAAAGAGTGTGTGGGCGGGTGGGCGGACAGGGGGTGCATGGTGCAACGGGGTGTATGGAGCAAGTGCGGCACACAGTGGGGGGGGGGCGCGGGGCGCGCCAGGGCACCGGGCAATCAGGGTGGGGCATGCGGGAGGTGGCAGGGCTCAGGGGGCGCAGGGTGGAATGCCCTGGAGGGGTGGGAGGCATGGGGTGCTCTGGTCAGTCTGGGGGAGCAAGGGATGTGCCATGGTCGCAGGGGGGGCACACGCACAGGGGGTTGTGCGGGGCGTCGGGGGTCGTGGGGCATGCAGAGGGGGGCACGGGCGCGCAGGGGGCTGCGGGGGAGTGTGCGGGAGGCGCGGGATGCGTGGGACGCAGCAGTGCGCGGGGGGCTAGGGACGCGGGGCACGTGGCAGGGCGCGGGGTGCGCGGGGGGGAAGGGGCGTGGGGCACACCAGGGTGCGGGAGGCCACAGGACGCCGCGGGGTGCTCTGGACGCGGGGGAGGTAGCGGGGCGTGGAGGGGGCAGGGCACGCTGAGGCCCACTGGGGCGCTGGATGCGTTGGGGGGGGCGGGGCGCTGGGGGGGTTGCATGGCACACGGGGGGGGCACAGGCAGTGTGCGGTGGAGGGACAAGGGGCACACAGAGTGGGGGGGCGGGAAGCGCCGCGGTGCGCACGGGGTTCGGAGCACGTGGGGGTGGGGGCACGGCGTGGGGCGGAGCTCCGTGGGGCAGCTAGGAGCACGGGGCGTGCGGGGAGGGCGGGGTGCTCGGGTGGGTGCGGGGGGTGCAGGACACTGCGGCGCGGGACTTGCGGGGTGGGCGGGGGCGGGTCTCGTGTGGGAGGGGGTCACGGGTCGAGCGCACTGAGGTAAGAGAGGGCGCAGGACGCTGCGGGACACTCTGGATGGGGGGGTGAGGGGCGAGGCCTTGGGGGGGGCTCGAGGAGCATGGGGGTGGGGCGCGGGAGTCTAGGTGCATGCAGGGGGGGCGCAGGGCTCGCCTGGGCACCCAGGGCGCGGGATGCTGCGGGGCGCTCGGGGTGTGCCTGCCATGTGTGGATAGGGAGCGTGGGGCGCTTAGGGGTGGGGGTGCGGTGAGCGGGTGGGGGGCTCAAGGCGCGCGGGGGTGGGGCATGGGGGTCCCGGGGGCACATGGGGGGGCGCGGGGGGGCGGGGCACGCCTGGGCGCCAGGGGTAGAGGAAGCCACGTGGCGCTCGGGGCGTGCCTGCTGCATGTGGCTAGGGAGCGTGGTGCGTGTGGGGGGGGAGGGGCACACAAGGTGGGATGGGTGGGGGGGGTAGGTGTGCGAGCATGGGGCACGCGGGGCCAGTGGTGCGCGCAGGCAAGTGGGGCTTGGTGCGTGCGGGACGCTGGGGCGCCTGGCTGCGCCCCATGAGGCGGGTCGCTCTGTGTCATGGGGGGACGTGGGTCGCGTAGGCGTGTGCTTCCCTCTTTAACCCCAATCTGTGCCCTCCCTCTTGCAAAAAGTTTCTAAATTCCCTTGAATACTTGCCTTTTTTTTGCTTGTTGTCTGTAGTGCAGCTAGGCGGTTGCCATCTTGACCGGAAGTCCCCAAATTCCATTTGTGTCAATCATAATAGGATTGTAGCTCACATCTTTTGATGTTTCTGTTCGTTGCAGATTCCTCTAAAGTGGATGCAGAGAGTAGCTTCCTTCCTGAAACATGATGGCACACACAATACAGGATGGGGGGATAGAATTTAATTTCTTGGTAGACTAAGGCAGGTGAAAAACATTTCTAAGAGCCTGAGGCAGTTGTGCCTATGATTCATGGAATAATGACTGCACTTGTCATATGAGCCTTCCATGCAAAGAATTGTAAGGAAACTTGAGCTCCTAGGACAACTGCTTGGTAATGGGTTTCACCATTCAACACTACAGGCTTTCAAGATTCAAAAGAGAAGATTAAACCCCTAGGGTATAAGCAAGTAGTCTCCATCTACTTGACAGGGAGAATGAGCTATATTCCATCTCCCTCTGGGTACAAGCACCATCTTTCAAGAATGGCCTTCATCTAGGCTTGGCAGGGCTTTTGCTACCACATAGTTCAGCAGCTGTCTGGGCATTTGAGTGCTTACACCAGAGTTAACTCACTTCAAACAATTGTCCAAAAGCCCTACTCTGTGAAGGGGGCTCTATTAAGTGCTAATGAAAGGCCCAAGAATTCAGAAGCTCAGAAATACTATCACGCTCCAAAGGGAGCTTAAGCAGGCCCCCTGCATACCTCAAACTCCAGGCTTTACTCTCTGTTGGAAGCAAGTAAAGAATCCCTCTTCTCATTATATCAGAGCCCGCTCCTAATATAAAACTAGGTAAAAATGGCATGAGATAGCCCTCAAGGATGGGAAATGAGTAATGAAGTGAACCACTTATTTGGTTTCTGTAAATAGCCTGCACCATAAGCCTTAATAGGCCACACTGTAAGCCTTAGTAGCCTTAATAGCCCACACTGTAAGCCTTAGTAGCTTGCACCATAAGCTGAAGCAGCCTGCCTCAGACCACCAAGATCATAGGAGGCTGATACCATACTCTGCTACCCCCACCTCACCTAAGGAATTGCACAAGTGCTGACCTCCAAGGTCATAGGAGACTGGTACCACACTCTGCTACTCCCACCCAAGGACCTGCACAAATGCTGACCACCAAGGTCACAAGAGAATGATTGGTCCATGACGGGCTTAAACAAAGTAAACTAATAGGCTTAAAAACTATGGGGTGACACAAACTGACTGGCTAACACCTTGCGGGCTCCTGATATTGTTAAATGATTGGTCTAATGCACAGGCTTTGTTAGAAACCCTATAAAAACTGTCCTGTTCCTGCATTTGGGGCTCTGCAGTCCTCTACCCCTGTGCAGTGTACGACTGTGGGCCCCAGCGCGCTTGGAATAAAATCCTCTTGCAGTTTGCATCAAGACTGCTTCTCGTGAGTGATTTGGGGTGTCGCCTTATCCGGGCAGAGCGTGGGAGCCCCCTGCGGGGTTTTTTTCCTACATTGGGGGCTCACCCAGGATGTGAAGGCCCCCACACACACCCAAGAACCAACTTGGAGGTAAGGGGGCCCCTTCTGGAGTGAGTGTGTGCCGGCCGGTGTTTGTGTTCTGAGTATCTGGTTTCTGGGACGCGCACTTTTGGCTTGGTTTGATTTGCAGCCGTCCTCTAGGGTCGTAAAGGACCAGAGGACCCTGATCAGCAGACGTGCTAGGAGGATCACAGGCTGCCACCCTGGGAGACGCCCTGGGAGGTGAGGAGAGCCAGGGACGCCTGGCAGTCTCCTACTGTCAGTCAGAGGACCGGGTACTGTTGTTAGAGTGGAAGCTTCCTCCTTTGCGGCCGTCAGATTCTTTTGCCTGCTTGTGGAAGTCGCGGACGGGTCGCTGGTGTCTGGATTTGTTAGTCTCAGTTGTGTGTATTGTTGTTGCTCTTTGTGTCTTTGTCTATAGTTCTAAAATGGGACAGATGTTGACGATGCCACTTAGCTTGACTCTTGACCACTGGACTGAAGTTAAATCTAGGGCCCATAATTTGTCAGTTGAGGTATAGAAGGAGACCCTGGCAAACGTTTTGTGCCTCTGAGTGGCCAACTTATGAGGTCGGATGGCCATCAGAAGGAACCTTTAATTCTGAGACTATTCTGGCCGTTAAAGATATTATTTTTCAGAATGGACCAGGCTCCCGTCCCAACCAAGAGGCTTATATCCTCACCTGGAAGGATTTGGTGGACAACCCCCCGCCATGGGTCAGGCCGTGGCTGAATAAACCCAGGAACTCAAGCTCCAGAGTCCTGACTCTTGAAAATGCAAAAAAACCCTCTCCTCCCCCTCGTATCTACCCTGAGATCGAGGAACCTCTGGCTTGGCCGGAGACTCAGCCTGCCCCTCCCCCCCTCTTACCTTGTCCCGGGAGCTAAGGGAGGGCCTCTGGCCCCTCCCGAAGTTCCGCCCTCCACCCTTCCCACACCTCCGCCTCTCGCCCCTCCCAAAACTCCGCCCTCCACCCTTCCCAAGCCTCCGCACCCCTCCCTCCCAGAGCCTCTGCCTCCAGGCTTGCCCAGGCTTCCTTCCTCTGCCCCTCCCGAGCTCCTGGAAATGGGAGGGCCGGCTGCAAGGATGCGGAGCCAGAGAGATGCTACCCCGGAGGAGCAAATGTAATTATAACACTGCCACTACGCGAGGCAGGTCCTCCCATGCTGGGGGACCAACTACAACCCCTCCAATATTGGCCTTTTTCCTCTGCAGATCTTTATAACTGGAAAGCTAACCATCCCCCCTTTTCAGAGGAACCCCAGCGCCTCACGAGGCTGATGGAATCTTTTATGTTTTCTCATCAGCCCACCTGGGATGATTGCCAACAGCTGTTACAGACACTCTTCACAACCGAGGAATGAGAGAGAATTTTAATAGAGGCCAGAAAAAATGTCCCTGGGGCTGACGTGCGGCCCATGCAGCTACAGCATGAGATAGACATGGGGTTCCCTCTGACTTGCCCTGTTTGGGACCACTATATGGCTAAAGGTAGGGAGAGCTTAAAAATCTATCGCCAGGCTCTGGTGGCGGGTCTCCGAGGTGCCTCCAGAAGGCCCACCAATTTGGCCAAGGTAAGAGAGGTGATACCAGGGCCAACGGAGTCTCCCTCAGTGTTTCTTGAGAAGCTCATGGAAGCATTTAGGAGGTTCACACCCTTTGACCCCACCTCTGAGATTCAAAAAGGCTCAGTAACATCAGCTTTCATAGGACAGTCAGCTCCTGATATCAGAAGGAAACTTCAGAGATTGGAGGGATTACAGGAAGTTGAGCTGCATGATTTAATAAAAGAGGCAAAAAAGGTATATTACAAAAGGGAGACAAAAGAGGAAAAGGAGCAAAGGAGAGAAAGAGAGAGAGAAGAACGTGAAGAGAGACATGAGAAAGAGAGAGAAGAAAGGTAGGATAGGCGCAATAGACGACAAGAGAAAAATCTGACCAGGATCCTGGCCTCAATGATAGAAAAAAAAAGGAGAGAAAGAGAGAAAAATATTCAAAAGTTTAGGACAGGCCCTAGCAGATAGGGAACCTGGGCAACAGGACCCAACTTGATAGAGATCAATGTGCCTGTTGCAAGGAGAAAGGACACTGGGCAAGAGACTGCCCTAAAAAGAACAGCAAAAGACCTAAGGTCCTAACCCTTGGAGAAGATAAAGACTAGGGAGGACGGGGCTCAGAGCCCCTCCCCGAGCCCAGGGTAACTCTGAAGGTGGAGGGGCAAGGTTTGCAACCCTAGCAGCCCCCACCCCATCCACTAACTAAAGAGAAAGGAAAATTCATTTGGACCTCTGAACACCAGGGGGCGTTTAATGCCATCAAGAAGGCACTATTAAGTGCGCCTGCCCTAGCCCTCCCTGATGTGACCAAACCATTCACCCTTTACGTAGATGAGCATAAGGGGATAACCCAGGGAGTCCTAACCCAATCCTTAGGGCCATGGAGAAGACCCATTGCCTACCTATCAAAGAAACTTGACCCCGTGGCTAATGGATGACCTATATGTCTAAAAGCCATAGCGGCGGTGTCCACGTTGATCAAAGATGCTGATAAACTAACTCTAGGGCAGAGGATAACTGTCATTGCCCCCCATGCCCTGGAGAGCATTATCCGGCAGCCCCCAGACCGATGGATGACTAACACCTGTATGACTCACTACCAGAGCCTGCTCCTCACCGACAGGACAACGTTTTCCCCTCCTGCCACCCTCAACCCCGCTACTCTTCTGCCTGAAGAAACTGATGAGACAGTGACTCATGACTGTCATCAGCTGCTGGTTGAGGAAACTGGGATCCGAAAGGATCTTACAGATGTCCCACTGACTGGAGGAACACTAACCTGGTTCACAGATGGAAGCAGTTACATTGTAGAACGTAAGAGGATGGCTGGGGCAACGATAGTAGACGGAACATGAACAGTCTGGGCCAGCAGTCTGCCAGAAAGAATTTCAGCACAAAAGGCTGAGCTCATAGCCCTCACACAGGCCTTACGACTAGCTGAAGGAAAGTCTGTGAATATCTACACGGACAGCAGGTATGCTTTTGCTACTGCACACGTACACGGGGCCATCTACAAACAGAGAGGGCTACTTACCTCAGCAGGAAAAGAAATTAAAAACAAAGAAAAAATTCTAAGTTTGCTAGAAGCCCTACATCTACCCAAAAGACTGGCCATTATGCATTGCCCTGGCCACCAAAAAGCCAAAGATTTTATCTCAAAAGGAAACCAGATGGCTGACCAAGTGGCCAAGCAGGCTGCCCAGGGGGTCAACCTTCTGCCCATAATTGAGAAGCCAAAGAACCAAAAAAGTGAACAACGATATACCCCAAGTGACTGGCAAGAAGTTAGAAAGTTAGGCCAGTTCTCTAAAACTCCAGAGGGGGCCTGTTTTACCTCAGAGGGAAAAGAGATTCTACCTCAAGCAAAGGGAGTACAGTACATTCAACAAATACACCGCCTAACCCATCTGGGAGCCAAACATCTACAAAAACTGCTACAGATGTCTCCTTACCATATTCTGAGGTTGCCAGAGATAGCTGGCTTAGCATTGTGTACCTTGCCAGATGGTCAATGCTAATCCCTCAAGAATGCCTCCTGGGAAGAGGCTAAGGGGAGACAGCCCAGGTGCTCACTGGGAAGTGGACTTCACTGAGGTAAAACCAGCTAAATATGGTAATAAGTATTTACTAGTTTTTGTAGACACTTTTTCAGGATGGGTAGAGGCTTATCCTACCAAGAAAGAAACCTCAACCATGGTGGCTAAAAAAATACTGAAAGAAATTTTCCCAAGATTTGGGATACCCAAGGTAATAGGATCAGACAACGGTCCAGCCTTTGTTGCCCAGGTAAGTCAGGGACTGGCCAAAGTATTGGGGATTGATTAAAAATTACATTGTGCATACAGACCCCAAAGCTCAGGACAGGTAGAAAGGATAAATAGAACCATTAAAGAGACCCTCACCAAATAGACCGCAGAGACTGGCACTAATGATTGGATAGCTCTCCTACCCTTTGTGCTCTTTAGGGTTAGAAACACACCCGGACAATTTGGACTGACCCCCTATGAATTACTATACGGGGGGCCTCCTCCACTGGTAGAAATAACCTCTATACATAGTACTGATGTGCCGCTTTCCCAGCCTCTGTTCTCTAGGCTCAAGGCGCTCGAATGGGTGAGACAACGAGCATGGAAGCGACTCCGGGAGGCTTACTCAGGAGAAGGAGACTTACAGGTCCCACATCGCTTCCAGGTGGGAGATTCGGTCTATGTCAGACGCCACCACGCAGGAAACCTTGAGACTCAGTAGAAGGGCCCCTACCTCATCCTACTGACCACTCCAATGGCTATGAAAGTTAAAGGAATACCCGCCTGGATCCATACATCTCACGTCAAGCCTGCTCCACAACCGGGCCCCGAATTGCAAGCCGAGAGGACAGACAATCCCCTTAAATTCAGGCTTCGCCGTATGGCTTCTCCTTCTCCAGCTAGGTGATGCCTCCAATCCCCATGCCCCCCAAAAGATGACTTGGCAAGTGCTTTCTCAAACAGGGGATATAATATGGACTACAACTAGGGAAGCGCCCCCCTGGACTTGATGGCCTGTCCTGACCCCAGACATCTGTGCCCTGATAGCCGGGATAGAATTTTGGGATATCCCAGAGCTCACCCCAGAGGAGGTCTCTAGAGAAGTCCACTCTCATGTGGCAAAGCGGGCACTCACACAAGGGGTCATCTCCCAAGGTCAATATATGGCAGACAACCCGGGGTGCAGCTCTGGGCCAGCCCAACGTAAGATGCAGCATACTCCATTTTATGTCTGCCCCCGAACTTCTAAACGAAGTTGTGGAGGGACAAAAGAGTTCTACTGTAAACACTGGGGTTGTAAAACTACAGGTAATACCTACTGGCACCCAGCTTCCTCCTGGGACCTGATTACTGTGCAGGAAGGATTAGATTAAAAAAAAAAAAAAAAAACAGTTCCTCTCAGCATCTCTTTCACCCCCCAAGGTCGAGAGTCCCGAGACTGGATAAAAGAAAAAACTTGGGGACTCAGGTTTTATATGACAGGATGGGATAAGGGCCTAACCTTTACTATATGACTTAAGATAGAGCCTCCCACCCCAAGACCAATAGGACCTAATAAAGTTCTAGTAAAACAGGGACCCCCTAAAGTGACATTACCCAAGCTCCCACCTACTGTGGCAGCCAAGATCCATCACATAATGACTACTAGAACCCCTCTGACTAGCCCACTCTCGGAAGCCCCACGTGGGACTGGACAGAGGCTCTTTAACCTAATCCAAGGGGCCTTCCTCACCATAAACGCCACCAACCCCAACATTACCTCTGCCTGCTGACTTTGTTTATCCTCAGGACCACCCTACTATGAGGGGATAACAACTATGGGAGAGTTTAATATAACTAAAAATCATAATAGTCGGTGTTCATGGGGGAACAAAAACAAGTTAACTATCCCCGAGATCTCAGGAAGGGGGGCATGTATAGGAAAGGCCCCCCCATCCCACCAACATCTTTGTGATGTTACTCTGACCTATAATCAGACTTCAGACAACCAATATCTAGTGCCAGGGTATAACAGGTGGTGGGCATATGATACTGGGCTGACTCCCTGTGTTTCTACTTCAGTTTTTAACCCATCCAAAAATTTCTGTATTATGGTCCAGCTTGTCCTCCGGGTTTACTACCATCCTGAGGAAGTAGTCATTGATGAATATGACTAAAGAAGCATCAAAGGGAGAGGGAAACTGACCAAGGATGGTTTGAGGGATGGTTTAACAAGTCCTCCTGGATGACTACTCTGCTTTCCACCCTAATGGGACCCTTAATGGTTTTGCTCCTGATGCTTTCAGTTGGGCCTTGCATACTTAATAAGATTTTTACTTTGTTAGAGAACGAGTAAGTGCGGTCCAGATCATGATGCTTAGACAACAATACAATATAAGGGCCTTCAGGGCAGAGAGAAAGATTACATTTAGTCCTTCCAAGTTCTAGGATTAGAACTATTGACAAGAGAAAAAGTGGGAAATGAAAGGCCCAAGAATTCAGAAGCTCAGAAATACTATCACGCTCCAAAGGGAGCTTAAGCGGGCCCCCTGCATACCTCAAACTCCAGGCTTTACTCTCTGTTAGAAGCAAGTAAAGAATTCCTCTTCTCATTATATCAGAGCCCGCTCCTAATATAAAACTAGGTAAAAAGGGCATGAGATAGCCCTCAAGGATGGGAAATGAGTAATGAAGTGAACCACTTATTTGGTTTCTGTAAATAGCCTGCACCATAAGCCTTAATAGGCCACACTGTAAGCCTTAGTAGCCTTAATAGCCCACACTGTAAGCCTTAGTAGCCTTAATAGCCCACACTGTAAGCCTTAGTAGCCTTAATAGCCCATACTGTAAGCCTTAGTAGCCCGCACCATAAGCTGAAGCAGCCTGCCTCAGACCACCAAGATCATAGGAGGCTGATACCATACTCTGCTACCCCCACCTCACCTAAGGAATTGCACAAGTGCTGACCTCCAAGGTCATAGGAGACTGGTACCACACTCTGCTACTCCCACCCAAGGACCTGCACAAATGCTGACCACCAAGGTCACAAGAGAATGATTGGTCCATGACGGGCTTAAACAAAGTAAACTAATAGGCTTAAAAACTATGGGGTGACACAAACTGACTGGCTAACACCTTGCGGGCTCCTGATATTGTTAAATGATTGGTCTAATGCACAGGCTTTGTTAGAAACCCTATAAAAACTGTCCTGTTCCTGCATTTGGGGCTCTGCAGTCTTCTACCCCTGTGCGGTGTACGACTGTGGGCCCCAGCGCGCTTGGAATAAAATCCTCTTGCAGTTTGCATCAAGACTGCTTCTCGTGAGTGATTTGGGGTGTCGCCTTATCCGGGCAGAGCGTGGGAGCCCCCTGCGGGGTTTTTTTCCTACACTAAGGACATCTCCTCTGTCCTCTAAGACTTCCAGTCCTGATTGAAAGAGGCATATAGCCGGCTGGGTGATGGATGGCTAGCTTTTTAAAAGAATTTTTCAATCCAGTGTGTAGGTGACAGCATCCCCGCTCTGCTCTGGGCCACAGCAACTACTTCCACATCACCACTGAAGGATCATCTCCTCCAGGGTTTTAACTCCCACCTCCAATATGAGGGAGGCAAGGCAGGCATCCAAACCCTGATTTCTCCCTGGACTATGGGAAGGAGACATCAGATGAGGAGGAACAGAGCAGATAGAGATATTTTAGGACACAAAGACTCTTTCTCCAGGATAGTAAGTATTCCTAAATGAGAATTTTAAATTCCAAATCTTGGGGCTGCAGAGATGATTCAGCAAGTACGGCACTTGCTGCAAAGACCAAGGACCCGTGTTTGATTACCCAGTACCCAACTAAAGCCAGATGCACAAAATGACACATGCACCTGGGGTTTGTTTGCAGTGCCCATTCTCTCTCTGTGTCTCTCTTCTCTCTCTCTTCTCTCTCTCTTCTCTCTCTCTCTCTCTCAGTGCAAATTAATTAAAAATATTTAAAATAAATAAATAAAATAAAATTATAAGTCCTTTCAGAAGCATTTCCTCAACTTTTTTTATCCTGAAAACTAATGAAGGCTCCTCATCACCCAAAGCCTAAACAAGGAAATCGAGGCCCAGAGAGGGGATGTGATTTAGCCAGACTCACACAACAGGGCACAAGGGAGCCAGGGGATAAGCAAACCATTTCTCAATTTTCCCAGTTGTTCCCTGAGCTGACCACCAGACCTGTTTTAAATGACATTTATAAAATGGAAAATAGAACTTTTCTTCTGCTATGTAAAAAAGATGGCTTTTGTAGCTAACTGTGTGAGTCTGTGAAAAGGAAGTAAACTGCTGTATATGGAAAGGCCTTACTAAGGCTATCATCCACAAAGGCTTCCAGGGATAAAATTCTGCTGTAGAAAGGTAGAGTTAGATCCCACTCCAAATGCTCTACCTGAGTTCATGTTGGGGCTCTGACTCTGTTGTGTTGGTCTGGACATTGTTAAGAAATGAATGTGGCCAATTTTTTGGGACCAGGCCTGGAACACAGGCACACAGTTTGTGGAAGCAGGCCATAGGATTGGTTCAGAATTCACAAGATGAAGTTCGCCCAGGTGTGTTATTCCTATGGTCACAAAGCTGTGTAGTGACAGACACAGATGTCCACTCACAGGCTTCTCCCAGATGATCACAGCCTTCTATGTGGCCCAGAACCATACTTTCCAGCAGCAGTAGGACTTCTCTGCTCACTAGCAGCTGCTCTTTGGGCACAGAGTAGAACCCCCACTCCAACACTCTTCATAAATCAGCAACTGAAGACACTTGCCATCATTTCCACAGACAATGGGAAACATTTCAGAATATATGGCCTGCAGAAAATAGGCATGATTTATTTTCATGAGCTCCTCCAGAACCCAGATCATTTGGTTATATAGCCGTCCTTGTGCCCTGCACCTCTTACGTGAAAAACCCTTTAAGCAGTAACCACACCCATGTCTATTTAGTACCTTTAATGTGTTCACTGTGTTTTGAGGACTTGAACAGATGCTAGAGACACAAAGATATATGCACATCTATAAGTACATGTAAATATTTTAAAATGCAGCCTTGGTTTTGCCACTGACAGCAAGTTTACCAGTTTCTGAGGAGCACATTGATAGCCCCTCCTTCCCTGGCATGCCCTCTGAGTCAGGCACTGTTGTGGATTAAATTCAATACATATTTGAAGTAGGTGGGATTTTGGAAAGTGACTGAATTCTGGGGAATCTGATCTAATTAGTGGATTAATCCAGTCCTGTGCTTAAGTCATAAAATGCTGGTTTTATGGGTAGGTGGTAAAAAATAGTCTAGGCCAAGTTAAAAAAAGCAAAACATTGAGTGTGTATTCTTGGAGACCATACATGCCCTGGATCCTTACTGCATTCCCTTTCTCTACTTCCTATCTGCTTGGAGTTAAGTCTCTATTCTATTGGCTCTCCTTCTATGATGCTTTTCCCAAATATAGGAGGCAAAGATACCATGGGCAGAACCCTCTGAAACTATGAATCAACATTAGTCTTCAGGCCCCAGAGTTTTCTCTTGGGCATTTTTGTCACAGTGACAAGAAGGCTAACTAATACAGCAGTCATTATCTTGAGAAGAAAGCAGGTCTCAGGGTCTTGATTACCAGGCATAAGCTATTCTGTTCATCAAGGTCAAGTTTCTCACTTTTGAAGTAAGCACAATTTTCCTCTTCTACTCTGAGGTGAGAGCAACAGCTGTTAATCACCTGCAAGCAAGTCTAAGGCTGAGCTAGATATATGATCTCCCTTTGCTTTGTGTGGTGGTTTGATTCAGGTGTCCCCATAAACTTAGGTGTTCTGAATGGTAGGTTCCCAGCTGATAGATTTGTGAATTAACACCTTCTGGAGGGAGTGTATTGTTGGGGGCAGGCTTCCAGGTATTATAGTCAGTTTTCCCTTGCCAGTGTTTGGCACACTCTCCTGTTGCTACTATTCACTTTATGTTGGCCAGAGGATGATGTCCATCCTCTGCTCATGCCATCGTTTTCCTCTGCCATCATGGAGCTTCTTCTCCTTAAGTCTGTAAGCCAAAATAAACCTTTATTTTTCCCACAAGCTGATTTTGGTCAGCTGATTTCTGCCAGCAATGTGAACCTGACAGCAACACCTTACTAGCTTGAAAACTTCTCTTAAGAGTATCATTATGTTTCAATCATTAAAATCCACAGGTATTTATACATACAGATTAGCATGACAACTAATAATTTATGATGAATCAAACCTACTTCAGGAGAAAGTAATGATACTGAACTTCCTTCAGATTACTGTTATTTATTGTAAGCTTGCCCCAGACACCAGAAATAGCAGAACTGAATAATTAATAATATAAGTTTCAGCCAGGTGTGGTGGTGCAAGTCTTTCATCCCAGCCCTCAGGAGGCCGTGGTAGGAGGATCTTCATGAGTTCAAGGCCATCCTGAGACTACATAGAAAGTTCCAAGTCAGCCTGAACTAGAGCACAACTTTAACTCAAAAAAAAAAGTTCAAGTTTCAGAGTTCAGCTGCTACAATCCTTCCATCAAACAAACTGCCATAGTTTTCTCATTACTAAAGTAAGTCAAGGACAACATAGCTACATCATAGGATTTATATCAAATTTAATTCCAAGTTAAATACAAGTGAAATAGTGCCTGAGAAATGGTGGGACTCATTAAATATAAGACAGTATTACTATACAACAGACACATCCAGGTACCTTACACATATTATTAGGTTGATTTCTTTTGCTACCACCCTGCAGAATAGGCAACAGCATGTTTTTAGAGTGTGGAAGTTACTATCATGAATATTTAAAATTACATGTGAATGCTTATTAAACTGGAGAGGTGAAGAATATTCTGGCTCATTCTGTGCTAGAGATCCACAATTCTACATAGCCAAACCACCATGGGCAATCAAATTCTGACCACCAACAGATGCAGACACTCTGTTGGAATAGTAACAGCTAGCAAGAGCTCCAAGCCTTCTGAATCTGAAGTCAATACCAGCTTCGATGTTCTGTGTTTTTTGTTTTCTTTTGGTTTGGTTTGGTTTGGTTTTGTATGATATTTTATGTCCTCAAAGTCTCTTTTGCAAATCTGAGTATTTATTATAAAGGCTGCTTATCCAGCCCCAGCAGAAAAGGGATGAGAGAAGGATTTCCCAAGAGTCTCTGCTTCGTCATGTTGTTTTCTTGGAAGCCCCAGAAAGTCTGGATAACTCAGCTCAACTACGCTCTCATTGTTCATCCCCACAATAACACCCTCATTGTCAGATATTTACTCTTCATTAGTTATCGAAAAAGTCCTCAAACCCCATTTTCCATGCTTACCTGACCATCTGGAACTAAAATCATAGCAAATTCATTGTTTTTAATGTGCACATTTCAAATTATGAATTTATAGCTATCTGTCTTGTAATGCCTCAAAAGTTTCAAGCTGGTCCTCATCAAAATGCAATCACTGGAAATGGTCTTCAAACACCTTCTATCTTCCTTGAGTTTCCTCCTCTTCATCATCATGACCATCATCAAAAATAATCACTATTGAACACTTATTGTATAATTCTTTCTACAATTTAAACAAAATTACAAACAATAAAAGTATATGGGTGCAAAAACTCTGACAAATGAATTCATAGCCACTATCACCACAAAACATTTCCCCATGCTCACTGGAACCAATCCCTTTCCTCAGCTCCCTGACACTGACTACCATGGATATTATTTTTGTCACTCTAATTCTGCTGTTTCTAAAACCTAACATTCATGAGGTCATATTAAGTGTGGTCTTCTGAGTTCCCTAGTGCAATGGAATGTCTTCTTTGTTGAACCCACTAGTTTTTAAAGTAGTTTATTAATCTGCTAGACAGAGAGACAGGCAGAAACAGAGACCAACAATGGGCATGCCAGGGCCTCCAGCCACTGTAAATGAACTTCAGATGCATGCATCACCTTGTGCATCTGGCTTATGTGGGTCCTGGGGAATAGAAATCAGGTCCTTTGGGTTTGCAGGTAAGCACCTTAACTACTAAACCATCTCTCCAGCCCAAACCCACTAGTTTTTAATTCTGTCTGGGTTTTGGAATTTATGGGCATTTAAAACCTTTTGAAATGTTTAGTCTCATGCCATAAAAAACAAAATTCATCTAAAGTGAAAGTGTTTTTTTTTTTTTTAATCCACACTCATGAAATAACATAGGTCCAGATGACCATAGGTATGGTAATGACATTTTAGATGTAACACAAAAGGTCTTATCCATGGAAGAAAAATTGTCAATCTGCACTAAATTAGAATCAAATACTTCTGTTCTTAAAACATAAACACTTCCAAGACATGGAAAGACAAGCCTCAAACAGAGGAAATATTTTCAAAAGATATATTTGATAAAAGACTATCCAAAATTAGAAAGAACACTTAAAATTCAGCAATAATAAAACATACTACAAAATAAAGAAAGACTAACAGGCATTTTGCCCAGGATGTACAGATGGCAAATAACTATTTAAAAGTTACTCCACATGAAATGCCACTATTAGAATATACTCCTATTATCGTAGATGAAAGCTGAGAACTCACAACAGCAAATGCTGAGGATGTGAAGCAACAGGGGCTCTCATTCACGGCAGGTGCAAATGCGAACCAGTCCAGGCAGCTTTGGACACAGTTTAGCATATGATCCAGCAGTTGGACGGTCTGGTGTTTACCAAAACAAGATAAAAAGTACATGTTTACACAAACTTGCATTTACAAAAGCTTTATTCCTTATTGTTATGCTAAAATTTGGAAACAACCAACATATCTCCCCTTCAGTAAGTTAGTGGATAAATTAACAGGGACATCTTCAGACAATGGAATATTATTCAGTGCCTAAAGGAAATGAGTTATTTAGCCATGAAGACATGCATGGAAGTTAAATTCACATTGGTAAGAGAAGAAAGCCAATCTAAAAGGTGATATACTGCAACATTCCAGCCATGTGTCATTCTGCAATGGTAAAAACACGGAGGAAAGATCAGTGGTTACTGGGGAGGAGATGAAGAGCCAAACAAAGAGGATTTCTTGGGGTAGTAAAATTCTACCTGATGATAGTACACTAGCAGATGCATATCATTTCATATTTCCAAAAGGTTTACACTTTAAAATATCAATATCAAGAGAGTTGACAAACTTGTGAATTTGAGGTTTAAGTTATCATGAAATGTCAGTAGAGATTTATTAGTTGCAATCAAAAATTCACTCTTGTGGAGGGCATTGAGAGTAGGGGAAGCTATGTACATGTGGAAGCAGATACACTGGAAATTTCTGCACCTACCACCTAATTTCATTGTGAGCCTAAAATTGCTTTAAAATACTAAAGTCTAATTTTGGGGACTGGGGAAATGGCTTAGAAGTTACAGCATTTGCCTGCAAAGCCTAAGGACACTGGTTCAGTTCCCCAGGACCCACATAAGCCAGATGAACAAGGACGCACATGTATCTGGAATTCAAATGCAGGGGCTAGAGGCCCTGGTGTGCCCATTCTCCCCTTCTCTCTCACAAATAAATAAATGAAATATTTTAAAAGATAAAATGCTGGGGCTGGAGAGATGGCTTAGTGGTTAAGCGCTTGCCTGTGAAGCCTAAGGACCCCGGTTCAAGGCTCGGTTCCCCAGGTCCCATGTTAGCCAGATGCACAAGGAGGCGCACGCATCTGGAGTTCGTTTGCAGTGGCTGGAAGCCCTGGTGCGCCCATTCTCTCTCTCTCCCTCTATCTGTCTTTCTCTCTATGTCTGTCACTCTCAAATAGATAAATAAAAAATGAACAAAAAATATTTAAAAAATAAATAAATAAAAATAAAATGCTGAAGTCCAATTTTAAAACCTTCCCCAGTATCCAAGCTGGCAATTTGTGCCACTTCCCCTGTCAAGTTATACGCTCCAGCTCCAATCCTAAAACTAAATCCTAACTAAAAGTATTATCCCCATTTAGGAGATAGGAAAGTAAACTCATAAAAGGTGAAATGCCTTACCTGAAATCATGCAAGTAGTGATTGGAAAGTTAGATGCAACTTAAGTCTGTCTTTTTTACCCAGCCCACGCTCTTCCAGCATTGCTTCGGGTGAAACAGAAAATCTCCCACAGAGAGAGAAGCACTTCTTGTACTCAAAGGAGGCCAAGGAAAATTTCTACTTAAAAAAAATCTCAATCTTGTTATTTGGCTGGAGGTGGGTGGAAAGAATCTAAACAATTTTCAGAGCATGATAACTGTGTGTCATGCTTCAACAGTACTAAGATGACTGAGCAAAAACTTAACAAACTTTCACCTTTGGGCTCAAAACAAGCCTGTGAAGTTTTAGCACAGAAGATGACACAAAGAATGCTAAAGCTTCCTGAGCTACTGACATGTTGAAAAGGATGCTGTGACCAGGAACCGTTGCAAAGTTGAGGCTGTGTTCAATAGCCTAGCCTCAGAGGTCAGATTGTCCAGAAGAAAAATTAAAAGCTCCCTCCAGTCTTTTGTTTCTGTATGTATTCTGTTAACTGGATCTGTCTAGAAAGACTTCTCCATGTTGATTTTAAGCTCTGCAGGAAACAGTAGTGGGCCTAGTGGGACCTGGTTGTCAGACAGAATATTGAGCCCATGGAAAGAAAGAAGAGTAGTTACTATTTAGTGAACTAACAACTCACAAAGCCAGTTGTTTCCAAAGGACATTTGAATTCTTTGAAATGAGAAATATTACCATTTTAGGAACTTTGCAACTTCATATGGACAGTATTGGAACTTTGCAACTACATATGGACAGTATTGGGCTGGATGTTGGGAATACAGTGGCTTTTTCACATATGTTATTATTGAAAAGAATGGTATGTGGGGTGTGTACACATATCTAGTGGAATGGGAACAAATGCCTATTTTTTGTAAGTGAACTATCCTATCTTACCTGACTCATTCAGTGGTTGCTACATTACACATGATTCACAAAACCCATGGAAAACATGGAGTGAGTCAGCAAGGGATCTGACTGGAACTCAGATATGAGGGATAGTGACAAAGGTTATATAACTCTCCTTCCCAGCCTGTATCCTCTTCTCAGAAACGATTACTGAGCTATAGAGAGTCTAGTTCCCTGGGCTGTCCCCATAAATTGCTTCTAGCAGGAGCTGGATAGGACTCTGCACATGTGTGGTGATTTGATTCAGATATCCCCCATAAACTTAGATGTTCTGAAGCTAGGTTTCCAGCTGATGGAGATTAGGGAATTAACTCCTCTTGGAAGGAATGTACTGTTGGGGGCAGACTTATGGAGGTTATAGCCAGTTTCCCCTTGCCAGTGTTTAGCACACTCTCCTGTTGCTATTGTCTACTTTATGTTCACTGGGAGTGATGTCCACCCTCTGCTCATGCCATTGCTTTCCCCTGCCATCATGGAGCTTCCCCTCAAGCCTGTAAGCCAAAATAAACTCGTTTTTGTCCAGAAGCTTCTCTTGGTTGGGTGATTTCTACCAGCAATGGGAATCTGACTGCAACAGTAAAGTGGTACCTAGGAGTGGGATTGCTGTTAGATACCTGACTGTGTGGCTTTGGCCTTTTGGAGCTGATTTTCAAGAGGAATATGGAAGGATTTGAAACTTTGGCCTAAGAGACACCTTGCTGGGCTGTAAGTACAGCTTGATGGACTATCCTGGTTGAGATGAAAGATCTGAATGCTGTAAGAACTATGGACTATGGGATTTGGCTTATGAGGGTGAGAAAGAGCTTTGTCTGGACTGGGCTGGCAGTTTGTGTGGGAAGCTTGCTATTATGCCTGGGTCCTGAGGAATTGGGCAGGATTTCTTTGCATAGAAATAAACTGGTATGAGCAGAGGAATATGACACAGAAAGAAAAATCTTTGGGTGAACTGCTGCCTGTTTAGCTGAAATTGAGAGATTACAACCTTTGAGATTGGGCCAGCTGACCTGCATTGGGGCAACAGGAAAAATGTGTACTCTTTTGAAGAGGCCTGAGTGCTCAAGGAGTGTCCTGTTCTTCAAAATGTGCTTTGTTCCCCACCCCTGGATTAACAAATTGGCACCCTATCTGGTATTTTGCAGGAAAGAGAGGGTCATTGAGTTTGTAACATGGTCTTGTGTTTTGGAAATGGCCATGGGCAGTATAAAGCAGGTTTGCTAGATGCCTGCATGGAGACCCCATGGGGCCATGAGGATGAACCATGGATTGTAGTGGAGACCCAGTGGAGATGCTGGGACCACACGATGGCTGATCAGGATAGCTGCCACCCTGATGAAGATTTCCAGGACTGTTAGTAGCCTAGCTGGAGGGGCAGAATTGGAATGTCAGAAACTTGTTGCTGGTTAGAATTGTCGGACTTGGATATTTGTCACTGTTTAGAGTTGTTGGACTTGGAGCCACAGAGTTTGATGTTTGTTCTGGTTGTTTTCAATCTTGTATCAGTTGATTATTTCTTTGCTATGCCCAATGCCATCTTTTGCAGTGTGAATGTTTATTCTGTGCCATTATGGGTTTGGGGGGAATTTTTTGGTATTATGGCTCAGTTAAAAGATCTTGGACTATGGGGATGTTTGAACATCATTGGAATTGATAAAAAAAAAAAATATGGGGACTTTTAAAGTTGGACTGAATGCATTGTATTTTACATCATATATGGTTATCAGTTTATGGGGGCCAGGGGTGGAATGTGGTGGTTTGATTCAGGTGTCCCCCATAAACTTAGTTGTTCTGAAGCTAGGTTCCCAGTTGATGGAGATTTGAGAATTAATGACTCCTGGAGGGAGTGTATGGTTGGGGGCGGGCTTATGGGCTTTCTAGCCAGTTTGGAATGCTCTCCTGTTGCTATTGTCCAGCTTATGTCAGCCAGGGGGTAATGTCTACCCTCTGTTTATGCCATTGTTTTCCCCTGCCATCGTGGAGCTTCCCCTCGAGCCTGTAAGCCAAAATAAAACTCTTTCCCAGAAGCTTTTCTTGGTGGTGTGATGTCTATCAGCAATGAGGACCTGACTGCATGTATGCATGGCTAATATGTTCCAAGCCCCACAATGCATGTCCAAAAATCAAAGAATATCAAACTCTATAAATACCACAAGTTTTCCCATATATGAATTCATCAGATAAATATTAATTTATGAGTTACATACATTAAGAGATTAATAGCACTTATAACAGCCATTGTGATAGTCCAACAGTGTGCTAACCAGGACATTTACTAAGTAGATACCTGTACAAACAACAGCTGACTCATATCCTGAACAGGACGGATATGTATGGTAAAAGATTTCATCATGATTTTCAAAATGATAGAGAATGTATAGTCTGAAATGTTTATTTATTGACTTTTCATTAAATAATGTTGGAGCACTGATGACTATGGTAACTGATATCTGAGTAAGGAAAACTTCTGTACTGACAGCTAACAGGGTAAAGCAATTGTCTTACAAGCATGAGAACCTGAGTCAAATCCCCAGAATTCACATAAAATAACAGGTGCTGCAGCACACATTTCCTTGTCTTACTAGCCAGTCTGTTTAGCATGCTTGATGAGTTCTAGGCCAATAAAAGACTTTCTCTCAGACAAAGGATGGATAGCACCTGAAGACCAGTACCTAAGGTTGTCTTCTAGACCACATACACATATGTGCTCCCATGCCCTCCCCCACAAAGGTAGATAAAAGACAGAACAAAAGAATATCCCTAATAAGAGGGCACTACCATGAAATACATTAAATGACTTGACAACAAACTGATTGTTTTGTAGTTCTGAGATGAAAGTTTGGTCAGGGGTGGCCTCTTCTGAAGGTTCTGGGACTGTGCTCCCTTCCACTCTCCCAATTTCAGACCTCTGCTCCTCATTGCTGGCATCACTGGCTTTAGCTGCATGGCCTTGGCCTCCATCATCACAAGGCACTGCCCCTGAATGTGTGCCTATTTCCAACATTCCCCCTTTTAAAAATATTTTTGTTTGTTTATTTGTATGCTGAGATACAGAGAAGAAAGAATGAGAAAGAGAGAGAGAAAAATACTGGGCACAACAGGGCCTCTAGCCACTGCATACAAACTCCAGATGTATGCGCTACTTTGTGCACCTGTCTGGCTTCACACAGGTAATGGCAAATCAAATCCAGGTTGTTACACTTTGCCAGCAAGCACCTTAACTGCTTAGCCATCTCTCAATCCCACAAACTGCCTTTCTTATAAGGGCAAACTTCACGTTGGATAAGATATAATGCTAATCCAACTGGCCTCATAATATATTAACAAGTTATGTTTTCAATGATACTATTACAAAACAAATTAAGGTTGCAACATGGTAGGGGAGACACCATTCAATGCATAATTTGAGGAACTTACCATTTTACCCAATTGCCTGAAAAATCTTACCAACCTGATTAGATAACCAGTAATTTCAGTAGAGACATGTTTTTGATAAATGCATTCACATCACAGGAAAAAACTGACATGGATATATACAAAGTTATGCTTCTCCCTATGTTACCCAAATACTTCACTTGTATATTGTTAAGTATACTTGCTTACCAAAAAGGAAAGAATCATTTGTGTGTGTGTGTGGGGGGGGGGGTGTATGTGTCTAGGTAGTGATCTATAGAAGGTCATAACAAAAAGGAAACACATTCTATTCAGCTGTCATTGGGGGACACCTTTACTAGCTCCCCACTGTCATAAATAGCAAGAGTCAGAGATAGCATTTACCAAGAGAATGTTCTATATTATATAATGTTCAAGATCTGTGAAAGTTTATTCTTGTTCCTAAAGATGTTAGCTGTTTCAAACACCAAATAAAATTGGACATCAGTAAATAACATGGTTTTCGGTGTGACAAATTCAAAGAAATGGTATCTGCTCCTTCTGCTGCTTGACTTATATTCAATTTTCTGAGAAAAGGACATAGTCAAGAGCTAAGCATGTATAGTGTTCACAGAAAGCAGCATGGTGGTGTGGTGGACTGGATGATAAACTAGAAGGAAGAGAAAATGTTCAACTACAATTACAGATAAATGTTTCATACCAAGAAGAAACATGGAAGGAATATATGTAAAGCAAGGGCTTTTCTACAAAGTCTATGTAATACAAAACTGTGCTATGGTGGTTTGACTGTAAATGGCCTCACATAGCCTCAGGTGATTTTGATTAAGATTAAGCTTCCTATTTAGCCTTTAGCAGACAGAGCCCTGCTGGAAGAGGTATGTCACTGTGGGCTGGATCTTGAGCCTAGTCCTATAGGTGTGTGTTCAGAGTCAACATGTGATTGCAGGCACTAGCTATTGTCTCTCTGCTATGGATGTGTGATGAAGTAAGCTAACCTCTCCCATCATAATGAAGCTTCCCCTGGAATCTGTAAGCCTGAAAAAGACCTTTTCTTCCCACAAGCTATTTTTGGTAGAGTGTTTGCCCCAGGAATGAAAAGGTAACTGCAACATTTGTGTTTTATCCACAAAAGTACATGAACATAGAAAGGGAGTGATTTGGGGAAAGGAGGAAGACTAATAATGGAGAGTTAGGAAAGAGATTGTAAAGGGGTGAATATGGTCAAATTAAATGATATACTTGAATGGAAATCTCTTTATTAAATCTATATCAGTGTATACTGAATATACAGTAATCATAAAAGAACATTTAAAATATGAAGAGTAAAGCTGGGAGTAGTGGTTCAAGCCTTTAATCCCAGCACTTGGGAGGTGGAGGTCGGAGGATTGCCATGAGTTAGAGGCCACCCTGAGACTATAGTGAATTCCAGGTCAGCCTGAGCTACAGTGAGACCCTACCTCAAGAAAAAAAAAAAAAAAAAAAAAAGGAATAGTTGTAAGGTGAGGGTATATTATGTGAAATTCTAGGTCACTAGCCATTCATTCCCACACAACCCAGGATAACCTTTAAAAAATTTAAAAAATGTGGATCATGGGCTGGAGAGATGGCTGAACAGCTAAGGCTCTTGCCTGCAAAGCCTAAGGACCCAAGTGTGACTCTCCAAATCCCACATTATCCAGATGCACAAAAATGAGGTAAGTGCAAGGTTGCACATTCACACTAGGTGGCACAAGTGCTTGGAGTATGATCTCAGTGGCTAAGGCCCTGGTGCATCAATGCTCTTTCTCTCTCTCTCAAAATAAAAATATATATTTTAAATGTTGATCAGAGCATGCTGCCTTCCTGACTGACACATGTCAAGTGTTTCTAATTATAATAACAAAGTTCAAAGCCTGTACTCAAGCAGACCCTGCCTGCTTCACTAACCATTGTGTTGTAGTAGGGAGGGAAGCTGCAAAATCCCAGCCCTTAAAAGAACAGTGGCAGCCATAAGGGTGCTCTCTTCAATTGATCCAAAGAATCTTACTATTACAGGAAATTTTCATCACAAAAGAAACAAGAAATTACTCATCAAGAGGAGTCTCCAAGCTTTTCTTGAAAAGAATGAGGCATCCATGGCGCAAATATCAAGGGGATTCTCAGCCCCACAAGTGTATTCCCTTCAGAGCCCAGCTTCTCAAACCCATTTTGAGGGTTGTAAAAACCTGGGCAACAGTGAAAGGTTTTGGAGTGTGCAATAACCAAAACTTAATTCAAACTCGTGTTTAATGAACCTAAGATGTCTCTGACAATGTTCACCCAGCCTTGGTTCTAAACAAGAGACATGTGCACTTGGTATTGTGGATTCTGTTACACCACACAACACCAAACAATGCTGCCTGAAACACTTCAGCTCTGATTGCAGTATTTTTGCTGTATATGAAAAATTCTCTTCCCGTACAGAAACATACTAAGAGCTGGCAAGATTGCTCAGTGGGTATAAGTGTATACTTGCAAAACCTGATGTCCCAGTTTCAATTGCCCAGTACCCACATAAAGCCAGATGCAGAATGTGGTGTAATATGTGTCTACTAGTGCAATAGTGGCATATCTGCTATAGCAAAAACCAAATGCTCTCTGATTGCATTAGAGGCCTGCTCCATGGGAGAGAAATCTAGTCTGATACTAAAAGTCTAGTCAAAAACCTATGGCTAGAAAGGTTATAAGCCCTATTGGGGAAACTACTACTATTATTTGGTTAAATGGATATGTTATGCCAACCCAATTGTCATCTAAATATTTATGCCCACGTATTATTGTTGCTCTCACTTTTGGTTAAGAGAAGCTTCTCTTTTCAGAGGGTGGTAACTACTTGGATGACTCAAAACTCATCAAAGTACTGAGAAGAAGTTACAGTTGACTTTGAAGTACTAAAAACATTTCTTTTAATACCATCCAAGTCCCAGGGACTAAGCCAAAAGATGTGGGAGAAAGAATGTAATTATTAGTAAGTATAAATATGTAATGCTGCTTTCCAAACCTAATGTGGTTGTTGCATTTATGACCTCAGAGAGGCTGCAATAATATGAGGGGTGCAGGGGGAAGCCAACAAAATAGAAGATGGAGCAGAGAGAATGTAAGAGCCAAAGGAATGGTAGTATGCTTACAATGCTGTCTTCCAGACAGAAAATGCCCTTGATATTTATGCCCTCGCTAATACTATCTACACAAGACCTGGATAATAGCACGGAAAAAGTAGTGACATCAAAATAAAAGAGAAACTAAATGGAAAGAGGAAGGGATTCAATAGGGGGTATATTTGAGAGGAAAAAATGGGATGGTAGGAGAGGACCATCATGGTTTATTGTGTATACTTAAGGAATTTGCCAATGAAAAGTTTACATAAAATAGAAGATGTTCCATTTGGAAAGAATAAGGGATTCAGTGGAGGAGAGATGGTGGAGGGAGGAAAAAGAAGGTAGGTGACTATGATAAGGGCACCTTGTGTATATCTATGGAAGCTGTCAATAAAAAGTTTTTAAAAGTTTGAATGAATTTTGATTTGGGATAAGGACATAATTTCCAACAATTTCTCACATGACCCTGGACACAGTGCTGACATTTTTTGGACTACATATTTATGCAAAGTGCTATTCTCAGAGAATGGGTACACCAGGGCCTCCAACTACTACAAAAGAACTCCAGATGCATGCACTACTGTGTGTATCTGGCTTACATGGGTCCTGGAGAATCAATCCTTGAACCAGGGTCCTTGGGCTTCACAGGCAAGTAATTAATCACTAAGCTATTTCTCCAGTCCTAAGATTTATTTCTCTATGTAAAAATAAACACACCTATCCATCTCATTACTATGGAAATTTGATTTCATTTTTAATAAATGGTAGAATTTTATCAATACTAAAGAATTGTTTTAAATGCATGTATTGGGCTGGAGAAGTGGCTTGGCAGTTAAGGCACTTCTCTGCAAAGCCAAGGGACCCAGGTTTGGTTCCCCAGGACCCATGAAAGCCATATTCACAAGGTGACACATGCATCTGGTGTTTGCTTGTAGTGGCTGAAGGCCCTGGCACACCTATTTTTCTCTCTCTATCTGACACACACACTCTCTATCAAATAAAATAAATATTTTTTTTAAAAAGAGAATATTGCATTTCTCTATAGTTTATAGTTTTTATAATTGGTTATTGGGCCTTGAGAGGCCTGGACATGAGGCCTAGTGGAACTTCCTGAGCCTAGCTAAAGTTTGGCCAGCTATGACTCAGCAGGGCAACAAATTGCCTCTGGCCTGCTCCTTCTGCAAAAAAAGTTAGAGTTCCCACGCACTTAGAACCAATAACTTCAAAAGTCACAATATGCTATTGGCCCTTACACCTCATCTTCTCCTGAGATCCCCGCCTTAGTTCTTAATGCTATATAAACACCTGCCTGTTACAATGAAGTGAGATCCTGCTTTGACAAGTCTCCTGACTCAGTGTGGTTTTTATCTGGTGCCTAGGAGAGGGACTGGGTCATTGACACTCACCATCCAGCTCAGCCCCAGGAAGAGACTGGCTGAACCAGCTCTCCTACAGCCCTACCTGCCGGTGAGCCCGGCAGACCTGCACCCAACAGTGGGGCATCTCTCTGACAGAAGAATGCTGACAGGCCAATCAGTCTGCAAGTGAGTGTACCCTCATAAATTATGGGGCAGTCCTCATCCAACCCAAATCCCCGACATCACCTGAGCCCTTGTATCCATCTCTAAACCCCTTTGGAAGTGCTCCTTGGCCCTCTAAGGGTCTTACACCCTTAGATCCCCCTACAAATCCTTTTCAGACAAATCCTTTTCAGATCCTCTCTGCACCTCCTCCAACAATGGGGATGGCAACCCCAGGGAGAAACAACCAACCTCTTCCCTGTCAACATTAACCCCAGTGGTACCCCTGGGAGGCTCATGATCTAAAGGACCTTAAAAAGGCTGTGTCAGAGGATGGACCTAATTCCCCCTGGGTGGATACCATCCTCCAGGGTTTGGATCAACATCAGTGTACCACCCAAGATTGGAAAAACCTTGCTAAAGCCGTTCTTTCTGGCCCCCTGTACATAAAGTAGTGTGCCTTCTTTCAGGATGAGTGCTGTACTCAGGCTTAGTGAAATCAGGCCAGTCAGCCACCAGTCACAATCACCTTCAGCATGATCTCAGGCACTGCTGATGTGTTTTCCATGGGCCTCCAGCAAGCTGCCATCTCTGCTCTTCACCAGGATCAGGTGCAGGCTTTAGGAATGGCCACATGGAGGAAACTGGAAGAAGGCCCATCTGAGCCACTCCCCATCACAGGAATCACACAAAAATCTAGTGAAGATTTGGCTACCTTCATAGAGAGGGTTGAAAAAAGTCTACAAAGAAAATTTCCCCCTGGCCCCCTGCAAGACCAGTTTATTAAAATGCTGGTCTTGGATGGCATGACAAGTGACCATAAGTTGGCCTGCACTGTGCTAAAAGATCACTGTATGAGTAAATGGATTATAGCCACCAAAGACATGGGATCCAGCTCCCATCAAGCGAGGGCCATGGCATCTCCTTACAGAGCACCTGCCATGAGGATATGGCCACTCTGGTCTGTGACCTCCAACAGACCTCAGGGGGAATGGGGATATCTTGTTTTGGGTGTGGCAAAGAGGGTCACTTTAAAAGGGAGTTCCCCAATTGAACCAAAAATACCCCAACAGTACCTGTGGCCCCTAACGTGCCACATACTCCCTGCCCCAGGTGCAAGAAAGGTTTTCATTGGGCCAAGAATTGAAAACCCAAGTTCAGCCTTCAGGGTGAGCCTTTAAACTCCCCCAGGGGCTAGCCCAAGCCCCGTTAAGTAAGGGGAAGGAGGTGGTTAGGACACACTGGACCATACCCCTGATTCTGTGACTAAGGCCAAAAATGTCCCTGAGGGTCGGTGAAAAAACTTTCAAGTTCCTCATTGACAGTGGGGCTGACCATACTATAATTAGAAAGGAGGAAGTCCCTCCTTCATGGCAGTTAGTTCCTGGTCTGTCTTTACTTGGTGTGGGAGGACAGTCATTGTCCTGGGAAACAGCCAGCAGCCCTGGACTGATCTTGATGGTAACCGTGGGAAGGTTCACCCTCTGGTGGTGTCCGGTCTAACGACCAATCTCCTAGGTCAGAATATACTTGGAGAAGCTGAGGCTTATATCACCACTGATCACAAGGGCTTCTATGAGGGGATACTAGACCAGGAAGAATATGAACAACAGTTTGAACAAGGATGGGCCAGCTTCCCGAACCACAGAAATGACCCTCATTTTGAAAAGATTAGACAAAAACACTCTCGGGTCCAACCCCAATTCTAAGGGCCACTGCTCACCCCCAGTGCCAAAAATTCGATGGGTACCTGGGGGCCCTTTGTTTTTTGAGCAGTGGCCTATACCTACCCCTAAACTCCAACGTCTTCATATGTTAGTTAAACAACAGCTAACTTTGGGACATAGATGGCCTTCAATAAGTCCTTGGAATTCCCCTGTTTTTGTTATTAAAAAAATAAAGCCTAATGGCTCTTGCAGACTTTTACATGATTTAAGAAAAATGAATGAGAGGATGATACCTTTTGGGACCTCCCAGAGAAGACTCCCTTGGATTCTGGCCATCCCCAACATTTATTATCTAACTATTATTGATATTAAAGATTGTTTCTTTTCTATCCCATTACATCCAGATGATGTTGAAAAATTTGCATTTTCTATACTCTCAACTAATTTTTGTGGGCCAGACTTGAAGCCTGAATGGACCATCCTACCCCAAGGCATGGCCAATAGCCCCCCTATTTGTCAGTACTATATGTTATATATCTTTTCTTCTTTGATTGGCCATTCTGATCTTCTATTCTATATTTATATGGATGATATAATCTTAGGTTGTTCCAACCCATCTGATCTCCAAGACCTTACTGCCAAATGCCTTGCCATTTTACAGGCCAATGACTTTAAGGTAGCCCCTGAAAAGATTCAGACTGTCCCTCTCTTTAAGATTTTGGGCTTTGTACTATCCCTTGATACTGTTTCTCCTGTCAAACCCCACCTTCATATTCAGGATTATTATACTCTGCCCCAGCTCCAAAAGTTATTGGGAGAAATTAATTGTATGAGGTCTTGTATACCCATAACTAATGAAGACCTGTCCCCTTTGTTTGATGTCCTAAAGGATCTCAACTTCTCCTTTCAGGTAATTTTGTCCCCTTGTCATCAACAAATTTTTCATAAGGTCCAATAGGCTATAGATGCTGCGGTCCTAAAGAGGTTCATTCTTGATTTACCCATCTTTCTCTACATTTTCTCTGTGGAAACATTATGCACCACACTGTTGGCCCAGGAAGGTGAGCCCATCCAATGGGTTCACCTCTCAATCAGTGGGGGTCCCCAGAGTTTATTCTATAACCAACCAGGTTGCTGATTGCATTATCAAGGGCAGAGACACATCTGTCTAGTTATTTGGCACAGAACCTCATCTTATTGTCACTCCCTTTAAGATAACAGAGTTCACCTGGCTTTAGAGAAATAATAACAGAGTTGCTACAGCTCTTGAGGGGTGTCTAGGTAAAATTTATTGCCATTATGGCCCCCACAAATGGATGAGCTCTTTCTCCAGGTTAGAATTGAAACTCCTCAGGCTTTTCCTATCTCAAGCTAACCCTGACTTTCTTACCATGTTTACCAATGGAGGGCACCTGGGAGCTTCCCTAGTCGTTTACCCTCCCTTAAAACAGGAAAAAGAGCCTATGCCCATAAAGGCAGTCTCCCATGAGGTTGAGGGGTCACCACAATTCAAAGAACTAGTTGTTTTCATTCTAGCTTTGGGCAGTATTCAAGAACCTTTTAATTGTTTACTGACAGTCTTTATATTATTAATTTTTTACCCAAACTGGTTGAGGCCCATATAAGACTGGACTCCAATCCTATATCTCCTCTGATGATTCAAGCTCTTTCCCTACTCAAACAAAGAATTAACCCCATTTTTCTTCAACATCTCAGGGGTCATCAAAACATACTGGGATTTCTTTCTCGAGGAAACAATTTGGCTGATAAAATGGCTTCTATGCCTCAGTGTAATACTATTACAGAAGCTACACGCTTTCACTTATTGTCCCATGTCAACTGGAGAGGTCTCAAGCACAGGTTTCCACAGGTACCATTCAAGGACCTTAAAAAAATTGTCTGGACTTGTAAGTCCTGTCAGGCTTACCTCCAAGTACCCCCCCCCCACAAACTACAGGAAGCAATCCTTGAGGGCTCCGCCCTAATCATCTTTGGCAAATTGATGTTACACACTATTCTCCATTTGGAAAGCTTAAATATATTTTTCTTTCAGTTGATACCTTTTCCCGCGCATGCTGGGCATCTGCACATGCCGGGGAAAAATCTAAACATGCTATTAGCCCTATGCTTCAATGCTTTGTCACCCTTGGACTACCTGATGAAATTAAAACAGATAACGACCCCTGCTTCATAAGCAAGGCCTTTGTAGATTTTCTCCAGACCTGGAAAATCTCACATTCCCATACAGCCCCCAGAGCCAGGCTATCATTGAAAGATATAATCAGACTCTCAAGTCTCAATTACAAAAACAAAAGGGGAAATCCTTACCCCCACATGACCAACTTAAAAAGGTATTATTTACCATAAATATTTTAAATTTTTCTAAAGAAGAAAAACAATTATCCCTTTTTTAAAAACATTGACCCTCATCCATTACCTACAGTTCTATTTGGGTAAGATGGAGGGACCCATTGAATGGGGCCTGTCGAGGACCAGACCTGCTCCTTACAGCAGGGAGAGGGTTTGGATGTGTCTTCCCTCAAGATGAAAAAAGACCCATTTGGGTATCAGCGAGAGACCTAAAATATTTGTCCCAACAAGGGGACACTGACAATCACTTTTCCAGGGTGTGTCCCACCCCTGAGGGCTGTTCCTAAAATGGTCTTCACCCTGCTAAACCAAACAACTTCCTCTCTTGTGGAGGATTGCTGACTTTGCCTCTGATCTGGGCCTCCCTGGCTGCTTGCAGTAATCACCAATGATACAACTACAGCTACCCATATGACCCTAAAAAATTGCTCAGCCACCTTTCCCATCCCCATCCAGATTTTCCCAATGTCTTGCATTTGGGCCCTGCCTTCCCCTAATAGCTCCAATACAGATGTGGAATATATTCATCCTTCCTTCGGTACTTTCAACACAACTGAGCCCAGTGCTCAATGCTGCCCACCTTCAGGAATGGTTTATGTTTGTGGAGGCAGGATGGCCTATAACTTTCTGCCCACCAATTAGACAGACCTTTGTGCCCTAGCCACCTTGATTCCAGATGTGGATATCATTCCTGGAGATGAATCCCTCTTACACCCTCTTTTGATTATATTGGAGGGAGACCTAAGAGAGCTGTACAAATGATGCCTTTACTTGTTGGGTTGGGAATAACTGCAGGCATGGCCACCGGGACATCCAAGATGAGTATGGCAGTCCATCTCCACAGAAAGCTCTCTCTCTAGTTGATCAGGGACATAAAAGCCAGGTCCAACACTATCCTTGATCTCCAACAACAGCTAGACTCTCTGGCTGAGGTAGTCCTACAAAACAGGAGGGGACTAGACCTATTAACAGCTGAAAAGGGAGGCATATGCTTGTTTTTACAGGAAAAATGCTATTTCTATGTCAATAGATTGGGAATCATTCAGGACAAGATCAAAAGGCTTCAAGAGGACCTGGAGAAGAAATGGTGGAACCTTCAGGACAACCCACTGTGGACAGGCTTACGTGGCTTCTTACCTAACTTCCTCCCTCTACTTGGGCCCCTCCTTCTCCTTCACCTTATCCTCACTGTTGGGCCTTGTGTAATTAACAAAAGTGCACAATTCATTCACCAATGGCTAAAGGCAATAAAACTCCATCAGGTTGAGATATATTACCATAGGCTTGCAACTCAGGAATTAAGTTCCTCATATGACCCACTACCAGCTCCTCTGTCCTCCATGTGACCAATGACGGGTAAGATCTCAAACTGACTGAGACAGGCCATGGAGTGTGTTCTCTGTGAGCTAAACACATGGTACCCAGTGACAGGTAAGATCCCCAGAGGAGGACAACCTAAGACAGGGACCATGGTGACTAATGCTCTTACAAAAACAAAAGGGGGAGATGTTGGGCCTTGAGAGGCCTGGATGTGAGGCCTAGTAGAACTTCCTGAGCCAAGCTAAAGTTTGGCAACCTGTCTCTGGCCAGCTATGACTCACCAGGGTGCCAAATTGCCTCTGGCCTGCTACTTCTGCAAAAAAATTAGAGTTCCCGTGCGTGCGTAAAACCAATCATGTCAAAAGTCGCGATATGCTATTGGCCCTTATACCTCATCCTTTCCTGAGATCCCTGCCTTTGTTCTCAATGCTATATAAACACCTGCCTGTTACAATAAAGTGAGTTCTTGCTTCGACAAGTCTCCCAACTCAGTGTGGTTTTTCTCCAATGCCTAGGAGAGGGACTGGATCATCGACATTCACCATCCAGCTCAGCCCCAGGCTGAGACCAGTGGGACGGCTCTCCTACAGCCCTACCTGCCGGTGAGCCCGGCAATCAGTAAATATTTGATTTGTACACACACACACATACACATATCTCCAAGATTGTGTAACAATCTCTCAAGTGAACAAAAAGTGGCTAAAGTACTTCAAAGCCTGACTTGGAGTTTTCATAATACATGGCTTTGCTGCATTTTAGCCCTTACTCCCTCACATAGCATGGAGATCTTAAAGTTACTATCACTGGATCTAGATCAATTGCATCCAATGGGCTTCTGGTGGGGCCTGGACCACCCTTTGCAAAAACATTGAGATAAATAAAGGCCAGAAACTTAACTGAAAAGGTTATAGTATCATAAGGAATATTTGCTTAATACTCAGGACACCATGGCAAATTCTCTAACAGAGGTACAAGTGGCCCATGGGGTTGACATGAATAAGAAAGACTGAAGAAAGTTTCATGTGGCTTCCGACAGGACATCACAATGTGAGGGATGCTGACTGAAAGATTTCCTCCCAGAAGAAAGAAGAATATAAGCAAAAAAGTGACATAAGAGTAGGTTTAAGGGGAAAATAATGCATCAAGTAAGAAATAAAAGATTTAAAGGGCATTTTGATCTTAGCCTGTGAATGTCTAGAAATGATCTAAGTACACACAGCTTATAAAGCCTGACTTTACTGTCATTTTCTCTCTAATTAGTAGAGGAGCTAAGCTCTCAAACCTTAATTTTATTCCTATGCCTGTGCTAATGACAAAAGTGGTGATTAGCTGATATAAGAGGTGATTTTCTTCCACATAGGCCATTTACGCTGTGCTCAGGGTTAATTCCTTCATCATAGACTAAAGGAGAACTTCTTTATTCAGACCTAATGAGACTCTATGAAGAAAGGTACTGGGCTTTCTCACACAGTCCAGAGGATTAAATGCACTAATTAAAATGTGATGTGGCCCAAGCTGCCCAGTTTCCAAAGATCAGCAGTGCCAAGAAGCCAATGAGGCTAAAAGTTCAGATTGGCAAGTGGAGCAAAGCTCGGGGCCCCCAGGAGTGAGGACCCTGAATAGCAGCTCCAGCCAGCCAGGCAGTTCTCACTTGGAGAGACGAAATGCTTTCTGATGGCTGCATGTAACTCATAATAACATAATTTTATTCTTAGAAGCAATTTCCATTACAGGCCCTGTTTATTATCACATTATTTTCTCAATAGCAGCAATAAACACACTAAATTCTCCCTGTTTGCTCACATTTTTATTACTGTTCACAGTCGTAAGGGAAGGGTAGCTGTGAAGAATGGGCTCATTATACAGGAGCCCCTGTGTGACTGGCATCACCAGCAGCCCAGAGAGCCTGACTTTGCAGCCTGCAAGCTGGCCAGGAGCCTATGGCCTGGCCTCAGGACCACACCAGGATGTGCTATCCAAGACCATCAGGCCTAAGGCTTCCAACAGACACTTTGTTCCCATCTATTTGTAGTTTTGACCATGTAGAAAAGATTTAAATACTAAAAGCAAGTGCCTGTGCATGGTATTGGGGTTCTTTCAAACTACAGGACACGGTCCTTCAATGGCTTGGTAAAAAAAGTAGTGCACAAGAAGGCACACACATCTGTAGTTTGGTTGCTAGATTCTTTCTCCCTCATGTCCCCCACCCCGCAAAAAAAAAAAAAAAAAAAAAAAAAAAAAAAAAAAAAGGTCTTTCTGTTTGGCTTGCCTCACAACAAAACAAAACAAAACAAAAAGACCATTATGTCCTAAAAGTTGAAAAGGAACAAGTTTGAATCCTGGCCATCTCATTCCTGCTATCTGAGGCTGAGGGCAAATCACCAGCTCATCAAGGCCCAATGGGATCAGTAGAAGGAGCATCAGGGGTAAAATCACATTGGAGCAGCGACTTAGGTATTTTCTGATTCATTCAGCATGGTGGGTAGAGCACTTATCTTTGCTGTCATCGATCTCTTTGTGTGTAACATGTGGGTGATGACATTTATTACTTAGGCTTTCTGTGAGGATTAATGAGATAAAAAAAAAATGTGAGTGTGTCACACGAATGGAAAAAGAACCTCAGATATAAGGGTTTTGTTATTTCTACCTATCTACTGTTATACATGGGCAGTACTATTTTTTTTTAATATTTATTTGAGAGAGAGAAATAGTGGGAGAGAGAGAAAGGCAGAGAATGAGAGAGAACAGGTGCTGGGCCTCCAGCTACTGCAAACGAACTCCAGACACATGTTCTCCCTTGTGCATCTGGCTTAGTGGTTCTTGGAGAATCAAACTGGGATCCTTTGGCTTTGCAGGCAAACGCCTTAACTGCTAAGCCATCTCTCCAGCCTTGGCAGTACTATTTCGAATAGACTCCCTCATCCTTTCTCAGGAGCTGCAAGCTATCACCATAGGCTCTGTGTAGCCAGGTATTTCCTATGATAGTGACAGTGTATCACACAGAAAATCAGGAACTACATGTCTCTCTTTGAGCTTCCTTTATTCTTAAAAGAACTCAAGGAGTTTATATGTGCTTTAATGAACTCCTACTATCTAGGCAAATGAGGCCCCACAAGGAGATAAACAACATCAAACGGAGGAAACAAGCAAGACTCCATCTAAAGTCTCAGGTTACTCAGCTACTGTGTATCCTCTCTGGTGATCCAAGTCTTCCAAAAATAATCTAGTTCTTCTACCTTCAGAACTACAGAGCAGTGCTTATATTCTAACACAAACTAATACAATGTTCTTAGTCTATATGAAAAACTGAAAATGTGAATTAACTAAATAGGATAAATTTAGAATTCCCTGTATGTGTCATCCATTGCTGATAAAATTCATAAAAACCAAGGACTCACTATTCAGTGACCACGGTTGGATAAAAATGAATCCTACCAAGAAATGCCCCAGATTCAGACTATCAGAGCTGAAAAGCACTTGAAATCTCTTCCTTTTGAGGAAACTAAGGCAAAGAGAAGGACCCACCATTGAGGTTACTCATGACCCCAAGTCACTGAAAATTCACTTCAATAAATCTGGATGATGGATGCCTGCCATATTTTTTAATGTACACCAAAGATCCAAGAATAAATATGATGTCTTTGTCTTACAGGAACTTAAAGACTAAGTATGTAGGGGAGAAAAACTGGGAGAGTTTTGATTGCATGGTGAGTTACTGAACAGTTTTCAGCCAAGAAGCAACCTGAGATTACAGAATCATGATGTTAGAGCTGAAAAGAATCGCAGAAGTGCCTCTCAAATGTCCCGATTTTCTGAACTGCCTGAGGAATCTGATGCTTGAGGCTCAGATGGTACCTGATGCCATATTATAGAAAGTACCTCATAATATATGATATTTCATGCTATTCTTAGTAGCAATGTTAGTGTACATGCTAGCCTAGCAGAATTAACCCTGAAGACTTACTGGCATCACCAGAAGACCTACTCATGCCTGTATCCAATGCAGAAAGCCAATGAGAGAAAACTACTTGGAGTAACACATCACTGATCATTCTAAACACTCTTCAGTAATTTTAGTTGGCAAACAAAGCTGAGATTTTAGTTCCAATTCAACCCTTCAGTGAAAAAGAATGACAGCCAGAGGAAGAAAGTGACATTTAGGATCACTCATTGCATTGAAGAGACTAAAAGGACCAGAAAGAGGACCATGCCCACCACCCTTCATCCTTACTCAGAGCTGCCCCACTCTGTGCCCATGTCACACAGGCAGTGGTGCATCCATCTTACTAAGCTCCTTAGAAAATACCAGGAAGCTGAAAATATTATCATGTGAATTTTTCTATCAATAGCTTTTGATGGCACCTGGAAGATTATCCATACTTATTTGTTTAATCTGCATGAATAAGGAATGAAAAGAAAATCTTATGAATTCCCTTTCCTTTCAGGTAGTTTGGTGATCCTATAACAAAATGTGAAGGGAATTTCATAAGAAAAATAATACTCATCTGGCTAGAAATTGAGCTCTCCAATGCATATTTATTTGCATAAGTGCAAATAAATTGGAACTTGAAGCAGTTGGAAACTAGAGTTTTCATTTAGGAAAACTGAATAATATTCCCATTTAATTATTTTTCTTCTTGCTTGGAAGTAATACAGGACAGAACACTGAGCTGCAATTGTACCACTTGAATCTATAGCTCATTCTGTGGGCATGGGCAAGAAGCTACTCTTCAGGTCTCTGTTTTCTCACCAGTAAAATGCAGAAATAGAATGATCTACTCTAATTTGACTACTCAAAACTTCAGTGGTTACAAGTAAAATGGAATTTCATTGGGGGAAACAGCAACTTAATTAAAGCCTGCAAATTATGAATTCATTAGTGGTTAATGCAAAACCTGACAGCTTAAATTCAATTCCCCAGTACCCATATAATGCCAGACACACAAAGTGGCACATGCTTCTGGAGTTCATTTGGAGTGGCAGGTAACCCTGAAATGACTATTCTCTCTCAGCTCTTTCAGAGAAACTGCTTTTTGGTTTTCCAGTGTACAATTTCTCTTCCTTTGGCTCATAACTCAAGTTATATTTATATTTGAAAGACCCAGGGTTGGGCCTAAAGAACTATATTTCCTGCAAAATGCTTTTAACTAAGGTTGATCATGTGATATAATTCTGGCCAATGAGAGGTAAGCAAAAGTCTGCTGAAAATTTTTGGAAAGGCTTTGTTTTCATAATTTAGTGCTCTCCTTGTCACCTAATTTAGATAACTTTTTGTTTCATGATTATTCTTCTTACACATAAAAAGACATTTATAGAATTCCAAACCATGTATCATCAAGTGTCTTCAAGTAGTCATCGTCTACAAATTGGGTATAAATTCCCAGTAAATCCACAACTGCATAGTTACTGGAAAGATCACTGTAACACTACTATAGACAACTTTGGTTAAAATCACAGTCCACTAATTCATCACTAATCATTAGCTCAACAATTTTCCAAGTAACCAATTGCTAAATTATTGGTTCACTAAAAATGTTGTAGCAGCCAATTATAAAATTTACAGAAGCTTTAAATTTCTTTCACAATGATTCATGGTAAGCATAATCTGGAGTTTCAATGTCGTGTGTATTTTGAATTTCACCTGCCAGGCAGGTCACAGAAGTTAAATATTATATAACTGAAACAGTAGGTTATGTCTCCTTCACTCACTGGTTACTGCCACTTCTACTTCATTGATTTACTGACTTGTTTTCATGATTGAGAGAAAAGAGGTGGTAGCAGGTAGAGAGCCAAGATTGAAAATATTTAACTCATTTATCTCCTCATATTACCCACCAAACCAATATATATACAGCCAAACTACACAAACACATATACACCCTCTACATAGGCATGACACCACAGACTACCCATACGTAATAAGCTACTCAAAAATAACTAACTTGGCGTTTTTTGTGATACATAAATCATATGGATAATACTAAAGAAAATGATAAAGATGTAGCATATTAGTGAGTCATATCTGACGAGTGAGATGAAATATAGTGATGCTGTTATACCTATCATAAAATAATTGTAGACCATACAATATATAGAACATTCAATAAATATAAATGTAAACCTCAAAAAGTGTGGACACACAAGTGTTTTACTGAAGCATGGACACTATGTTTGAAGTCCTTTGTGCAAAGTCACTAGACAAAGTGATTGGGAAATCATAAAACCCTAGTATATACAACTCAACAAAGAAAATCTGGGCTGCTGAGATGGCTTAGCAGTTAAGCGCTTGCCTGTGAAGCCTAAAGACCCATGTTCAAGGCTTGATTCCCCAGGACCCAAGTTAGCCAGATGTGCAAGGGAGCACATGCATCTGGAGGACATTTGCAGCGGCTGGAGGTCCTGGCATGCCCATTCTCTCTGACTCTCTTTCTGCCTTTCTCGCACTGTCTGTCAGTCTCAAATAAATAAATAAATAATGAACAAAAAAACTTTAAAAAAATGAAAGAAAATTTGTGGTGTGCTGAAAAAAGTCGGGATGATGGGAGCTTGGATTTAACTTACTGGAGAGAGAGATTGCACCCATTTATTTACAACACCCTTGACCTTCATCCTGTGCATTATAGTGAAGTTCAATATTCATAGCATATGATGGAAAATGCAAAGAACATTGCGTCAGCCTGAATCAAACACAAATAACCACTATTTTTATTCTTTGTTTCATTTTATTTTATTTTGGATGAAGTGTTAAATACATAGGTCCTTCAGAAAAATTCTCCAATGTTCATTTGATATTGGAGAACTGGAGTTGGAACATGTCAAAAACTAGTCTATGATTGAGACTTCTGGCCAAGATGGTGACTGCATAGCTGTGCTGCAAATCCCGGGGAAAGAAAGGCAAGACATTAAGGGTTTTCTAGATCTTCTTGTCAGTGGGAGGGCACAGAGGTAGGGAAAACAGGGAATCACAGATCCCCTTGAAGGCAGGCAGACAACTCCTCCCTCCAAATAGCTGCCAGGCACCACCGCCGTGGCCACTGTGCTCCGATTGGCAACAATCACACACCAGTCACATGCCAATTGCATGCCATTCAATCCCTTCCAGCGGAAGTTTAAACTGCTCTGCGCACTTGCCCACATTACTGCTCCTGCCACTGCATATTCAGTGAGCCCAGCTCCTCAGCAACTACCACACAAGTCCAGACTGTGTCTCTCACTTGTGCCAGCTCAAGTGCCTTTTCTACCTGTCTTCCATGCCGGCCATCCCCCATTCTCCAGTGGCGGGGGAGGGCAGACTGTTTCTGGGTCCCAGTGTTCCCAGCCAGAGTTTGGGCTGCTTCAGGGCTTGGTACCTCAGTCCCCCTCCAAGCTTAAATGCAGGCAGCTTTGGCACATTAATTCTTGAGAACTGAGGCAATTTTGGCACCCCTGTCAGGCAGTAGATATGTGGCTTTGGCAAGTGGGAGCCAAAGCCCAGGCTGCTTGGCAACTGTCCCAGGCTGCCTCAGATTCCTATTGCGCTAGAGCCCAGGCTGATCCAAACACCTATGGGTCCATAAACTGTCATGGGCAGACCATAGTGCCAAAGAAATAACATGAAAAATCAAATGCAATAAAACCCAGTTGGATCACCCAGTCCTACAATGAATACATCTAACCAAAACATAGAAGAGTCATTATGATCAGAACATCAAATTGAAGCTATGAGCAATGAAACCCTGACCAACCTACTGGTAGAACTTGCAGGAAAGCAACAAAGGACCCATAATCGTGTGGATGCTACCATCACTAAGTTAGAATAATTTGATAAGACACTGGAATGAGTTCAAAGAGATTTAAGAGGTTTGAGGCAGAGTGGACAAAAAGAGGACCTTAAAAATCAGCTGGCCATGCTAAATAAAGACAGAAAGAAAAGCAAGGATGAAATCCAAGAATCATCAAGAAAATCAGAAAATGATGTGAAAAGGGAGCTTGACAGAGGGATGGAAACAATACATAGAAAAGTAGTAGAAAATGCAAAAAATAGTCACTCAACCAATGGGATCACATGAAGCTGAAGCGTTTCTTTACAGAGAAGCATACAATAAGCAAAGCCAATAGATTACCCACAGAATGGGAGAAAATATTTGTGGGTTATCCAACTGATAAAGGCCTAATCTCTAGAATCTACAAAGAACTCAAAAATCTAAACAGTAAGAAGTCAAACAGCCCACTCACAAAATGGGACAAAGAGCTGAACAGGCAGTTAACAGAGGAAGAAATACAAATGGCAAACACAAAATTAAGAAAATGTTCATCATCCCTAATCATCAGAGAAATGCAAATTAAAACAACTGAGATTCCACCTTACCCCAATAAGGATAGCAAACATCAAAAAACCAAATGAAAATAAATGCTGGCGAGGATGTGGAGAAGTAGGAATACTCATCCACTATTGGGAGTGTGGGATGGTACAACCACTTTGGAAAGCAATATGGAGACTCCTGAAAAAGCTGACTTTAGAGATAACAACAGACCCAGTTATTCCCTTACTGGGTATGCACCCTAAAACCTTCAAACCAAAGGCCAGAGAGATTTGCTCAACCATGTTTGTAGCAGCTCAATTCATAATAGCTAAGAGCTGGAATCAATTCAGATGTCCATCACTAGAAGAATGGATAACTAAGATGTGGTATATCTATACAATGGAGTTCTATACAGCAGTAAAAAAATGACACAAAGAAATTTGAGGAAAAATGTTTGAACCTGGAACAGCTCATTGGCAGTTTACTTACCTAATCACAGAAAAAAAATGGCCACATAGTCTCACCCATCTATAACACCTAACCTGAATCTACTCAAGATACCTTACATACCTAGCAATCATCTCATGGACTAGGCACTAGGATGGATGGGGATGGGCGGAGGGTACCGAAGGGGTGGGAAACACTAATCTAGACCCAAATGGCAATGTTACCATAAAATTCTACTTCCTAAAAGGCAGACCAAATGGCTGAACCTGCACCAGGCCCTCACAGGAAACACCTGAACCACAAGACACTGGAGAGGGTAGGACCAAGTCTAACCTAAATCTTCTACATCTTCCCTCCTTCCCTCTCCCTGTCCCTCTCTCTCTCTCCTCTCTAACTCTTGTATATTAGTTATCTTTTTCCTCAATGGCAATGGGCAATGACTTGTAACCCCCCAATACCAGCATGGGGCTATCATACACAATGATATTTTGATCAGAGAAACCTACAAGATTTCCTAAAAGAATGACAAATTTTTGTAGGAGTACTTGATGACCCTGCAAAGGTTAGTGGTAAGACCCTATTGCTAAAGACACCATATGCAGCTGACATGTAAAATGGAACAGCATAGTTGGAAACCAAGAGAGAGTCAGTCCCCAGACAGTCAATGTGTCTAGTGCCAGAAGGTGCTACATGGGAAACTGGGGGAAATGACCAATATCTGTCCAAACAACTCATGGTCCAAACTACTTTGCAGAAAATAACCTGTTGTGATGCCCACACAAGTGCAATAGTGGCACACCGCCATGGTGGGGAACCAACTGCTCTTGATTTGGCTAACTTATCCCCTCAGTGGTACAGGACCCATAGCTGGAGCTGAGAAACAAGTCAGAACCATATCCAAACATAAGCCCATTCTCCAATATCAAGCTACCACCAATCATGGGCTACAAGAGAGCATACACCTATTAAACTCTCTATTAAAAAAGTACGTGTTATCTCATTTGTCCTGGTGCTAACTTACTCTCCATTGGAGAATCTGCTTCTCTTTTTCAGATAGATGAAGATCCTAAGGAGAGAGCCACCCTGTCATACCTCAAAAGGGCCCTGGCTGAAACTAAGGAAAATTGGCAAAACAATCAAGGGTGCTGTTTTCCTGATGAACCGCATACCAGCACAAGGGGGAAGGAGACCAACACAGAGAAAAATCAACTCCTACCAAATCAGAAAGCCAGAGCCTCAGAGGCCCCCAACACCTCATCACTGAAGCATACCAAAAATGAACCCAACATGGCTCAGGGAAATTTTGAGAAAGAGCAGGCAGAAAGGCTGTTAGAGCCACATGTTGGGCCATGATATGCAGAGACATTTATCGTACCAATAACTGTGGGCTAACTCCACAATGCACGACCCATATACCTCAACAAGAAGGGGCCAATAGGGAATGGATAGGTCATGGATGAGCCTAATAATGGTACCAAACTGCCTATAATTGCTGAATAGAAAACTAATAAAAAAAGTCTATGATTACAAATAATCTCATTTAGGCTTTGGTATGATATAATTACTATCACTAATAGACTATTTTTTAAGAATTATAGACATTTTCTATTATTACCTATGGCACTATCATTTAAATGACTATTATGAAAACAGTGTCTTTTTTTTTTTAATTTTTATTTATTAGAGAGCGTCAGACACAGGGAGAAAGACAGATAGAGGGAGAGAGAGAGAATGGGCGCGCCAGGGCTTCCAGCCTCTGCAAACGAACTCCAGATGCATGCACCCCCCTTGTGCATCTGGCTAACGTGGGACCTGGGGAACCAAGCCTCGAACCGGGGTCCTTAGGCTTCACAGGCAAGTGCTTAACCACTAAGCCATCTCTCCAGCCCCAGTGTCATTTTTTGGTACAACTGGTTGTTTGATTCCAGCTAATTGGTAATGTGTTTTTCATATTGGCTCATTATGTAGACCAGGCTGGCTTAGAAATCCTCTTAGGTTATATTGATAATCTATAGCTAAAAAACAAGTTTTCTCCTCTCACTCTTTAGATCCAGCAGGTGAGTTCTTATATGTTTATTCCATTTTTTGGGGGGGGGGGATTTTTTTTTTTTTGGAACATTGGAATTGCTCTTTAAGAAGTATTTTGCTTTCCAACTGTAATTGTATCCAGTTTACATTTTATGTAGTATTACAATCAGGTACCATTTTTGAATACAGTCTTTGTGATGGTAAACACAATAACTTATTTCAAAGAGGTCACATGGGAAGAGTACTCTCTGGGCACTGTATAGTATATACAATGTACACTGACCCTGTGAGCTGCCTCGTAGTGATACTCATGCATGTACACATGTGTGTGCAAGGTAGAATGAAACGGGAAGTCATGTTCTTTCTAATAGTAGTAGCAACACTGTAGTTGTCTTCAAAATGAAGTGAATCTCCCAGTATTCTAAAACAAAATCCATCGCCCTCTCTGTATTAGAGTTAGTACCCTTTAAGCTGTTTGTACCTCTATCTCTGGCTCTACCATTTTGGAAGTGTCATAAAGGGGATTATAAATTGTCATTCATCTCTTCAACATCCTCTGGTACTTTCATTGCCTTATAGGACTCCCTGCTTCCCATGTTACTCTTTCATAGTGTTCAGAACTCATTACTCTAAATTTGAAATTTAAATTTATCACAATCCTACTTAAAAATCTCTGACAACTCTCTCCCCTACATAGAAGGCAGACTTCTTTAAATAACAGATCATGATCTGGCTATTTTTGAGACCATCTGAAGATACCCTCTACATCATCCTGACCTCTATATGCCCCACTGTTTGCGGCTTTTTGTGCCTTTGCACAAAAGGTGCCCTGTCCCTGAAATAGTCATTCCATTTCTCCAGGAAGCTCTCTCTTTTTCTCCATTCTCCCTTCTCATCTGTTTAAGAAAGCACCTACTCAGTGGAAGTTTACAAGCAGAGTTTGATGCACTCATATTACAAATGACCATATGAAGTTTAAAAGTGTGTTCATCTATTGGAATTTCAGCTGTATGATCTTTATAGGCATCTCAAAGCTAAGCCTCTAGGTTGCAGGATGTTTGGTTGGTTGGAAGTTTTGTTCTTTGAGACAGGGTCTTAATATATAGCCTTAACTTGTCTGGAATTCATTATGTAGACCAGGCTCGCCTCAAGCTTGCAGTAATCCTCCTATCTCTGTCTCCTTAGTGTGGGATTACAGGCATGGGTTATCTATGTCTAGCCTCAGACTGTGACCTTTAAAATAAGGATAATAATACAATTGGCTCACTGTCTGTCATAAAATTAAATAATACCCCACCCATTAACACATATTAGCCCGAACCAGTCACCATTTCAACAGTATCTCACCCAGATTGGTCTCTATGGTTTCCTTATGTTGAGAAGTAGTTGCCAAAGAACCTTAGATGAGAAATTATTTTTAAGGGAGCACTACAACCTCTGTCCTACCAGGATCTAGACTCATTATAGCCCCATCATGTCCATCTTTGCCTCTAGGTATTATTGGCTCAGTCATTGCCAAACATACAGATGCTGCCTCTGAAGTCATTAGGAAGCCTCTATCATGCCCAGGAAGGCCTAGATGTATCCATCTAGGCCCTGGAATGTGTATGAACTACCAGTTCTACTGGTTTTCAGAGCCTTCCTCCAAGGTAGATGGCGCACTCTGTAGATGCTGGCTGGCATCTCCTTAGTAGTAAAAAGAAGATGGTCACAGAACCCTGTGAGACCCAGTGAAGCTCTTATTCGTTTTTGCACAGCCTCTGTCATGCCTTCCCTTTCATTTCTGTTTACTTTTTGTTATATTTTGCATATGTTTGTGGGTACTGAATGTGTGTGCATGTATGTATGCATGTTCACATGTGTGTGGGTGCATGTGTATTGAGGAGGTATACATAAGAGTGTATGTACAGGTGGAGGCCAAAAGTTGATGTCAGCTGCCTATCTTAGTCACTCTCTACCTGATTATTTTGAGGTCTCTTGCTGAACCTAGAGTTTACCTATTTGGCTGCAGTAACTAGCCAGAAAAGTCCAGGTGTCCTTAGATCTCCATCTCTACTGTGCTAGTATTAAAGCCATGTACCACCATGCCTGGCTTTTCATGTGGTGGCTGGGGATCAGAAACCAGGTCCTCCAGCTGTGTGGCCAAATATGGGGTTGATAAGATGACCCACTAAGTCATCGCTTCAACCCCATATTTTATTTATTTTTAAAGTTTTTTTATAATTTCCGACATGTATTTTAATCAAACTCATCCTATTACTATTTCCTATACCCCTCCTACTCTTATTGAATCCCTTCTTCCCAAACAGTCCCCTTCCTTCATTACAATCATGTCTTTAAATCATGCCTCATGCATGGTTGGGCACATAGTTCCTTATAGAAGCTAATCATTGATATTATCATAGAATGCAAGTTCTTTTAAAGCAGAAATTGTGGCTTGTCTCTTTTTATTCTAGTGTAATGTGAAGACATACATAGGAAATAAGAGCTGAAAATTCTTACTAAGCCAAGGCAACATGAGTTGTGGAATAGAAGTCATACACTGTTAAATTCCAGAGTTTCATGATCTGGTTAATTTTAACTTTTAATTGCTTCTAGTTAGTTCCTTGCAGACCTACTGGCACCATTAGCATAATAAATAACTTGAAGAATGCCTTGTTCCTGCTTATCACAATTCCTCCCTAAAATTATAACAAAGTATGGGACAGCCTGTCAACATGCTAATCTGTTCTTGACCCACACAATTGCTGTAACTCCCTTTCTGTTCTCTTTTTATAAAATAAAGCTCCCTCCCCATCCCCCTCCTTCTCTCTGACATCATTTTGGAACACTTACTCTGTGCAAGTATAATTTGTGATTCCCAATTGCCACCCTCACTTTGGCTTGAATACACTTTGTTCCCACACTTATTGTGCCTCAACTTGCCTTTTTGGTTGACAAGTGCTAACACAATACTTGGTGTCAGAAAGCCCCAATTACCATTGCTTGAGTTAGCAAATTACGATTATAATTAGCAATAGCATAGTAGCATAATACAGAGCTTGGAAATCCATTCTCTTAATTATTTTCAAAATGATGTCGTAGCATAATTTGCCCCGTCTGCACTGAGGACTGTGAGAATCAATGGGGAACAAGCTTTGCCAAGGCTGCAGAATAAATGGCAGAGTCAAGATTCAAACTCATGTGTTGTTTTTCTCTGTTTCCTCTTTGTTGGTGTTGTTCCTGTCGTTTAGAATTTAAATTACTTGGTCTTTTCACTGCATGATGATTTGTTGAATTCATTAGGTAATTTTGACATGGGAATGTTATTCAGACATGTGCTGCCCAAAGAGAGATTTTTGCATTCCCTGTCTCACAGGCAACTCCACAGATGCTTTTCTTAACCCAGAAAATCCCACATAACCATGTTCAGGGTCATAACTAATCTGTAAGCTGTAGTGGCAAGAAGGCGAACACAGAAGAACACAGAAGACAGTATCTGCAAAAAGGGACAGTCTAAAATCACATCCATCAGTGCAATGCCAGTAATCTCAGTTTAATTTCTAGAGGAGCATATGTAACTGGACAGATAGTTGCCAAGAACATTCAAACTTATAACACTTCCAGCATTTAATATATAGGACTGTGTTATTCTTTCAGTAAATTCTAACTGTATTAGAGTTTCAGATGATTAATGTGTACAATGAAAATATCTCTGAATACCCCTTGTTATTTTACTACTTACCCACTCCAGCAAGTTTCAGTCAGGTCATTATTTTGCAGTTTAAATGTCCTCATATACTAAAGGTTCCAAAAACCCATGCCTCATTTTCAAGAACATTCTCATAATTTAGACACAAGCGTTTTATTAAATGTGTAAGGGTGTGAAATTTATAAACCTCATAAAAACCTCCCCACTTCTGTGCTCTAGGTGTCTGACTTGCTTCAGCCCTCTTCATAGTAAGCTATCATTAATGCTGCTTTACATAATGGGGCCATGTAAAAGGCAACCTCTGTGATTTAAATATTTTAAAGCCTCTTTTTAAAAGAGGAGATGTATCCTTTTATGTGTCTAACCAGTGACCTTCTAAGAATTAAAATAAGGACAGCCAGCTCCCTTCACTCTTACATATGGTTCAGAAGGAGTGCACAAGGACTGCCAGATTTCAGTTTGTAGGTCGTTTCTTCAAGTAATGGCTTTTTCTTCCCTTCCTTATTAGCATCTTAACAGCATATGGATTCAAGATAATTGAAAGGCACAGCCATAAGGTCATGTCAAAACTGTCAATAAAGGGACAGATAACTTGATGAGAAATTATGCTACTGTCCTCTGGAGTGGATGGGAAAGGCAGTCACCTCTCAAATATTCCTCCTGCAAGACCCCCTCCAGAAGCCTCAGAGGAATCTTTCCATCACTTTCTGGGAGAGAGTTTGAGAGTTACTATTGCCAAACAGGTTCATATAGCTCATTAGGTGAAACAACATGTGCAGAAACATTACTTTAAAGGTCTTTTCATATTTATTTTTATTTTCACAGATGTAGAGAACTTTTATAAGATTTTCTTATTTATTTGAGAGAGGGAGGAGAGAGACAGAGAGAGAGGAAAAGGCAGAAAGAAAATGGGCACTCCAGGGCCTCTAGCCACTGTAAACAAACTTCAGATGCATGTTCCACCTTGTGCATCTGGCTTATATGTATACTGGGTAATCAAACCTGGGTCCTTGGGCTTCACAGGTAAGTGCCTTAACCACTAAGCCATGTAGAGAGATTTTAGAAATCTATGAACTGTTACATGAATTAAAAATAATTGTCTTATAATAGGAACACTGCCCCTGTTTCCCAATGTTCACAGAAGGTGGAGAAATACATTGTTAGAGTTATACCCTCCTGCTTACAGAGCCTTGGGAAGAAGGAAGGCCATACTAAAAATTTGATCCAGCCCAAAAGGAAGATAAAACTGTGAATTAAAAGCACACTCTTATGGCTCATGCCTTTAATCCTAGCACTCAGAAGGCAAAGGTAGGAGGATCACCATGAGCTCAAGGCCACCCTGAGACTACAGAGTGAATTCCAGGTCAGCCTGAGCTAGAGTGAGCCCCTACCTCTAAAAAAGAAAAAGAAAAAATACACACTCCTAGTCTCTGTGAGAGTGATTAGGGATAAATGAGAACTATTATATGTGTAAATAGATCTCTTGTTACGAACCAATGCATGCCAAGAAAAGGGTTAAGGAAAGAAAGGAAATACAAATTATGTCTTTATCGAATTATTGCACTGGCCTTGGAAGCTAGAACAATCCTTACCGACTACATATATCTTAGAGTTTCTCTTGAATTTATTAAGCCATGTGCTTTGAGAATTATTTTGTGTTTTGAGATTAGTGTGAGATATGAGGACAGGGTTCAGCCCAAGGTTTATTCTCATGCAAAGAAAAGATGAATGAAGATGTGTTTATTTAATTCACAGTAGTTGGTTAACAAATCTTCATGTGTAGATATCTGCCCAGAACTGTCCCCTAAGGTGAAGAAGGGAACATGCATATAGAGGGAAACCAATAAAATAGACATGGAGTCTTCCTGATAGGGCCTGAACCCCATACCATGAAAGGTTGAAAAGAAATGGGTATCTCCCTGAAGTAGATACCCATACTTGTACCCCTGTAATTGATATGGATTGTTTTCCTCCCTAGTTTGCTAAAAACAGTTTACTTAGCATGTACTATTAAGCATGACTTACATTGTTGTAATTAACTTTAGTTACCCCTTACCAGACTAAAAAGACTGAGGTCAATCAAAAAAAATTACATTCATAGAGTTCTGCAGAGTAAATGTTTAGGCAGTAAGGAAGAGTGGTCTCTGTGTGGAATATCTTTCATGAGGTGAGTATGGTAGTTACATTAACTCAGGGAAGGAAAACAGTATCACTGAACTGTAGGTAATGAGCATGAGAAAGTAAGCCTAGGCTCAAAGAAGTAGATCAAAGTTGACTGTCTAGAGGACCAGACCCTCTTCTCACAAGTATTCTAGAGAAAGTTTTCCCTTGTTTACATTATTATCAGTAACTAGGCTTCCTATTATCATTAAAAACTTCCATAAATATTTGTGGAATTGGAAAAATGGGATAATTTGTTCATTCTACAAATATTTGCTTAATGCTGATGCAGAAGATATATAGTATTTAACCTAAAACATGTACCAGCACTCACACTTTCACACACACACACATTTCCATACCCCCATGTTGAAGTCTGTTGTACATATTCATGTATATGCACATATCTACAATCACTCAATGTGCACATACATGTCTATACAGCAGGAAACACACTTCAGATAATTCCATCTCAGACAACATGTGCTGGTGGTCACAGATCCCAAACATTCTTCCCAACAGGAGGAAGAGCCTG